>NC_088377.1:13057500-13405000 GCF_037993035.2 Macaca fascicularis | reverse complement strand
AAGGAGATAGAAAAGGGTCAATGAGTTTTTCCCTCCCAAAACCCCCAATGATTAAGAATTTTCCATGTGTAATCATGTGTACACTAACTACCCATAGTTTTCTCGCACAATGCATTTTTTTCCTTAGCAATTTTCTGAACAGAAGTTTGTTTTAGTGATCTTACCTAAATCTACCCCAAGTTTCTCAGGGAGGACTCTGGGGATGTTCTCTAGTAATCCTCCACCAGTAATATGGGCAAACGCTTTGACATGTCCTGAACGTAGGATAGGTAACAGTGAATGGCTGTAGATTCTGGTTGGCGTGAGAAGTAAGTCCCCTGTATGTTGAAGAGAGAAGATAAAAACTTAGCCTTTGAATAGAAAACCAAAACATAAAAATCAACTCTGGAGAATGACACCAGTTCTACAATAATGACCAAGTAGCAAACCAAGGTAATTCACTCCCTTTTAGCTCTAAGTAATGAGAGACTAAAACCACTAAATGCTTCCTTCCTCAGACATGTCCAAGCAGGACAGTTTAAACATGAGGGAGTTTACCTAAAGTCTGGTCACCACAACCATCAGGTGCTGGAGAGGAGTACTGGAGGAAAGATTTTGCCACGATCTTCCTCACAAGGCTAAATCCATTGCTATGAAGACCAGATGAAGCTATTCCAACAACAACATCACCCTCGGTGATTCTTTCCAGGTGAGGGAGTTTCTGATCTCGCTCCATGGCACCAACGGCAAACCCAGCTAGGTCATACTCTCCAGGGGGATACATGTCAGGCATTTCTGCTGTTTCACCTCCTGGTGGGATAAGACAAGAGCAAACAAATCAGAGTATCTATAAATCTGTCTAGGAAACAGTGGCACAGGCTACTCTTAACATGAACAATTAACACATGGCTATGTACCGCAAACATTTAAGAAAATGTACTCTACCAGCTGTCTAACAGAACTTTCCACCAAGCAAGATTTCAGGAGAAATAGCGCTCGTTTCCACAAAGGGTGAGATTAGGTAACACCTCTGCAAGCATGTATGCAGCCTCCAAACACCACTGCTTTCACAGAATGAATGCTCAGTTGAATATAACATCATTTCTATAACTGTTTAGTTTCAAAATTGTTTCATATATATTTGATCTTTATAATCAGTCCATTTTTCAGCTGATGGTACAGCCTTAAAGAAGTGACTTAACCAGGACTGCCCAACTCCAAACACCCTAGCTTAAAAAGTATAGCATTTTACTTACAATTATATCACGTCAAGATGTAAGGTATAGGCAGACTCCAAATTAGAAACTGTGTTCTAAATGGTGGTTGAAAGGCAATTTTTGTTTGTTTCAAACTTTATTCCCAGGCTGCTTTAGCTTAATTAGCTACAAAGAATAAATTGTGGGCTGGGCGTGGTGGCTCACACCTGTAATCCCAGCACTTTGGGAGGCTGAGGCAGGTGGATCAGGTCAGGAGTTCGAGACTATCCTGGCCAACATGGCCAAACCCTGTCTCTACTAAAAACACAAAAATTAGCCAGGTGTGGTGGCTTATGCCTGTAATCCCAGCTACTTGGGAGGATGAAGCAGGAGAACTGCTTGAACCCGGGAGGTGGAGGTTGCAGTGAGCCGAGATTGTGCCACAGCACTCCAGCCTGGGCCACAGAGCGAGACTCCATCTCAAAAAGAAAAAAATATATATATAAGCAAAAACTAAAAAGAGCTGCAGTGTCCAAGGGGAATGGGGCTTAAAATATTAGAGATCTAGGTTTTATGAGATCCATAAACAATTTTAGAAAGCAGTCATAATGTAGAATAGCAGCTCCTAGTTACTTCACATTTTTTCTTCTTCAGAAGTTGACTCAATTCAGTTTGCCTCATTCTTAGAAGCCTCATCAAAACTCTTCACAAGATCTGGAACTTCATCATCATCATCCCCTCCAGTAGCAAGCAGTGCTTTTCCATCCACAGACTGTTTGGGCAGAGCTTCAGTTGGTCTCCTTAAACTAGTCAGACTGTCTGCACCAAGCTGGTTTAAGATGCTGGTAGCATTTCTGTCAGCTGCTTTGTCTCAGCATCGCCTGTAATGGTGAAAGTGTTTACTGCCCCAGAGAAATGCTACCAGCATTTGAGGGTTGTTAAAGTTGATCACTGGTCCTTCATTTGTAAACATACTCACCTCTTCAATACCAGAGATATTGTTTACCCTTAACTTCTTTTTTTTTTTTTTTTGAGACGGAGTCTCGCTCTGCCACCCAGGCTGGAGTGCAGTGGCTGGATCTCAGCTCACTGCAAGCTCCGCCTCCCGGGTTCACGCCATTCTCCTGCCTCAGCCTCCCGAGTAGCTGGGACTATAGGCGCCCGCCACCTCGCCCGGCTAGTTTTTTGTAGTTTTTAGTAGAGACGGGGTTTCACAGTGTCAGCCAGGATGGTCTCGATCTCCTGACCTCGTGATCTGCCCATCTCGGCCTCCCAAAGTGCTGGGATTACAGGCTTGAGCCACTGCGCCCGGCCTACCCTTAACTTCTTAAGGAGAACTGAAGTTTTTGTCATCTGCTGTAGCTGAGCCACCTTCTTTTTGTTCCTTTTCCATCAATACATAATTGTGCCTCTAGTTTGGTTGTTTCTTTCATCTTGTCAGAGTGGAAAAGGGTCATGTGGAGGACTAGGGTGGTGCTCAAGGGGTCTTGGGTAGACCAGCTGAGATTAGGTGCACACATGCGGGGATGCAAGATGGCACAATTTCTGGTTGAAATGGTCATATAAAAGAGGCAGTTTCTTTGGGAGGCTGTGATGGGCAGATAGCTTGAGCCCAGCAATTCAAGACCAGCCTGGGCAACATGGCAAAACCCCATCTCTACAAAAAGTACAAAAATTAGCTGGGTGTGGTGACACATGCCTGTAGCTCCCAACTACTTGGGAGGCTGAGGCAGGAGGATCCCTTGAACCCAGGAGGTCAAGGCTGCAGTGAGCTGTGATTGAACCACTGCACTCCAAACTAGGTGACAGAGACAGACCCTTTTTTTTTTTAAATAAAAAAAAGTGGTTGGTTTGTTTCTTGATCAACCTATAGATTCATTTTGCTCAAATATTTCATGTATAGTTAAAGATACTTCTATAAAACTTGGGCATATATTATTTATGTCACTCTATGGGAAAATTTGGCTTTAGTTAAGATCCGGAATGCCAGGAACCCATCTGCCTCTACCGTAGGGCCAATAAGGAGGAAATAACTCCTAGACCTGTTTGTTGAGGAGGCTACTGAGACTGATGCGGATGTTAAAAGGTGGCCAAAAATTGGGAAGAAAGATAAGGCCTGACAGTTTAGGAGTACGGGTCTAGTGGACAAACCCTTGAGGAGGGCTTTGAAGGTAGCAGGCTCTAAATTTAATTCAAGTAGTTTTACCTATATTTCATTTGCTGCATCTTGTGATATACAGTCTCCCTTGCTAGTTATATTGGCACCAATCACATTTTTACATAGGGCTAAAATACAATAAGAAAGATATGTTATTGATTAAAATGGCTGGTCATACCAAGAAGAGCACATCCAGCTTTTCCACAAGCTTTAGCAATTCCAGCAACAACGGCTTCAGTTACACTGAGGTCAAGTTTTCCACAGGAAAAGTAATCAAGGAAGAAGAGGGGCTCTGCTCCTTGTGCCAGAATATCATTAACACACATTGCTACCAAATCTTGACCAATGGTATCATGTTTGTTGCACAGCTGGGCAATCTATATAAGAACAATATAAACATCCACATTAGGGAATAAGTTCAAAATTGTATCTTATCCATTTGGCTAGCTGCTTTTAACACCTAAAAACAAAAGAACACGAAATTCTGACAAGCTGCTTGTTCTAAAAGTATCCCTTTATCCTCTAAAGTACCTTTCCATCCAAATATAATCTAAATAATAATTTGTTATTAGAAATGTGCAGATATTTTAGCCATTTTACATGGTTATTTGGTATGGTCCTTTTTAGCTCATATTATGTCAAGAGAAGAAAAATATATATTTGACATACAGTAAACGTCCTCTTATCTTTCATAAAAGGCCTTTATTCACAAAGGTGTCTGATTACCTTTAGTTTAGTTCCAACGCCATCTGTTCCAGAGGCCAGAAGGGGATCTTTGAAACCAGCTGCTTTTAAATCAAAAAGACCAGCAAAACCTCCAAGATCAACTTTACAGCCTGTTGGAGAGGAAATTAATTACTTGCTACATTTTAATAGATTAAACGTGTAATGATTTAAATGTCTACTAGTTTAAAAAAATCAGTATATTTAGCAGCCTGAGACATACTTCTGGAAGAAATAGATGATTGAAACAGCTGTTCTCAGAAATGACATAATCAAATCAACTGGGAGAATGTAATCATTTAATTAATATGTAACATGTTAATAGGTTAAACATATTAACATACAATATGTTAATATGTTGTTAATATGTTTATATAACATACATACAATATGTTAATGTTTATATAACATATAAACATACCACTTCTTCATAAGAATGGCTGAAACAAGAGATGCCCTTCCTGAGCATGAGAGACTGCACCATGTGCTCAAAGAATTGATTAAGACAGTAATTAAATAGTAAAGGACCAGCCAGATGTGGTGGCTCACGCTTGTAATCCCAGCACTTTGGGAGGCTGAGGTGGGCGGATCGCCTGAGGTCAGGAGTTCAAAACCAGCTTGGCTAACATGGTGAAATCATGTCTCTACAAAAATACAAAAATTAGCCAGGCATGATGGTGGGTGCCTATAATCCCAGCTACTCGGGAGGCTGAGGAGGGAGAATCGCTTGAAATCAGGAGGTAGAAGTTGCAGTGAACCGAGATGGTGCCATTGCACTCCAGCCTGGGAGAGAGAGCAAGACTCCATCTCAAAAAAAAAAAAAAAAAAAGAGTAAAGGAGCATACATATCCTTTTGAGTTTAACATCACAGATGATAAACACTTTCCTTAATATTAAAGATAAGAAAGCAGAAGACTGGGTTTGGCTTAAGCGGGGCAAAACTTACAGTAACCAAATATTACTTTGGAAAAATTCCTGTTAAATATAAAACCCAAATCCATTCACAATGTATATCAACGTTAATGAATTAGCAAAGTATAGGATCACTGACCTGATCTGGAAGTGGCTTCTGCTAAAGGCTGAATTTTCTTGACCAGCGTATTTCCAGCTGCAATGTCTACTCCAGATTCCTTGTAAGTCAAACCCCTAAAGAATTAAAAACAAGTCATCACCTAAACACCAGGGAAAATTATTTTAATCTTAAAATATTATTTAAAGCAGAAGGTATCCCCAGTGATTTTCACATCCCCTAAAGTGCTTAAAATTTTTAAAAGTCAGTGCTTGGGCCCACATCTATACAGATTCTGATTTAACTGGTCTAGGGCAGGCTCTGGGAATTGAAACAAGTTTGAACAATCTCCCCAGCTGATTTGATTACATCATCCCCAAGAACCGCTATTCTAACTCAATCACCTATTTCTTCCAGAAGTACTTCTCACAGGCTGCTAAACATACTGATTTAAACTATTTTTTTTACTAAGGTAAAATATACACAACATAAAGTTCAGCATCTTAACCATTTTTAAGTTCAATGGTATTGAATACAATGATAATGTTATGCACCCAGCCCCATCATCCATCTCCATAACCCTTTATCTTGTAAAACTGAACCTCTGTCCCAATTAAATAACTCCCCATTCCCCACTACCCCCAGACCCTAGCAACCATCTATTTAAAAGTAGACATACTGATATTTTGCTACAACTTTTCTCAGTTTACTTTTGGTATGAACAAGAGGAATGCCTAATCAAGTCAAAAAAATGAAAATCAGGTTTGTAAAAACTGTACACAAAGTATCCCTAAATAAACTGAGTTCTTAATTGCAATAATATATAACTGTATCTGTTTCCTAATAGCTGAGGACAGTAAGAAACACTATGACAAAAGCAAAACCAGGCAAAGATATTCAGGGCATCACATTTCCTTCTGTATAGACCTACAAGTTGGAGCAGCACATTTAGAGATCAAATCCGTGAATGACACTGCAGATTTTGTAGTCTTCACTTGCAAAAATGAGAACTCTGGCCTGCTGGGATGCAGTGATACATGAATAAATATGTGTTTTATTAAAAACAAGCTGGCTTGCTTTTATAGAAGTGTCTTTTTAAAAAGCATACAAAATAAAAATAATAATAATAATTAAAAAAACAAGGTGCCAGAATACAGTTGAGTGCATTGGCAGTTAACTCAAATAAAGACAGCAGCCCAGGGTCACTCTCAGATAGGAAACAAAGACTGATTTTAAAAAACTCTTTCTCCGGTAGCAACTAACACTGTGGCATTTCAATTTTTCCATCTTTATAACTTAAATAATTCAGACTAGAATTGAGATTGCAGTCCCTTCAAACAGGTCATTTCAATGGACTCTAGTCATTTTTAAATGAAAAATAAATTTCTAGCATGGCATTTTAATGTTCTCGATTCTTGGAAAATGTTTAAACTTTACAGTATCTGCCTCTTGGTAACAGTATAGCTTGAATTAAGTTGGTAAAAAATTTTGTCTTAAAATTTATTCATTATCCGTAAATGAACTTCATGAACAATAGTAAATGTGATATATTTTTAAGAAATCAGGCCACGTGCAGTGGCTCACGCCTGTTAATCCCAGTACTTTGGGAGGCTGAGGCAGGGATCACCCGAGGTCAGGAGTTCGAGACCAGCCCGGCCAACAAGGTGAAACCCCATCTCTACCCAAAACACAAAAATTACCTGGGCACGGTGGCAGGCACCTGTAATCCCAGCTACTCGGGAGGCTGAGGCAGGGCAATCACTTGAACCCGGGAGGTGGAGGTTGCGGTGAGCCGAGATCACGCCACTGCACTCCAGCCTGGGTGACAAGAGCAAAACTGTCTCCAAAAAAAAAAAAAAAAAGAAAGAAAGAAAGAAAGAAATCAAAATACCCATTTCCAACTAAGACTTTATTGATTTTACAAGTCAACAGTTTGTACATACCAACAATGCATCAGTAAGAGGTCAAAAAATACATTTTAGTAACAGATACAAACGCAATAAAATGAGACTGTCAAAATTTATAGTATAATCAAATCAAATTGCAAAGTTAGATGACCAATATTCTCATCTCGAGTTCTTTGATAAAACCATGAACTATGTTTCAAATACAATACTATGTGATAAAGCAAGGAATAAACATCAGTATCAGGCCAAGTGCAGTGGCTCATGCCTATAATCCCAGCATTTTGGGAGGCCAAAGCAGGAGGATCACTTGAGCCCAGAAGTTTGAGACTAGCCTTGGCAGCATGGTGAAACCTCATCTCTACAAAAAATACAAAAAAATTAGCCAGGTGTGGTGGCCTGCGCCTGCAGTCCCAGCTACTTGGGAGGCTGAGGCATGAGAACTTGGGCGACAGAGGGAGATCCTGTCTCAAAAAGTTAAAAATTAAAAAAATACAAAATAAATAAAAATCAGTACCACTGTGATTTTGCTAAACTTTCCAAACTTAAGCTATCATGAAGTTTTTCCCATTTAATTTGAATATTGTTGTAACCAGTTTTGATTCAAACAAAATACAAACCAAGATCATATCAGTCCCATAGAGAGAAAAGAATACTGAATGACTTATTATACGGTCAATGAAGTGTTCTACATAGCCATTTAGGCCAGTTTCTGAAATGGCACTACAGCTAACTTGCTTAGAGTTTTACCTGGGCTGCTGGAGGAAAGCTATGGCACGAAAGCCAATGTCTTTCCTATAAATTGCTCCCTCAAACTTTATAGCTGCTAGTCCTTTCTTGGCTTCCTCGAGAGCTGATACGAGATTTTCCCGGATGGCTGTGACTGCAAGAACTCTACCCCCATGAGTTACTACTTTGCCATTTTTAAGGGCAGTGCCTGCGTGGAACACCTCCAGTCCTAGAGCTTGAGCCTCGGAAAACCCTAGAAGAGAGCATATTTGACATATGATTTGAAATAGCAATGGTATTTCACACTGTGAAGTGATTTATAATTTCCACAAGTTTTTTCTCTTTTCTAAAACTTGACTAGGTACGGTGGCTCAGGCCTCTAATCCCAGCACTTTGGGAGGCTGAGGCAAGGATTGCTTGAGTCCATGAGTTCGAGACCAGCCTGGGCAACAGAGCAAGACCTTGCCTCTACATACATACGTACATAAATAAATAATACCCAAGTGTGGTGGCACACACTGGCTGAGGTGGATCACTTGAATTTGGGAGTTTGAGGCTGCAGTGAGGTGTGATCGCACCACTGCTCCAAAAGCAGCAATAGAGTGAGACCCTGTCTCAAAATAAATAAATACATAAAAATTAAAAATTAAAGATCTTTATCTCACTTAAAAGAACCTTCCCTATCAGACAGGTCTTCTTTTATTTTTTGAGACTGAGTCTCATTCTGTTGCCAGGCTGGAGTGCACTGGCGCGATCTCACTGCAAACCTCTGCCTCCTGGGTTCAAGCAATTCTTCCTCAGCCTCGTGAGTAGCTGGGACTACAGGCATGCACCACCGTGCCCAGATACTTTTTGTATTTTTAGTAGAGACGGGGTTTCAAAATGTTGGCCAGGATGGTCTCAATCTTTTGACCTTCTGATCTGCCTGCCTTGGCCTCCCAAAGTGCTGGGATTATAGGCGTGAGCCACTGCGCCCGGCCCTGACAGGTCTTAATGCAATATAATAGTAAATAGATCTTTCTCCTAAGAACTGTCTGCTATTTTAGGATGACAACCTAAATTCTCGTGTTATCGTAAATCTCATTATAAAAGCAATTGTTTAATGAGGAAGAATGAAAAATCCTGCATCTGATCACATTAATCTTTTCCTTAAGACTAAGAGAACTTCCTTTTCTTTTTGAGAGAGATGCTCTGTCACCCAGGCTGGAGTGTGCAGTGGTGCGATCTCAGCTCACTGCAACCTCTACCTCCTGGGTTCAAGCCATCCTGTCACCTCAGCCTCCTGAGTAGCTAGGATTACATGCATGCACCACTATACTTGGCTAATTGTTTTTGTATTTTTAGTAGAGACAGGGTTTCACCATGTTGGCCACGCTGGTCTCGAACTCCTGACCTCAAGTGATCCGCCCGCTTCAGCCTCCTGAAGTGCTAGGATTATAGGTGTGAGCCACAGTGCCTGGCCTGTAAAGGAACTTGTTTTCATCATAGTTATTCAATTAAAGCTGCTTCTTTTTTCTTTTTCAATTTTTTTTTTTTAACCAGACCATGAGACTTAAGTTTCTTTCTTTTAAATATAACCAATATGATCAGTAAAATGCAAAACATAAGTAATCTTTTCAGTAATATAACACTTGTACCATTTTAAGACAAACTCGGCTTAAGTTTTGGGGTCAGCCCCAAATTCCTACCGCTTCATTGTATTTTGAATTATTTTAAGCTCTCAGATACAGCTTTATACTTAAAATATTATTAGACTATGTATTCTAAATTCTAAAGTGGCCAAAGGGGACAGTTTAT
The DNA here is from genome assembly GCF_037993035.2 of Macaca fascicularis. NCBI lineage: Eukaryota > Metazoa > Chordata > Mammalia > Primates > Cercopithecidae > Macaca > Macaca fascicularis. The sequence goes on along the minus strand of NC_088377.1, from coordinate 13,395,505 downwards.
ATAAAGATAACACTTTTTCTTAATTTTTAGAAAAACATTCTTTTATCTCCCAGTGGTCTTCTTTTTCCATCTCTATTTCTCTTCTCGGCGTCCTATTTGGTAGTTTGTTAATATACATCTTCCGTGAGTGTTTTTACAACAGAAAGCCATTTAGTGATTCTGAATGGCTACTCTGCCTGCCAGTATCAGTAAAACTCAATATTGCTCTGGTATAACTATCACATACTTGTTATTTTAATCTTAGGGAAATTTCACCAATGCAAGGGATCTTGGTTCTGGCCCATTTCTTTCTTTGTCCATATTCAAAAGCAATCAGTTCCTAACTGCCTAGCTGCCATGCATGGGATTCATAAGGCAATGGACTTGGTGTCTGGGCAAGACAGTTTATGGGGTTGTTGAATTAAATACACTATTGGAGGCTGGACACGGTGGCTCACGCCTGTAATCCCAACACTTTGGGAGGACGAGGTGAGCGGATCACTTGAGGTCAGGAGTTCAAGACCAGCCAGGCCAACATGGTGAAACCCCATCTCTACTAAAAATACAGAAATTAGCTGGGCCTGGTGGTGCACACCTGTAATCCAGTTACTTGGGAGGCTGAGCCAGAAGAATCACTTGAACCCAAGGGGAGGTTACAGTGAGCCGAGCGTACCACTGCACTCTAGCCTAGGCGACAGAGCTAGAGTCCATCTCAAAAAAAAAAAAAAAAAAAAGGAAACCCCCAAATACACTACTGGAGCACTGAGAGTGGCCAAACTATAGCCTGCTAGGGGTTACAGAGGTCTGCCTTTGGACTTACGGCACTGGACCTTAGATTTAACATCATTTAACGAGATTTTTCACCTACTATAAAGAGAAAAAAAAAAAAAAAGGACAAACTGAAACTATTTGAATTTTACCATCCAAGTGACTATGGGGTGCACTGTAAACTGGGTGTCAAACCACACAAGACTGTATGCATTTGTGATAATTCAGAGTCCTAATCTCCAAAATGTATCTTATTGATATACTTTGCACTAATGTCCCTCTGACTCTCAGAGAATCTCATTATTACCCTGGCTCTAGGCAGGTGGAAGGCTGCACTGGGTGACACTCTGGAGATATGGTTCTGCCACTTATGTCTTCCTTGCACAGGAAGGAAAATCAACGGTTCTTTGAATATAGTAATTGTGGATATTTGAACACACATATCCAATAAGCAACATGGTTAGGTTAGGACCCTCTGAAAGGTTTCTGATGGCTTCACACTCTTATCAAGAGCAAGCCTTAGTGTGGGAGGGAGGTCTGCTGTGGTGCTGGCACTTGTCACATTGTACTCCACCCTCTTGCTCCCTGACACTCACCTGTTATCTCTACACCCTTGGTGTAGTCTCCAGGATAACCTTTACTTGCCATGACAACAGTTAGGGCGGTGTGGTTTTCTAGCCAAACAGGCAGAGATGTGCAGAGCAGTCCATTTAAGGTGGACTGAATCACTTCATAAAGATCACTTTTAAGAAGTGGGAGGATTACCTGGAAAAACATAATCCACATGGCAGGTGAGATAAATGTTAGTTTTTCTTAAACATTGTATTCACTGGGGTACTAGCAGAACTTGCACCAACTTCCCAAAGGTAATTACTTCCAGGCTGATAAATTCCAAGATTAAAATAACACGTATCTTCTACTAAGTAATACTTCGATATTTTTACCCACTTGGCACTCTGGATCACCAAAACGGCAATTAAACTCTAGAACTTTTGGGCCATCCTTGGTCAGCATTATTCCAGCATAGAGAATACCTTCATTTAAAAAAAAAAAAAAAAGAGAGAGAGAAAGAAAATCGATAATGAAGACACTGTATTACAAATATAAAATCTACTACATAAACTTCTAATAATCAAAGTTTAGGAAAAATCATAAACATTAAAAAAATGGTCCATTAAAAACTGATGAAAAAAAGAGAATGGAAAATAAGTTTTATCAAAAGTGCAAAGTTACTCTACAGGTGGCTTCCATAGTAACGTGAGTGGGCCTACCTGTATATGGAGTACCCTCTTGCTGCATGCCATCCACTGTCCTCTGAAGAACAGTATCTTTAATTTTTAGTAATAGATCATTAGAAACCTGGAGAACATGCAGAAACACTTAAATGTAACAGGTAACTTAAAAAGTCTAAGAGGTATTACATGGGACAACAGAAGGGGATGATGAGGATAACTCATTTTTTTACTACCTGAAACAGGCTGAGCACTTTGAACTTGAAAGATTTAAACTTTCTCAACCTTCACAATGACATCAAGTAGGTATTTTAGCTTTATGATTTTCAAGAACACACACCTTTAAAAGAACTAGCCAAAAATAATTTCCCAAAACCTAACAGAAATGAAAGAAGTTCTCTCCTACCCTAAGGCTTCTTTGTATCTTTCCCAGTATATGCTGCATATTTCATAAGCCTATATAGGTTAAGAATCTGGACTTATGAATATAATTGTAAAAATTAGACCCCGAGATAGTTCCTAGAATCCACTATTACCAAATGGTAGTTTTAATACAAGTGTTGGGATTACAGGTGTGAACCACCATGCCTGGCTGGCCTATACTTATGAAGTCTTTAAAAAAAAAAAAAGAAGTTTATTTTTAATCTTTCTTTTTTTGAGGTGGAGTTTTGCTCTTATTGTCTAGGTTGGAGTGCAATGGTGCAATCTTGGCTCACCACAACCTCTGCCTCCTGGGTTCAAGTGATTCTCCTGCCTTAGCCTCCGGAGTAGCTGGGACTATAGGCATGTGCCAACGTGCCTGGCTAATTTCTGTATTTTCAGTAGGGACGGGGTTTCTCCATGTTGGTCGGGCTGGTCTCAAACTCCTGACCTCAGGTGATCCACCCGCCTCGGCCTCCCAAAGTGCTGCAATTACAGGTGTGAGCCACCATGCCCAGCCTATTTTTAATCTTTTAAGCAAGAAAAATATGTAAAGGGGCACTATATTAGCACAAACAATTATGAGTATCATCAATGAAAAGAACAGATGAGTTTCTGGATTGCTAACCTACTGGTAATATATGCCAAGAACACAAATTCCTAATAAAAACTGTGTAGAAGGCCAGGCGTGGTGGCTCACACCTGTAATCCCAGCACTTTGGGAGGCCGAGGCAGGCAGATCACAAGGTCAAGAGATCGAGACCATACACTGGCCAACATGGTGAAACCCCACCTTTACTAAAAATACAAAAATTAGCCTGGCGTAGTGGTGTGCGCCTGTAGTCCCAGCTACTCGGGAGGCTGAGGCAGGAGAACTGCTTGAATCCGGAAGGTGGAGGGTGTAGTGAGCCAAGATCTCTCCATTGCACTCCAGCCTGGTGACAGAGCGAGACTCCGTCTCAAAAAACAATAACAAAAACTGTGCAGAAATTGTTTGGAAACGTGTTCTCTGTTATGAAGTAGAAAGATCAGAACAAATTCTGATCTGACTTGGTTCTCAATTCACATCACATACACACAGATACACACAGACAACACTTTTGTGCTGAACCACGGATATCCAAAGATGAATCCAAGACCACAACAGGCTCCCATGTGTTAAAAATTGGGTGTAGAGAGGAGGGAATAGGAGGATCTATTCAATCCACACTACAGATTGGTTTATTTTGGTTCTTCAAAAAAGGCTTTTAGGAAAAGTTATTTTTAGAGACCAGAAAAGATACTCTTCATTTAATTGCTGATTAGTAACAATTTATAGCAACAAACAAACAGAAAACAAAACAAAATATAAAGTATCATCTAAGAGTTCTCTGAGAAAATCAAACTACTACAAGACTTCAGCAGAGTCTTCAGGAAGTACCTGAGGGGCCGGACAATAGGCTCCCATTCCCCCTGTGTTAGGGCCGCCATCTCCCTCCAGTAATCGCTTATGGTCCTGCGCCGGTGGCATGGGGGCCACAGTCTTGCCATCAGTGAAGCACAGACACTATAAAGAAAACAAAATAGTCCATTTATGTTAACTGTGAAAAAGTAAAAAAAGAAATTTAGTAACGCAAACTATATGTCCCTTAGTTCTTTGAGGAAAAGTTTTTTTTTTTTTTTTTTAAACAGAAAAATGAACTAAAACATCAATAACATTAAGCTACATACATCAAGAATCACAATGTACTCAACTTCTGAAGGATTTGTAATTTTTGGGTAAGTTAGAAAAAAACCAAGCTACTCTCAAAGTAAAAGATTTCAACCTTTTCGCCACTTTAAGTTTCCAGGCATTAAAACTTGGTTTAAGGTGACTTTATTTATTTTGCAATAAACTGTATGTGAAAGAAAAAGCATGAATGTTTGAATTAATTCAGAACCTCAATAATGTGTGATATAAGTCCAAGTGCCCCACTAACACACTAGGGATGACTAACAGAGGATCAATTCTTTTTTCATTTGCACCCCCCAACAATAAAAGTATACAAATTCCTTTGTAACTGCTGGGTTTACGTTTCTAGATGAAGCAACCAGAGTATATCAAGTCTTTTCTGGGGTACATAGGTCAGATGACAGCTTCTTACACACTATAAAAGCCAAAAAGATGGATATACATACAGACACCTCTTCTCCGTCAAGAAGTTCTTCAATGACAATTGTTTCTCCGGCTGCCCCAAAGGCTTTCTCCTGATTGTAAGTTTTTTTTTTTTTTTTTTTTAAAAAAAAAGAGGTTTGGTAAGTTTTCAATATTTACTTAGTTGACTTTTAGCATTATCTAGCATTTGTATTATGAACCAGTGAGTACTGCAATTTTTCTTTCCCTTTCAGAAAGACTCAAAGGGAACATATAAATGTTTCCTATTTTTAATGTGGCAATAGTGTAGCAAACACTGGTATAGATGGAATAAACATATCTCTAATATTCTCCTGAAGATTTGGTGATCCAGTTTCAAATAACGTATGGGAAAAACAGATGTTTTCATTATCACCACTTAATCCTCACTTCTGATTATAATTATACATGTTTGGCTGTAATAACTATACTAAAGAATGCCTGTGAAAGTAGATTTCTACAAGGACAGAAAACCCACAACAACAAAGATCGATCACGAAAGACAAAGCATATTCATTCATTAAGTTACTTCTCTTAGACCCGGGACACATGGGACAAATACTTTTGTCCTCACGGATGGACATAATTTATTTATATGTTTTAGAGTCTGAGGATTTTCTTTCAGTGGCAGACAACAAAGGATGTTACAATTTACTTCAAAATAATACAATCATGGTTTAGTTTACCATGTAAATCTGTAATAACTATTTTGTAGAGATGGATTATAACATATGGAATTATAAAAAATAACTTACCCATGTGTTTGCAAAATAGATTTTCCTTATTGTGAGGAACATTTTTTAAACTTAAAAGGGTATTTATTCAGTATGAATAGAAAGGTAAATTTTTTCAAAAGACTCAGCCTACCTGCATGATCTCTTGTACAGCTTTGCAGGCCTCTTCTTTGCTCTTTGCAACAATCACCCCTTTTCCAGCCGCAAGACCACTGGCCTTCACAACCAAAGCAGGGAAGTCTGCACTGTAAAGACAGAGTAATCTTCAACATCCAACAAAATGCTACAACTCAAGATTTTAAAATGCTGTGGGATTTTGTAACGATACGCTATAGCAATGACTGAAAAGCAGAATGAAAAAAATTACTTATCATTTCAACACATTTTGATGTACTTCCCACCAGGATGTTTTCCCCTACATATTTCTTTATAGTTGTAATCATACAGTACCTATAACTTTGCTTTTTTCATTTATCATGAGATTATATAGGCAATATCTTTGAAGAATAGGTGTATAGAGTACATATGGTATAATCTCTAAGATACAAAGTAGCAAACAGTACTCTCATTCAAGTAGAAAATGCAGCTATATAACAACAAGCATACACAGACCATTTCTGGGAGTACACATACTAAATTATCAAGTGGGCCTGGGGGTCTGGAAGGAGACTTACCCAAAGTAAGTAACAAAACTGTTACTTGCTCAAGGCATCTGGCTACTAGGAAATGATAATATTCAGTGTTTAAGAAACTCTGTAGGATATGAATGGAAAAAAATGAAACTGATACAACTGAAAGGAAAACATACCAGGTAGCAGAAATGTCAACAAAAAAAGGGCAAAGGCATGTGTCTACTAACACTCATTAATTGCTCAATGCTTTCCACGTAGTAGAGAACAAAGGATGCTTAATTTTGAAATCTAAAATTGCAATAGTGGTGGCAGATGACCAAGTGATGATTACTCACTCTGGTTAATTATTTATGATAAAAAAAAAAAATCAATGTTCTTTATGTTGTAAGATGCCACCGTGTTTGTCAATCTGGCTGTGAGGCCTAGTGTGATGGCTCACGCCTGTAATCCCAGCACTTTGGGAGTCAGAGGGACGTGGATCTCTTGAGCTCTAGAGTTTGAGACCAACCTGGGCAACATGGTAAAACTCAGCCTTCTATAAAAAATACAAAAACTAGCTGGGAGTGGTGGTGTGTGCCCATTGTCCCAGCTACTTGTGAGACAGAGGTGGGAGGATTGCTTGAGTCCAGGAGGCAGAGGTCGCAGTGAGCCAAGATCACACCACTGCACTCCAGCCTGGGTGACAGAAAGAGACCCCGTCTCAGACTGGGGGGATGGTGGGGGCGGGGACCCAAAAACCAAAAACATGGCTGTGAAAAGAGAGCAAAACTGCAGAACCAAGTGTATTTTACCCCCGAGGAGCTACTCAGATTTTATTAAACATGTCACCTTCCTGCAAGGCCACAAGATCGTATAAACTCTATATGCATAGAATCCCATTTTATTTTGGTTCTGGAAAAAGACAACCCACATAATATTTATTGAGAAAGCTTTTTCCATAATTATTTTACCATAATCTTGTGACAGCCTAAGGACCTAGCATTACATTTTCAACACAGAAGTAACCTGTATATTTATTTAATTTTTTTGAGACAGGCTCTCACTCTGTCACCCAGGCTGCAGTGGAGTGGCGCAATCCTGGCTCAGTGCAGCCTCCGCCTCCTGGGTTGAAGTGATCCTCCCACTTTGGCCTTTAGAGTAGCTGGGACTACAGGTGCACACCACCATGCCTGGCTATTTTTTTTTCTGTATTTTTTGTAGAGACAGGGTTTTACCATGTTACCCAGGTTGGTCTCTAACTCCTGAGCTCAAGTGATTCACCTGCCTCGGCCTCCCAAAGTGCTAGGATTACAGGTGAGCCACCGCACCTGGCCATTGACCTGTGTATTTAAATATCACAACTAAACAACTGTCCTTCACAGGCAACCATTTACCTACCTCATAATGAAGCTGCAGGCCTCTTCAGGTTTGGTGAAAGCCTTCCATTGCGCAGTTGGGATTCCATGTCTGTCCATAAACTCTTTGGCAAACCTTTTGCTGGACTCTAACTGAGCCGCTTCTGCTGTTGGGCCAAAGCATCGCACTCCTGCAGACGTCAGGTTCCCAACAATCCCTGTGGATGAAAACAGTAGCCTTAGGTGAACCAAGGTCTCCCCAGGAACTTTTCAGCCTGAAGATGAATTAGTATCAGACTATATCTACATCTAGACAAGGCAGATGACTGGTGGCAGAGGATAACTAACTTTTTCATGTTGTCTACTGGATAGACATAAAATGCTACTAACGTTATTCAAATCTATCAAAAGTTGTTATATTTGCATATATGGATTATTAAACACACACCAGAATACAGCAGAATAAAGACATATAAAATGTTTTCCATGGCTGCAAATTTGATCTCTAACTTATCATATAATTGATGCTTGGGAAAAAAAATCTAGACTCCATGAATTTCGAGAGTGAAAGTTCTTTTTCCAATATAATATTACAAATTCTCATCTGTAAACTAAATTGGATTAGATGATCCCTAAGCTCCTGTTTGCACTGAATATACTGCAACAATAAACAGAAACAAACTTTACCAGCAGCCAGAGGTGCTTCTGGTCCAACAACTACGAATTCAATTTTCTCCTCTTTGCAGAATTGAGCAAGGGCAGTGTGGTCACTGGTTGAGATGGCTGTAAACAGAAAAAACACTGCATTTACAAAAACATTCCTCTTAAGTAAACTAAGAGTCTCACTAAAAACAAAGTTCTGTAATTTTGTATGCTTGTTATCTGTTGGTTTTCTTATAATGGCAGAGATGACAGTTTCAACATTTGAAATTCAGACGAGGGTGCATTAGGCTAACCAACAAAGCTCAGTTCTCAGTTCTCATTGTAGACAGATGAAAACACCAATAAACTTCCCAAAAGAGCCATAAAGTACCATCTCCATGATATTGTTCATGTCACTAATATTGATCACGTATTAAACAAAAAACATACCATAAGATATATTCAGAAATTGGTCTTTTAATGTCAATCATTCAATTATACTAAAAATCCACTATGTGCTAGGTACTATCTTCAGCACTGGTATTAAGATGTCAACACGGCTGGGTGCAGTGGCTCACGCCTATAATCCCAGCACTTTGGGAGGCCGAGGTGGGTGGATCACCTGAGGTCAGGAGTTTGAGACCAGCCTGAACAACATAATGAAACCCCGTCTCTACTGAAAACACAAAAAGTAGCTGGGAGTGGTGGCAAGTGCCTGTAATCCCAACTACTCGGGAGGCTGAGACAGGAGAATCGCTTGAACCAGGGAGGCGGAGGTTGCAGTGAGCCGAGATCACGCCATTGCACTCCAGCCTGGGTAACAAGAGTGAAACTCCGTCTCAAAAAAAAAAAAAAAAAAAAAAAAAGATGTCAACACAAGCAAGTTCCCTATACTTAACATGTTTACAATCCGCTGTAGGAATGCTGGGTAATAAATATACAAACAAAAGAATAGCAAATATGAACAAATTAAGCAAATTTGATATGGAGAGAATTGAGAGGCTATTTCAGGTTGAGACAGGAGGGATCTCTTTGGGGCAGAGCTGTTTAAGCTAAGAACTCAACGACACTTTTAAGAGGAACCTCTCTTTTCCAACCTACAAGTCAGGTAAATTTTCCTCTGTGGACTTCTAAGTAACTAGTGGTAGAATCAACCACAACTGAACATCGTTTGGCTCCATAGGTGCTCTCCTGCTTCACTGTGTCTGGACCACTATTTGTTAAGTCAGCTGAAGTCTACAAACACTCTGCCATTGGTAGAGTGCAAGAAGTGGTATTTGTGAGGTACAGTTGTCCCTCCTTATCCTTGGAAGACACATTCTAAGACCCCAGTGGATGCCTGAAACCACAGTGCTGAACCCTATATATAGTATGTTTTTTCCTATATATAAATACCTATGATAAAGTTTAATTTACAAATTATGCACAGTAAAAGATTAACTATCGCTAATACTAAAATAGAACAATTATAACTATATGCCAGCATCAGCTTTGGAGCCACTATTAAGTAAAACAGGGTTACCTGAGCACATGCACTGAGATAACATGATAGTCAATCTGATAACCGACAGGGTGACTAAGTAACAACATGGATATGCTGGACAACAAGATTCACCTATCAGGTTGGATGGCACAAAATTTCATCATGCTATGCTAGACTGGTGTGCAATGTAAAATTTATGAATTATTTCTGAAATTTTCCATTGAATATTTTTGGACTACAGCTGACTGTGGGTAACTGAAACTGTGGAGAGTGAAATTGTGGATAGGCTGGTGACTACTGTATAGGGTCCAAGTCCAGAAAAGGTAGGGTCCTCAATCTGTAGCAACTACCTGACTGTGATTAGGATGGAGTACCATGCACTTTGGATTAGTGGTCCTGAACACAACTAGGCTGAGCAGGGTCAACTATTATCAGTATAGAAGAGGGCAACAAGAGGAAGAGGTCTCTTAGTAGTTTTACAAGACTACTTGTAGTAGTCTCATGACAATCTTAAGAGATTTTGATGGGCTGGCCTGTATGACCTCAATTGCACATAAACTGTCCCAATTCTCTAATAAACAGATATAATACCTCACCCCTAGAACTAAGATCCCAGAAAAGGAGGTATTTTCTAATTTGTCTTTTTCTTATTCTTTTTGGTCTTATATACATGCCACTATCCTCTCACAGTTTGTGGCTTGCTGGGTCCATGCTCTTTTTTCCATAAATACTATGTGCCACATAGGGAACTAAGCACTGTGTACACCATGCAAAACAAGACAGACAAGTTCCTTGCCCTCATGGAGCTTACATTCTAGAGATTATATTCTAGTGGGGGAAAAGAACATAGGAGACAGACAATAGTGAGGTAAAAACAAACACAGACATTCATGATCATAAACAAATGAAATGGGGATGGACATTTGCTTTTAGTAAGAAACTGTAGGAGAGATATAATTAAGGAGGCTAACATTTTAGTGGAACTCTGAATAATGAGACAGTCATGGTAAAGGGTGGGAACAAATATAAAGTCCAAGGCAGCAAGCTTCTGCTTGGGAAACTGGTAGGACAGCATTGATAGGGTACACTGAAAAGAGAAAAAGGGATATAAAAGATCAGGCTGGAAGAGCAGGCAGAACACAGACTGCACGAAGGGCTTTGTAAGGCATGGAAAGGAGTTTGAGTTTTATTCTAAGTATTATTAGAGTACTGAGGAGTTTCTGAAGCCACTGACAAGCTTAATGTAGGATATGAACTGACAATTTTTTCATTTTTGTCAATTAAGAGATAAGGGTGGAGGCCGGGCACGGTGGCTCATGCCTGTAATCCCAGCACTTTGGGAGGCCGAGGCGGGCAGATCACCTGAGGTCAGGAGTTGGAGACCAGCCTGACGAACATAGTGAAACCCGGTCTCTACCAAAAATACAAAAAATTAGCCAGGTGTGGCAGCATGTGCCAGCTACTCGGGAGACTGAGGCAGAAGAATCGCTTGAACTCAGGAGCCAGAGGTTGCAGTGAGCTGAGATCATGCTACTACACGCCAGTATGGGTGACAGAGTGAGACTCTGTCTCAAAAAAAAAAAAAAAAAAAAAAAAAAAAAGAGAGAGAGAGAAGGGTTGAGATCTATCTATTAGAGTTACAACTGTTAAAAACTTTGTTTTTTGAGACACGGTCTCTCTTACTCTGTTGCCCTGGCTGTAGTGTAGTGGCAAGATCACAGCTCACTACAGTCTTGACCTCCTGGGTGCAAGCAATCCTCCCACCTCAGCCTCCGAAGTAGCTGGCACTATAGATGGGCACCACCATGCCTGGCTAATTTTTGTATTTTTTTTGTAGAGATCGGGTCTCACTACGTTGCCCAGGCTGGTCTCAAACTCCTGGGCTCAAGAAATCCTTCTACCTTGGCTTCCCAAAGCGCTGGGATTATAGGTGTGAGCCACTGCACGTGGCCAGAAAGTTGTATTTAATAGCAATACTAAACTTTTCATTTACAAAAATACACATCAAAAATGCCTTTAATCTGTATTAGGCACTTATTACTTTTCCAATGGATGTGTTTTATCAGGTTTACAACAGTTTAAGATAAGGAAATGCCATATTCTGAACAATAGGTTACCTTAAGTTTATAACATAGGACAAGCATTCAAATTACCAAATAAATTTTAAGGTCAAGGAAAGCACTCAACCCTGAAGAGCAATCTATATTTTATTTTATTTTATTTTTTGAGACAGAGTCTTGCTCTGTCGCCCAGGCTGGAGTGCAGTGGCGTGATCTCGGCTTACTGCAAGCTCCGCCCCATGGGTTCACACCATTCTCCTGCCTCAGCCTCCCGAGTAGCTGGGACTACAGGCGCCGCCACCACGCCCAGCTAATTTTTTGTACTTTTAGTAAAGACGGGGTTTCACCATATTAGCCAGGATGGTCTGGATCTCCTGACCTCATGATCCACCAGTCTCGGCCTCCCAAAGTGCTGGGATTACAGGCATGAGCCACTGTGCCCGGCCTATCTTTATTATTATAAAGCACAGATATGGTTGACAGCATACCATTAATAACAAATCATAACAATTACTCCCCACTTTAAAACATGATTACCGTTATTTGAAATCTTTTCAGAGCAGGCAGTGCCTGCGTTTCCTGGGGCAACCAACACTTGTTTGACATGATGAGACTGTGCAAGTTTCCAGGCCAGCGTATGTTCCCTTCCTCCACTGCCAATTATAAGTACTCGGGCTGCCATTGCTCTGTCTGTAAAGCAGAAATTCCAAAGGAAAATGAAACCTGCAGAAAGAAAACCACAATTGGTATCTTAGGATGCACATTTTAGAAACCCAGGGATGGGCATGGGGGCTCATGCCTGTAACCCCAGCACTTTGGGAGGCCGAGGCGGGTGGATCATTGAGGTCAGGAGTTTGAGACCAGCCTTAGCCAACATGGCAGAGCCTCATCTCTACTAAAATATAAAAAATAGCCAGGCATGGTGGCGGGTGCCTGTAAATCCCAGCTACTCAGGAGGCCAAGGCAGGAGAATTGCTTGAACCTAGGAGGCAGAAATCGCAGTGAACCAGGATCACGCCACTACACTCCAGCCTGGGCAACGTAGCAAGACTCCATCTCAACAACAAAAAAAAGAAATCCAGATTTGTAAATATAATTTAAGTAATCATTTGTACTCATACAAATTACATTTTCATCCAATGATTCATTTTTGAAAAACTGGGATTGATAATTTGAGAAATATGACTGTGGTCACAAGGGTAAGGGAGGTATTTCAAAAAGAAGGCAGGCTGGCCTAGAGAGCTAGGTTAAGGAGTCAAATGATGACTCTCAGCTCCTTATGTGATAATCTCCCTTCTCTGGGCTTCACTTCAAAAAGATTTAATAATCATCATGCCTTACTTATGAAATGAATCTTCATGTTTTAGACTCAAAATGTATTACAAAATATCAATTTTTAAACCTTGAAATCTTAACGATAATCAGATTATCATAAATTGAAGGATATACTGAAAACGGGTAAGCAACTTTACACAAAAAGGGCCACATGGTTCTGTCAAACTACTCGACTCAGCCACCTTAGCAGGAAAGCAACCAAATATAATACATAAATGAATCAATGTACCAATGTCCAGGAAAACTTAATTGACCCATAAACAGGCAGTGGGTCAGAGGTCACTGTTGCCTATCAGTACTTTAAGTAGTAGGAAACCATCAAAGGTTTGTAACAAATAAGCATGACTCGCTTTCAATACAACTTTATGTACGGATACTATAATTTGAATTTCATAAAATTTTCACATGTCACAAAAACCTCATTTATTTCCTGTTCTTTTTCTCAATCATTCATATCTGGTGAGCTGTACAAAAGCAGGCAGCAGCAGGATTTGGTATGTGGGCCATAGTTTGCTGATTCCTAATTCAAATAGTGCAATATGCTAGAAAATTGAGAGAGAAGGCAAAAATCAAATTACAACTCATTTCGCTTTAGTTCTGGCACCTGAGACTTAGAAGGATGGATACAACAGCAGTGTAACCTAGGAGATTAACTGAAATGGTATTTATAAATAAGCACAATCTAGCACTCAGCAGTAGTAAATGTTAACTTGTTACATTTACTTACCACAAGGCAAACTGGTAACAGAAAAAGAAAATTGAAAACTTCTTTTGATGATGTTGGGATTACATATATTAAGAAAAATGTAAGCTGACAATATATACAACTAACATTTTTTGAGCACTTACCTTGGGCAGGGTAAAATGCTTGTCATGAAAGAATCCTATGAAGGATATACTATGACTATCACCAATTTGCAGGTAAGACAAGGAGGCCCAGATAGGTAAATAACTTGCTGGAGGTCACACAGGTAAGAGGGGGTAGAGCCTAACAGAAACAATCTTGCTTTAGATTCTCTCAAGTGAAACGATGATCATTAAAAATTTGAGAAAGGAAAAAAAACCCTGTTAAATTACAGTCTCGGAAGGAAAAGCTATTTTAGTGTAATGGGAAAACACATTTTACTTGCCATGCGTATCTGAAATAAACAGTTTTTTGGTTTTTTTTTTTAGACAGAGTCTCGCTCTGTCGACCAGGCTGCCGGGCAGTGGCGTGATCTCGGCTCACTGCAACCTCAGCCTCCCGAGTTCAAGCGATTCTCCCGCCTCATAGCCTCCCAAGTAGCTGAGATTACAGGAGTGCGCCGCCACACCTGGCCAATTTTTGTATTTTTAGTAGCGACGGGGTTTCACTATGTTGGCCAGGCTGGTCTCAAACTCCTGACCTCCAGTGGTCAATCCACCTTGGCCTCTCAAAGTGCTGGGATTATATCACATATGGCCAGAAACAAACAGATGTTTAAATCTAGAGCAAATGTTACATCTTTAGTTTGAATATACTAGTAGAGTGGGAAAATTCTCCTGTTTAGTGAAAACAGCGTTACGACCCAGTAGTGAGGACGCCTGGGCTCCAGAGTCACACACAGCGCCTTGGCCTGGGTAGAGACCCTGCCCCACACTAGCAGGGAGACTCTGGGGGACTTCACTAACCTTGGGCCTCATTCATCAGAATGGGTAACATAAGGAGAATAAGACAGGCAAATAAAGCCACATCGGAGGATACGGAGAATAAAGCAGAAACCAATTACAAAATTAACCAAGTAATCTGTTAGAGACAACGGGTGCATAAAGAGAAAATCTGACAAAGTACACCAATTTAGGGTTATGTTCTAAAAATGCATAAAGACACAAAAAGGCCTTGACATCTTAGAAAACAGGAAGAGTAAAAGAGCAAACAGAAACTTCGCCTAACAGTAACAAGTGAAAAGCACATGGTCAACCCCCACCCACCGCATTTACAAACACCACGAAAATTTCTACAAACCAGTTTCTACGGTTTCACTCAGTTCCCGATCTTAAATCCCCAAACCAAAGCCTAAGCGCGCGCTGTGTAAAAGCTGAGGGGGCTTTACGCACCAACACCAGGCTGCCACCTGGCTCCCGCGCACCCGCTCGCCGGAAGTGGGCCCACTGGGACCGGCGCGGGACCAGCGCGGGACCAGCTCGGCACCGCCCCTCACCGCCCCGCCCCGCGGCGGCTTCCCTGCCCCATTGGTCCGCGCGGCCCTAGGTCTCCGCGGCGAGAATCTAGTGATTCCCTCCCGCCCTGGGCGCGGCCTGACTGCTCCCCAGCCAAGACACCCAAGCTCTAGCACGTTCATAATGTGACAGTGGTATGGGGTGCCACGCAGTGTTTCCAGGAGCTCCGAGGGGGAGCGCCAAAATGCTAAACCCATTCTTAGCCAATTGTGCACCGCTCACGAGTCAGAGCTGACCAGCTACCGCGGAAAAATCTCGTGACACGCCTGACTCCTGATGAGAGTAAAATAAACCAGGCTTTGAATGCCGGTCACTTAGGACATCCGGCCTAAAATGAGGCTGGTTATACGACGCACTGGGGGAGACACAGGGCTACAGCGAGTTCTTCCTTCGCATCCCAGCGGGGGCGGGGGCTGAAAGATTTTCTCCCGGATGCATATCCCTGTCGAAACTGAACTTGGCGCCACCTGCGAGCGCCTGGAAGCCCTATGTTAAACACTGGGTTGCCCTTCTTGCTCCTCTTCCTCCTGGCCTTTAATCTCAGGCGCTTAGCAAGCCTCCTAAGGCTTCCAAACACTGCTGGGTACTGACAACTTAGGCGGACACAGTCGCCTCAAGAGAGACGACTCCTGTAATGGCGCCTGCGTCAGACACTAACATGGCGGACATAGTCGTGCGCGGCGCAAACGTCAGCACCTCTACCCCAGCCGCTCAGAAACAGCGGAGGAGAGCAGGGCCGTGCTCACTGATTGGTCCCTCGGTGGAGCGGGCCGGACCGGGCGTTCCCTTTGGAGCCAATCAGAAAGGCGAGAGACCGAATTGGCCGCTGCGCCTCCTCCCGAGGCATGCTGGGAGCCTGGAGGACTAGCGAGGAGGAGTTGAGAGAACGGAGCGGACGCCATGGCGACCAACATCGAGCAGATTTTTAGGTCTTTCGTGGTCAGCAAATTCCGGGAAATTCAACAGGAGCTTTCCAGGTAAACGCCTCCCAGATTCTTCTGCTCCCAGCGGACCGTTAGGGCCTCACCAAGCCTTCTTTGGCATCTTTCTTCGGAGACGCCGTCGTTCCTCGGCTCAGGCCCCGCCTGGGCCTGGGATCCATTTTCCGGGCCCCCCCCAACCGCCCCCCCAGCCGCTCCCTTCCTTTCCCCTCGAGGAACTTCGCCTTTTCCGAGGTAACCCCAGACTCCCTGTTTTAGAACCGAGTTAAGATGCTCACCCTTCTCCCCTGTTTGGTTCCCCCCTGCCGTTTAGCTACTCGTAGGCCCGGTTGTCCGCCAGGGACGGGCCTAGTTCCTTCCTCAGCTCCTCCTCCGCCGCCGCGTGTCCCCTCCCCCTCTCCGCCTCCGCGGATTTTGCCGGCCGGTGCCTATGACCGGAAAGGGTCTCTAACGGCCGTTTCTTGAGTAATCTTAAATCCTCTTTATTATTGCGAGCTTCAGAGCGCTTGGGGGTCTGGATCTATTAATAAGATTATTCGGAGCCTAGTGTCCTGTAGTGTCTATCAGCCGTTCTAATAGTTAAATGTTTCAATTAAAACTAACTCAAACTAATATTTGCTACTTTGTTAAAATACTCGAGATGACGTTGGAAGGGGACTTTGAAATGGTAGTGATTAATTACAGCAAGTGAAAGTGGACTTTGTGTGTAGGTCTGTTATTTTCTTGCTACCCCTGCCCCAGTTGACACGCTGTTTTTGTCGTTGCTGGTAGACTTTACATAATTTGCGCTTGGCTTCACAAAATTTGAAGGCGAAGAGGTTGTTAAAGAAATGGTTGTTTAGTCAGGAAAATAGTGTATCATGTTCAGCGGTTGTCTTTCGGTATTAGCTTTGTGTAAGATACTCAGTTCTTTAAAGTACAGAGGTAGGAAAGAGATCTTGAAACGTAAATGTTCCGAGTTCGAATGTTTTTAATTGTATTTTAAAAGTTGAGTGCAAGAGCAGTACGTGAATTTGAAAATGGGCCGAAAACCAGTTGTAAGTGCCCAAAGTAATACAGGATTATTAGGGCAATGATGTATTATTGCTAGAATCATCACTTTTGCAGAATGTTTTGTTTTTTAAGTGGAAATAGATCCACTCACATTGCTTTTTAAATATCTGTGATATTGCTAGTAGTGTTTTAGGATGAGAAGAGACCCGAGCTTAGAGAATATAATTTTCCTGACAAATCTTGCTGGATGCTTTAAGTAGTTGTTTGCTTAGTTTAACAAGCTGTGTTTTTGTAGCTTTTAAAAGCTAGTCTTTCCTTTAGAAAATGAGTGTTTTATTATAGAGAATTTAGAAGAAATGAAAAAGAAAAGAAAAAACTCACATTATTGATATTCTTATGTCATTTCCCCCCCCATGTATTGTGTGATATGTGATCATCTTGTATTGATCATTTTTCCAGCTAATACGTTGTTAACAAGTTTGTCCCTCCCATTCTGTCTTTTGGACTTATTCATGGCTGCATAGAATCCTGTTGTAGGAATATATTGTTGCATATTTAGGTGGTTTGAAATTTTCATTGCTTTTCAGTAAATGCAGTTAACAGTTGGTAGCTTTAAGATGAAATCATTACTTCCTTGTAGATTAACTTTTAAAACCATAATTACTTTTCTGATTTTCAGATTTGTCATAATTATGTATAAGTGCTTAGGAAAATTGTAAAATAAAGTGCTACAGAAAAGAATATCTAAAAATAATAGTAGACGAAGCACTTTATTACTAGAGGAATATGCAGTTTCTCTTCAAGCAACACACAATGCATTATCAGTCTGCAAACAAGTTTTTGATTATTTGCCATTTCAGTGAGCTATTTTTTTTCTCATCTGCTTTTATGTAAATTAGAGTATTGAGGCTGACAGATAGTTAAAACATGTTATCGAACTTTTGTTATAGATGGTGTGTAAGAATATGGCCTCTGGTTTGAGTACCAGCTTCACCTCTTAGTAGCTGTGTGACCTTCAGCTAAGTTTCTTCATTTATAAAAGAATAATAGTGGTGATCTTAGAGTTGTGTTAGGATTAAATGAGTTAATGTAGAACAGTATGACACTAGCTAGTAGTCAATAAATGTTAATTAATATAATTATAATTATACAATTCATTGTATTAGAAAACCAGATGTTCCTTGATAACATTTAGGTAACTCCTGAATTTTTTTTGGTTTTTCATCATTCAGACTTTTATCAGGTAGTGGAGCATAATTGTTTTATGTGTTTTCATTTAGCTAAAATTGAAGTTAAAATCAAACTGTTGCTGAAATTATTTGATTTTTCAAAATTTTGCAAAGTCACACGAAAATAGTAGAAATTACTGGGCGAATGACATGTTCTTACCTATTTAAAGATTTCTTTGGCCCTGTGAATGGAAAATGTGTTAAGCCATCTATGCTTTTACTGTTGGTATAAATGCCACTTGTTTTATGTGAGTTTTTTAAACCACGGTTCTTGATAATTGTGTAAAAATTACATAAATTATTTTCCTTTTTAAGTTTAGTGGCATTTCAATAACAATGTAAGCCTGGACAGAGGTTACAGGTTACCCTTTTTATTCAGTGTGCCTGTGGCTAGCTTTTGTGTTCCTTGATACTATTGATGGTGATTGTGATTTATGCACAGGTGTGGCTTTAATGTAGCCATGGTTTCTACCATAATGTTAGGCCTTTTGATTTATGACTGGGCTCTTATTAATTTTTCTCCCCTGAGAGAAATATATGGGCAACCCAAAAGCCTAAAGTTAGATTTCTGAATTTATTTTGTTTAAATAAGAGTGTACTTAGAAACCTGTTTTAAAGAGTTTTTCTTAATTTTCATAGTTCTGAAAACTTTAATTGTATAAGGTGAAATGTCCTAAATATAAGTAGATCCTGTTAAGGATGCATTATTAGTGGTGAATATCTAAAATAGGAAAAAGGTAAAATGTCTGACCATCAGTACAACATATGATTATTGTAATTAATCGGATTACTCTTTTTATTAATGGTATGACAAAATATTAATGAATTTCGATAACTTTTCATGTCAAGTGGAAGGAATGAAGGCCAGCTGAATGGTGAAACAAATACACCCATTGAAGGAAACCAGGCGGGTGATGCAGCTGCCTCTGCCAGGAGTCTACCAAATGAAGAAATAGTGCAGAAGATAGAGGAAGTACTTTCTGGGGTCTTAGATACAGAACTACGATATAAGCCAGGTAAGTTGGAGATAATTAACTGTCTCAAAAATATTCTTTTAAGATTTTTTTGAAATTTGAAGGTTAATACTAGTGTTTGACCTCAGTATTTACGATATTTATTAAATTAAAAACTTCAGGCTGGGTGCAATGGCTCATTCCTGTAATCCCAGCACTTTGGGAGGCTGAGGTGGGTGGATCACCTGAGGTCAGGAGTTCGAGACCAACCTGGCCAACATGGAGAAACCCCATCTCCACTAAAAATACAAAAATTAGCCGGGTGTGGTGGTGGGTGTCTGTAATCCCAGCTACTGGAAGCTGAGGCAGGAGAATCGCATGAACCCAGGAGGCGAAGGTTGCAGTGAGCTGAGATTTTTATTTTTTGAAACTCTGTCTCAAAAAAAAAATTCAGTAAATTTAAGCTTTTTAAAAATTGATTTAATGAAGATTTGCTTGTTTAAATTCTCCATACTTCCACTGAAACACAAACATTGATGTACTTATTTGCTCTGCTGGTAGAATACAATTTTTATCTTTGACTTAGTTTCAGTTTATTTGATTCAATTTCTTAGTATCAGGAATTTGAGCATGCATTTTTATTAAACAGTTGCGTAAAAACATCCATCACACTTAAACTGCAGTGGATGAAGAGGAGTCATTGCTTGAATATTTAGCGTTTTTGGAATTGATTAATCATTGTTTAGAAATGAAGGATTTAGCCACAAAAATAACAGTCATTACCTTGATTTAGTTCTGGAATCAAGTTTGTAGTATGGTTTGTCCTTCTCTTTTTTGGGGGGAACTTTAGCTGTGCTAAAGTAAATAAAGTTCATGACTCTCACAGACTTTAGCTATCCTTAGATTCATGACTCTAACAACCTTGATTGAAGTATAACTTAGCTAACATTTTGTATTATGAAACAATAGAAAATGATTAGTTTTGCTTCAGCCTATGTCAAGTGTTGATTTGTTGATTTATTTTTTTCTGTAGTCTTAATGGCTCAGATTTCTGATGAGCCTTTTTTTGGGATCCCTAAGATTTATCTAATTTGATATTGGCATTAGAGTAAATAAATCTCATTTGGTTGTTAAAGTTGAATACTCCCATCTGTTTAGGGTATGTAAATTCAGACCTTCTTAAGTTATAAATTAAGGACTAAGAATTTCCTCTCTAAAATCAGTATTTTCTAAAATAGAAACATTTAAAAAGTTATTTATTAGTGGTTTTAGAATAGTATTGGGGGAAAATGTTATTTTTATTAGAATGTGACAACATAGGCATAATAAGGTAAAATTTGAGTTCTCTGAATATTTTATATTTGTTGTTCAGATATTTTTATACTCTGTAGAAGCAATCACTAACCTTTGCTGAAAGCTTATTCTGTGCCAGGCATTGTTTGATGTACTTTGCATGTTCTAACTCACTTTATCCTCTAACTCTAGAAGACACAACATGTGTGTCAGTAATTTGGCCAAGACCATTAACCTAGTAGTGATGATTGAGGATTCAAAAGTGGCAGTCTGTTTCAGAGCCAGTGCCATATTGCTTCCTGTGTAAACAAGGGTTACTAATCGCAAAAATTATATTATGTGGGCATTTTTAATAGGAAGGGTAGGAACTAATAACATGAAATATATTCCTTGACGAAAGTAGTTTAAAAGTAATTTTGCTATAATTTGAGAGCTGGAGGAAATAATTATTTTATAGAATTTCGTGAAACATATCTTAATGTAATTCAAAGTAAGTTTTGGTGTTAAACTAATAATTTATTTTTAAACCAGGCATTAGTTGTGGAAAGAAGTATCAGAAAAGTAGCAGTCTCCAGGATGTTTTATGAAAAATAGTTTATTGGGTAACTTTTAATTTAACGTGAGGTGTTATACTATGAGTTTTTTTTTTTTTGGACAGAGTCTTGCTCTGTTGCCCAGGCTGGAGTACAGTGGTGCAATCTCAGCTCACTGCAACCTCCACCTGCTGGGTTCAAGTGATTCTCCCGCCTCAGCCTCCCAAATAGCTGGGACTACAGGTGCATGTCATCATGCCTGGCTAATTTTTGTATTTTCAGTAGAGACAGGGTTTCACCATGCTGGCCAGGCTGGTTTTGAACTCCTGACCTCGTGATTCACCTGCCTCAGCCTCTCAAAGTGCTGACATTACAGGTGTGAGCCACTGCACCTGGCCTGTATTACGGTATTTTAACATGGAATGTAAATATGGGCTTATATAATTTAATCTAACTCTAGTTTGGGGAATGTCTGACAAAATTAATTTCTATTACTTTCAGACTTGAAAGAGGCCTCCAGAAAAAGTAGATGTGTATCTGTACAAACAGATCCTACTGATGAAATTCCCACTAAAAAGTCAAAGAAGCATAAAAAGCATAAAAACAAAAAGAAGAAAAAGAAGAAAGAGAAGGAAAAAAAATACAAAAGACAGCCAGAAGAATCTGAGGCAAAGACGAAATCTCATCATGATGGGAACATAGATTTAGAATCTGATTCCTTTTTAAAGTTTGATTCTGAACCTTCAGCTATGGCGCTGGAGCTTCCTACAAGAGCATTTGGCCTGTCTGAGACCAATGAATCCCCTGCAGTTGTGCTAGAACCTCCTGTAGTATCAGTGGAGGTACCAGAGCCACACATCTTAGAAACTCTGAAGCCAGCTACAAAAACTGCAGAACTGTCAGTTGCATCTACATCAGTAATCTCAGAGCAGTCAGAGCAGTCTGTGGCAGTAACGCCAGAACCATCCATGACAAAGATTCTGGATTCCTTTGCAGCAGCACCAGTGCCTACTACAACAGTGGTGTTGAAGTCATCTGAGCCAGTCGTAACAATGTCAGTGGAGTATCAGATGAAGTCTGTGCTGAAATCTGTGGAGAGCACATCTCCAGAGCCATCCAAGATCATGTTGGTAGAGCCCCCAGTAGCGAAAGTGTTAGAGCCTTCAGAAACCCTTGTGGTATCATCAGAGACACCTACTGAGGTGTACCCTGAGCCAAGCACATCAACAACAATGGATTTTCCAGAGTCATCTGCAATTGAAGCGCTAAGATTGCCAGAGCAGCCTGTAGACGTACCATCGGAGATTGCAGATTCATCCATGACAAGACCGCAGGAGTTGCCGGAGCTGCCTAAGACCACAGCGTTGGAGCTGCAGGAGTCGTCGGTGGCCTCAGCGATGGAGTTGCCGGGGCCACCTGCGACCTCCATGCCGGAGTTGCAGGGGCCCCCTGTGACTCCAGTGCCGGAGTTACCTGGGCCCTCTGCTACCCCGGTGCCAGAGTTGCCAGGGCCCCTTTCTACCCCAGTGCCTGAGTTGCCAGGGCCCCCTGCGACAGCAGTGCCTGAGTTGCCAGGGCCCTCTGTGACACCAGTGCCACAGTTGTCGCAGGAATTGCCAGGGCTTCCAGCACCATCCATGGGGTTGGAGCCACCACAGGAGGTACCAGAGCCACCTGTGATGGCACAGGAGTTGCCAGGGCTGCCTTTGGTGACAGCAGCAGTAGAGTTGCCAGAGCAGCCTGCGGTAACAGTAGCAATGGAGTTGACCGAACAACCTGTGACGACGACAGAGTTGGAGCAGCCTGTGGGGATGACAACGGTGGAACATCCTGGGCATCCTGAGGTGACAACGGCAACAGGGTTGCTGGGGCAGCCTGAGGCAACGATGGTGCTGGAGTTGCCAGGACAGCCAGTGGCAACAACAGCGCTGGAGTTGCCGGGGCAGCCTTCGGTGACTGGGGTGCCAGAGTTGCCAGGGCTGCCTTCGGCAACTAGGGCACTGGAGTTGTCGGGGCAGCCTGTGGCAACTGGGGCACTAGAGTTGCCTGGGCCGCTCATGGCAGCTGGGGCACTGGAGTTCTCGGGGCAGTCTGGGGCAGCTGGAGCACTGGAGCTTTTGGGGCAGCCTCTGGCAACAGGGGTGCTGGAGTTGCCAGGGCAGCCTGGGGCGCCAGAGTTGCCTGGGCAGCCTGTGGCAACTGTGGCGCTGGAGATCTCTGTTCAGTCTGTGGTGACAACATCGGAGCTGTCAACGATGACCGTGTCGCAGTCCCTGGAGGTGCCCTCGACGACAGCGCTGGAATCCTATAATACGGTAGCACAGGAGCTGCCTACTACATTAGTGGGGGAGACTTCTGTAACAGTAGGAGTGGATCCCTTGATGGCCCCAGAATCCCATATATTAGCTTCTAACACCATGGAGACCCATATATTAGCATCCAACACCATGGACTCCCAAATGCTAGCGTCCAACACCATGGACTCCCAGATGCTAGCATCCAACACCATGGACTCCCAGATGTTAGCGTCTAGCACCATGGACTCCCAGATGTTAGCAACCAGTACCATGGACTCCCAAATGTTAGCAACTAGCTCCATGGACTCCCAGATGTTAGCAACTAGCACTATGGACTCCCAGATGTTAGCAACCAGTTCCATGGACTCCCAGATGTTAGCAACCAGCTCCATGGACTCCCAGATGTTAGCAACCAGCTCCATGGACTCCCAGATGTTAGCAACCAGCTCCATGGACTCCCAGATGTTAGCAACCAGCACCATGGATTCTCAGATGTTAGCAACCAGCACCATGGACTCCCAGATGTTAGCAACTAGCTCAATGGATTCCCAGATGTTAGCATCTGGCACTATGGACTCTCAAATGTTAGCTTCTGGCACCATGGATGCTCAGATGTTAGCGTCTGGTACCATGGATGCCCAGATGTTAGCATCTAGTACCCAAGATTCTGCTATGTTGGGTTCAAAATCTCCTGATCCCTATAGGTTAGCTCAGGATCCTTACAGGTTAGCTCAGGATCCCTATAGGTTGGGCCATGACCCCTATAGATTAGGTCATGATGCTTACAGGTTAGGACAGGACCCTTATAGATTAGGCCATGATCCCTACAGACTAACTCCTGATCCCTATAGGATGTCACCTAGACCCTATAGGATAGCACCCAGGTCCTATAGAATAGCACCCAGGCCATATAGGTTAGCACCTAGACCCCTGATGTTAGCATCTAGACGTTCTATGATGATGTCCTATGCTGCAGAACGTTCCATGATGTCATCTTACGAACGCTCTATGATGTCTTATGAGCGGTCTATGATGTCCCCTATGGCTGAGCGCTCTATGATGTCAGCCTACGAGCGCTCTATGATGTCAGCCTATGAGCGCTCTATGATGTCCCCTATGGCTGAGCGCTCTATGATGTCAGCTTATGAACGCTCTATGATGTCAGCTTATGAACGCTCCATGATGTCCCCAATGGCTGATCGATCTATGATGTCCATGGGTGCCGACCGGTCTATGATGTCGTCATACTCTGCTGCTGACCGGTCTATGATGTCATCGTACTCTGCAGCTGACCGATCTATGATGTCATCTTATACTGCTGATCGTTCAATGATGTCTATGGCTGCTGATTCTTACACCGATTCTTACACTGACACATATACAGAGGCATATATGGTGCCACCTTTGCCTCCTGAAGAGCCCCCAACAATGCCACCGTTGCCACCTGAGGAGCCACCAATGACACCACCGTTGCCTCCTGAGGAACCACCAGAGGGTCCAGCATTGCCCACTGAGCAGTCAGCATTAACAGCTGAAAATACGTGGCCTGCAGAGGTGCCATCATTACCTTCTGAAGAGTCTGTATCGCAGCCTGAGCCTCCTGTGAGTCAAAGTGAGATTTCAGAGCCTTCAGCAGTGCCTACTGATTATTCAATGTCAGCATCAGATCCCTCAGTTTTAGTATCAGAGGCTACTGTGACTGTTCCAGAACCACCGCCAGAGCCAGAATCTTCAATTACATCAACACCTGTAGAGTCTGCGGTAGTAGCAGAAGAACATGAAGTTGTTCCAGAGAGACCAGTGACTTGTATGGTGTCTGAAACTCCCACAGTGTCAGCTGAACCAACTGTGGTAGCATCAGAGCCTCCTGTTTTGTCAGAGACAGCAGAAACATTTGAATCCATGAGAGCCTCAGGATATGTTGCCTCAGAGGTATCTACATCCTTGTTGGAGCCAGCAGTAACTACTCCAGTGCTGGCAGAGAGCATTCTGGAGCCTCCAGACATGGCTGTCCCAGAGTCTTCGGCTATGGCTGTCCTGGAGTCTTCGGCTGTGACCGTCCTGGAGTCTTCAACTGTGACCGTCCTGGAGTCTTCGACTGTGACTGTCCTGGAGCCTTCGGTTGTGACTGTCCCGGAGCCTCCTGTTGTGGCTGAGCCAGACTATATTACCATTCCTGTGCCAGTTGTTTCTGTGCTGGAGCCTTCTGTGCCTGTCTTGGAACCAGCGGTGTCAGTCCTTCAACCTTCTATGATTGTTTCAGAACCATCTGTTTCTGTCCAGGAGTCTACTGTGACAGTTTCAGAGCCTGCTGTCACTGTCTCAGAGCAGACTCAAGTAATACCAACTGAGGTGGCTATAGAGTCCACACCAATGATACTGGAATCTAGTATCATGTCATCACATGTTATGAAAGGAATTAATCTACCCTCTGGTGATCAAAATCTTGCTCCAGAGATTGGCATGCCGGAGATTCCTTTGCATTCAGGTGAAGAGCCACATGCTGAGGTACACCTGAAAAGTGACTCTTATGAAAGTGAACATGGTATAAATATAGACCTTAATATAAATAATCATTTAATTGCTAAAGAAATGGAACATAATACAGTGTGTGCTGCTAGTACTAGTCCTGTTGGGGAAATTGGTGAAGAGAAAATTTTGCCCACCAGTGAGACTAAACAGTGCACAGTATTGGATAACTACCCTGGTGTTAGTGAAGCTGATGCAGGAGAAACTCTATCTTCTACTGGTTCTCTTGCTCTGGAACCTGATGCAACAGGAACTAGTAAGGGTATTGAATTTATCACAACATCTACTCTCAGTTCAGTTAATAAATATGATATTGATGTATCTTTAACTACTCAAGATACTGAACATGACATGGTAATTTCTACCAGTCCTAGTGGTGGTAGTGAAGCTGACATTGAAGGGCCTTTGCCTGCTAAAGATATTCATCTTGATTTACCATCTAATAATAACCTTGTTAGTAAGGATACAGAAGAACCATTACCTGTAAAAGAGAGTGACCAGACGTTAGCAGCTCTGCTCAGCCCTAAAGAAAGTAGTGGAGGAGAAAAAGAAGTACCTCCCCCTCCTAAAGAGACACTGTCTGATTCAGGATTTTCTGCCAATATTGAGGATATTAATGAAGCAGATTTAGTGAGACCATTACTTCCTAAGGACATGGAACGTCTTACAAGCCTTAGAGCTGGCATTGAAGGACCTTTACTTGCAAGTGATGTTGGACGTGACAAATCTGCTGCCAGCCCGGTTGTAAGTAGTATGCCAGAAAGAGCTTCAGAGTCGTCTTCAGAGGAAAAAGATGATTATGAAATTTTTGTAAAAGTTAAGGACACTCATGAAAAAAGCAAGAAAAATAAGAACCGTGATAAGGGTGAGAAAGAGAAGAAAAGAGACTCTTCATTAAGATCTCGAAGTAAGCGTTCCAAGTCTTCTGAACACAAATCACGCAAGCGTACCAGTGAATCTCGTTCTCGGGCAAGGAAGAGATCATCTAAGTCCAAGTCTCATCGCTCTCAAACACGTTCACGGTCACGTTCAAGACGCAGGAGGAGGAGCAGCAGATCAAGATCAAAGTCTAGAGGAAGACGATCTGTATCAAAAGAGAAGCGCAAAAGATCTCCAAAGCACAGATCCAAGTCTAGGGAAAGGAAAAGAAAAAGATCAAGCTCCAGGGATAACCGAAAGACAGTTAGAGCTCGAAGTCGAACCCCAAGTCGCCGGAGTCGGAGTCATACTCCAAGTCGTCGACGAAGGTCTAGATCTGTGGGTAGGAGAAGGAGCTTTAGCATTTCCCCAAGCCGCCGGAGCCGCACCCCAAGCCGCCGCAGCCGTACCCCCAGCCGCCGGAGCCGCACCCCCAGCCGTCGAAGCCGTACCCCCAGCCGCCGGAGCCGCACCCCCAGTCGTCGGAGCCGCACCCCAAGCCGCCGGAGAAGATCGAGGTCTGTGGTAAGACGACGAAGCTTCAGTATCTCACCAGTCAGATTAAGGCGATCAAGAACACCCTTGAGAAGAAGGTTTAGCAGATCTCCCATCCGTCGTAAAAGATCCAGGTCTTCTGAACGAGGCAGATCACCCAAACGTCTGACAGATTTGGGTGAGTCATTTTAAAATTTAATGGGATGGTGGTAGAAAATGTTTTAAACCTTAATTTTTTCTGATCTTGAGTCAAGTGAAATATTTACTTACTGGTTTAGGATCAATGTTTCTGTCTTTAAGTTTTTATGATTAAATGGTACTGTATTTAGGAAGTACTGGGATCAGTGTATTGAAATTAGAGTTAAAAAGTCCTGTGTCGGAGTATAGTAGAATCAAGGTGTTTCCATACTTGAATGTTTTATTTTGTTTCAGTTATCTTGCCATAGCTAAAAATGGAAAGCAGAAGCAGATGTAGAACTCTAGCTAAATTAAAAACAAGCTAAGTATATGCTCAGATTGTTATTTTATGTGTTCTAACATACATCCTTGCAAATAAGCCTAAAATTACAATGTTCCTTTTTAAATAAGTTAACATATCTTAAAATGGCAGTATAGGACTGTTAAATGTTAGTGAAGGTAATTCCGATTGGTATAGTTGGTAATGGAAGTGAGTAGGGAATTTTGCATGTGGGGGTTATTTAACTGGGTAGGTGATACTAGCTAAATAAAGTTAAATATTTTAGATCAGAGTGATTTTTTAATAACCCGTTCTGCTTTACTTTAAAAATAACTGCTCTAATTTCCCCTGATTTTAAGTAGTGTACAGAGGTGATTAAAACTTGATTGATATGCATGATTACCTACAATATGTATGGATGATTTATCCTTATCCCAGTATACTGGACATTTCTAGGCCATAATTGACTAAAGAAAAAGAGGTTAAGAGTAAAAAGGGAGAATCTGCATTCAGTTCAACAGAAGTTTTCTGAGTTCTTTTTTATTCACAGCAGAGGAACAGGATGTAATTCCTCAAGTGATTACAAGTTGGTGGAGGAGATATGGGTAAAATGCATATATGTCTCTCTTACCAAATAGTAACACTAAGAAAGAACAGAATGTAATTGCTATAATACTGATAGAGGTGAGGTACTTTAGGAATGCAATGGGAAAAGGAATGTTAATTCTGACTTAATGACAACTTGTTGGATGAGGTGGCACTTACGCTGGGCGCGGTGGCTCATGCCTGTAATCCCAGCACTTTGGGAGGCTGAGGCGGGTGGATCATCTGAGGTCAGGAGTTCGAGACCAGCCTGGCCAACATGGAGAAACCCCGTCTCTACTAAAAATACAAAAAATTAGCCGGGTATGGTGGCACACGCCTGTAGTGCCAGCTACTCGGGAGGCTGAGGCAGGAAAATCGCTTGAACCCGGGAGGTGGAGGTTGCAGTGAGCCAAGGTGGCGCCACTGTACTGCAGCCTGGGCAACAGAGTGAGACTGTCTCAAAAAAAAAAAAAAAAAAAAAAGAGGCACTTTAACTGGGGCTCAAAGAGTGATTTAAGGTGTCAGATTAGAAAGAGAGTAGGGTCGTGATAATTTTGTGAAATAAAATTGGCTTTGGCAGGTTTATATCTTAGAGTATGTGTAGTAGGGTGATCATTATAGTTGTGTAGTAACGTATTGTAATATTCAAATGGGAAACTCAATATGTGGACTCAATTCTTTGAATGAGGCCACTGCTTAAAAACTTTGAGCCAGTGGTTTGATCACAGGTATAATAGAGCAGAATATTGATGCCTACAGTTTTTTCCTTTTTTTTTTCTTTTTTATTAGATACCCAAGTTCTTCAATGGATCTAGGATGCCTTTAGTTTTGTTAGTATGTTAGACTTTTGGTGATACAAAATGTACAGCCTTTTAGGAAAACTGCAGCTTGTATTTTTCTTCTTACAGATAAGGCTCAATTACTTGAAATAGCCAAAGCTAATGCAGCTGCCATGTGTGCTAAGGCTGGTGTCCCTTTACCGCCAAACCTAAAGCCTGCACCTCCACCTACTATAGAAGAGAAAGTTGCTAAAAAGTCAGGAGGAGCTACTATAGAAGAACTAACTGAGGTAAGCTAGACAGAATTTGTTTTCATTCTTAAATGGATTATTCCAGTGATGTTGACTCTGGAGCGTGCCAAAACCCGAATTGTGGGCAGAACTGATAATGGCTGGCACCGAGTGGCCAAAACCCGAAATACAGATGTGGCAGCGGCAGAAGCTCTGTTTAGCAGGCCATTATCCGGGATGGCTAAGCTCCGCTAGCTAAAAGTTACTTCCCATTACTTTTGCTTTCCAGTTTTAGAAGCCAAACTGACTGAGGAGTGGGACGGTTCGTTTGAATGGAGGAGGTGTTGAGTGAGCAACACGCAGAAGCTCGCCTACAGTTTCGTTTCCATTCACGACGCGTTCACTGATCGCCACGAGTATACTGCATATACGCAAAGACACAGACAATCTTCAGAAATGATCTTTTGCCACCGGAGCTTGGAAATTAATAAGAATAGCTGGCCATTGCCTGAAAGGAACTTCTTTCGCATCAACATTTCGGGTTTTGGCTGTTTGGTACCAGCCATTGGCGATAATGGCCGGCCATTATCAGTTCTTCCTGCGGTTCGGGTTTTGGCAGTAACATATATATTTTAAACACACTTATTTTTGTTTTTAAAAGTTTGATCTTTTCAATTGAGGCTTTTTTGGGGCTTTGTTTTACTACTATTTTTTTGGTGTGGGTGGGAGGGGGGAGATGCTAAAATATTGCTGCTAGGATCCAGAAATACCACACTGTTTCATATATTGGAACTTGTTATTGGCTAGCCTTATGCCAGCCTGCCACTGTCAATATATTCTGTTCCCCTTGATTACAAGCTTAATATACTCTTGTGTTTTTGGCGAAATGAGCTTTTTATCCTATTGTAATATTTTCAATTGATAATAGATGTCATTAAATCTACTGCTTGTATAGAGACAGGTCTACCCAAATTTACTCTTGACCTTTTTATAAAGCCAGGTAATGGAGTCTGTTCCTTTGCATCTCAGGAAGGAATTGACTTTGCTTTATGTATCAGACCTCATCAATTGCACCCTCTCCATCATGCCTTATTTTCCTAAGTTCTCCTCAACCCACAAAACATTTATGGAGAGACATGTTGCTATCTAATCCTGTTGCAAATGTTTCAGATCTTTTGTTTTGCCACACATTTGGGAAAATGTAAAGCTTCTGAATCTGTTTCCTCACTTAGATTTATTACAATATGAATTACAACTTTTTTTAAAAAAAGTTGAGGACCTTGTAAACGCTTCTATTGCTTGTTTACCTAATCCAAGCTCCTTATCCAAAATGCTATGGACAGTTAATATTTTGCTGTTTTTGGCCCCATCTTCAGCCTTCTTGTCCCAAGTTTCTTCTCACCTTTTTACCACCACCTGAGTAGGATGACTTTTCCTTTCCTTACCAGTCTTTGTTCTTCACTATGAAAATCTGGCTTAGAACTCTTCAAGGAATATTCCTTGATTCTCTAACTCTGCCTGACTCTATTCTCTCTCAAGCCTTTGTTCTTTTAGCACTTATGTACTCAGTTTGTATTATATCAGTTTGCACTTGTTAATTGTGTTGCTCTGTAAAAGTGTTCAATTATTTCATGTATATGTATTCCTTCTCTTGTACTAGATTGTAAGCTCCTTGAGAGCAGGGACCATGTCTTCTACTTCTTCTTCTTCTTCTTTTTTTTTTTTTTTTGTATTCCCCAGACAGTGCCCAGTACAGTGCGCTCTCTGCACATAGTAGGTGCTCAATAAATGTTGTTGACTGACCAGCCAGAGTGTGTTTAAATATTAGTTAATATGCCAAGTTATGTTTATCTATAACCTATCATGAATCTTGTTTTAACTTTGGAAAGTTGCTTTTATGTGGTTTTGATTCTAAGAAATTACATGTTGTACATAAAGCGTAAGATTTATCTTTTGTTTGTTTTTACTTTTAAAGAAATGTAAACAGATCGCACAGAGTAAAGAAGATGATGATGTAATAGTGAATAAACCTCATGTTTCGGATGAAGAGGAAGAAGAACCTCCTTTTTATCATCATCCCTTTAAACTCAGTGAACCCAAACCTATTTTTTTCAATCTGAATGTGAGTATTAGTGCTTATGGATTGGTAAAACAGTGTAACTTGTGGAACTATTTAAATAAAACCCAAATCGAATTTAGTTTATTAATTTTTGTTTTAAATACTGTGAGAAATAATGTACAGTATCATTTCCTTCAGATGTCGAAAATCTCAGAAACCATTTAATGCAGATATTGAGCTTTAATTAAGAAACACTTTATTTTTTAGATTGCTGCAGCAAAACCAACTCCACCAAAAAGCCAGGTAACATTAACAAAAGAATTCCCTGTATCATCTGGATCTCAACATCGGAAAAAAGAAGCGGATAGTGTTTATGGAGAATGGGTTCCTGTAGAGAAAAATGGTGAAGAAAACAAAGATGATGATAATGTTTTCAGCAGCAATTTGCCCTCAGAGGTAAGTAGGAGGAATATTATGTATTTTTCCTTTTTTATACCTGAATCTGCCATTTCATTGTTATTTTATATCTGATTTGGATTCTGTTTCACTCTTCTTAGGGCCGGGTTAAACGGCAGGGCCGGGTTAGACGACAGATGAAACAACCCGCAGCTTCTCATTTGACAGTAACTCGATGCAATTCACTTTGTGGAACCAAGCCACAAAGTGAAAAGCATCGAATTGCAGAGAACAGTGTTATCACATCCCTACCCAACATTGGGCCCTCCCTGCACTTGTGGGAAGGTAGTCCAAGGTACAACTATTTAGCTTCCCGATTTGCTTCAAGGCTCTATAGCTCTAGATTTTGGTGGTAGCAAATTTATCGGGTGGAGGGATTGAGCGGAGAGGGGCAGATCCTCAGGTTCAACACAAGAACTGGATTGGAAAAGGTCATTGTAGGCTGATGTGAGCATCTTGGGTACATAGCCCATTGCCCTTAATGATGGTTTCTAACTGTTTCTCTGGGGTGTTTGTCAGATAGCCTTTAGTTTTAATTATTTTTCCTTCCCTTTGCTACCTTGGCCCTTTTAAATTCTTGTGTTTAACCTAATGCTCAGCCTTGGTACTCCATTCCCTTCTCCTTCCCCCCTTTGCTACTATTAAAAGTCGGAGAAGTGGAATTCACACGTTGAAATTTCCACGGGGCTATAGTTGTATCTTAATAATGCCAAGTGTCAAAACAACCCCATTAAAATGCCGCCTGATTAAATAATGTGCTGCTAAATATAGTGCACATGAAAACAGCAAGACTGTATATATATGTAAATATATATATATATCTGTATCTTTGTATGTATCTCTGTATCTGTACCTTTGCTGTATCTTTTAATAAACAGTTTACTTTTATTTAACTTGTTGTGCAAAATCACGCTTGGGGGATCTGGGAGGGTGGAGTTTTAATAGGGGGGTGGGAGTTTTAAATACTACAGATTAGTTGTCATCACCTCTTGCCCTTGGTTTCCAAAGCCCAGACTTTTGCCAAGGACTGGACTAGGTATCTGATGCCCATCTGGACATTTTTCTTGCAGTTCTTGCATATGTAGGTCAGAGACACCTGTACTCTTCACGGCAGGTTCCCTTCCTTGGCTTGGCCGTATCATCATCTTCCAGTAAACACCTCCAATTCAACAAATAAAACCTGTTTATAAAATCAGACCGTGAACAGAACCCAAATCAGAAACTTTTTGATAGCAGTACTTTTTTCCCCACGCTATTCACAGGTGACATTTTCACTTTTTTTTGTTTGACCTGCAGCATTTTGAGAACAAGTTCTATAGAGTGAAGCTGGACATGATAACTAGCCAGTGCAACTTACAGTTACTGGTGATAATCTGTATTCCCATGGGATTCAACAAGTGAAGCAAGTTATGCCATCACCAGTTAAGAGAGAGAGAGAGTTGGTTTGGATATTTTAGTGAGACCATCAGGCTACCTGCATATCTCAAGAGAGAAAGGTTAACTGACATTTGCAGCTGACATAATCTTCTTGTAGCTGAATATAAACCATGATAAGAGGGTTGAACAGACTTACTTAGAAATCCTAATATGTATGCTTTTAGTAATTTCCTGCAGATTAAGCATTTAAAAAAGAGGAAAAAAAATAGGTAAGGAGAGAGTTTGTATGACATATATTTTCCAGTGAAGTGAAGATTTAACAAATATTGCAGAATTCCAAGGGATCTTCCTGAGAAGATAAGTGAGCATAACTGTTTTGAATTTCTTCAGTTCAATCATGGGGAAAGTGCTTAGTAACTCCTGATGCTTACACTTTTTTGAGAGAGAGAGAGAGAGAGTGTGTGTGTGTGTATGTATGTGTATTTGAAATTTAGTACTTAGCCATTTTCAATCTCAACACTGTGGTGCCTTAGCCTTGTTTGTCATCAAAAGTAGTCAGATTTTAAAGGTTGAGGAGAATTATTCTTAAATCTGGTGGGAAAAGTTGATAGAGAAAGGTACTCAAATAATGGTGACATTATTATTTTTTGTTAAAAAAATTTTTTTTCTTACCAAAGAAGAATCCTAGAAGGTAAAATTATTTTACAATTCTTTTCAAAGGGCTAAATGAATAAAGCAGATGATGTCTCTTTTGGGACAATATATGTAACTATTTGATATAAAACCTCTTTAAGCTACTTACAAGATTAGACTGAAAAGAACATACAGATTAATTCTAAAGAGAAGAATCCCAAAATACTGGGGCAAAGAGACAGGATTGCCTTTTGCTTTCATATCTGCACTTTTACCTGGCAATAATGTTAAAACATGTAGAGGAAATAGTCACAATTTAAAATGTTTAGTTGTGGTTATTTAGCTACCATCTAAATATACTATATTGTATATATAGAAGGTAAAAGT
This sequence comes from Macaca fascicularis, assembly GCF_037993035.2. NCBI lineage: Eukaryota > Metazoa > Chordata > Mammalia > Primates > Cercopithecidae > Macaca > Macaca fascicularis. The sequence goes on along the minus strand of NC_088377.1, from coordinate 13,361,391 downwards.
AATGAATTTATTATTTATACAGTTAGTGTTATATATACCAATGTTGTGAAATACTTTTGGTAACATTTTATGGGAGCATTAACCCTTTTGATTCCTTGTTAGAGTTTGAAATAAAGGCTTCTAGAGTAAAAGGAGATAGTTCTTTTAAATGGTCAACCTTTGAAATGAATAGTAATTTTTATCTATGCCTTTTTCATTTTAATAAATATAAATGGAGTTTGTGGTTCTTTGTTCTTGAGCATAAAACATTTAGGCAAAGATCACAGATTTTATCTCCATAAGAGGGCTGAATTAGCTTTGCTATAATCCCTAATCCCACCAATTGTCTTGCATATGAATGCTCTTTGACATGAGTATGAATGGATAGACATTGTGGATGAAGCAGCATAAATCCATTTCTTATGGAAAAACAACTCATCAGACTGTGTGCGGTACTGCCATAGCATCGTCTTCATACTCAGAAACCAGCCAGCATCATCCTCAGTAAGGAGTGACTACAGAACTTTGACTGTATTTGTGTGAATTTGATTTATAAACAATGAAATAAAAAAGTTGGAAAACTAATATTTTAAAAATAGTCCTCAGGGGCATTAATTCTTGGTAATAAAGTTAGCAGAGGTTTATTGAGTAGAAGATTAGGATGTAATCTTTGACATAAGTGCAGTAATAACTCTGCTCAACCATTACCATGGATTTAGTACCAATCAAATGTTTTAGGGGTCCAGAGGTAGTATTGTTAAGGTCTAGTGAATGCTTAGATGTTAAGATCATCTTTATCTTAAGCAGTTTGCTGGTTTGTATTACCAAATCATATTTCCACATCCCAATGGAATTAAATTTTTTTAAAATTTATAAGCTCTAAATGTATAGGAAAACTTGGAGTAAAATGAAAATTTTAATTGGAAATTAAACACATAGGTTCTGGCACTGCTAGAATGTGTAATATACAGCCTTGTTACTAATTCTTTTCTTCCTAGATTCTCTTATGTGGTTAACGCTGAATTTCTCTGAACCATTTAGTAGGTTATCTATTTGTTTTCCCCTTGTACTTCATTTAGTCTATTATACACTAGATAATTTTGTATGATACAATAAAAAGATTTGTAATTCACTTTTTAAAGCCAACCAAACACATAATGGGGACCTTCTGTGGCTTTAATTTTTATAGTTGTCATTTTGCTCTTGTATGCATGAACGTCTTTATATTTTAATATTTGCTAAATATTCTAAAATCATGTTTTATATACAGGCCAGATGCTTTTCTTTAGGTCTATTTTCTTATAGTTTGCCTTTTATGCCTGCTTTTAAGGTATCTGTGATTACCAATAATGGAAAATAATTTTCTGGTTATAGGTATTTTCCTTATCTGACTCACCCCATCCTAACAATTATCTTTAGCTCTTTTATATCCTTTCACTGATACTCTAAGAAGTCTCTTAAGATACTTGTTCTTTTTATGTCAACAGTTGTGTTAACAAAAGGAGTAAATTGATTTAGAAGAATTTCCTAAATGAGAAATAAAAATGTAAAAGGCCCTTACATGTATAATATAGATCATGAAATGCATGTTATATGGTGCCAACTGCATTATATAATTTCATTATTCCTCAGACACCTTTGTGGGTTTTATAAGTAGTAGTTGTCTGCTTTGTTGCTGAGGGAGAAAGAGTGAAGAATTTGGGCAGTTTTTATTAATCTGAGAATTGTAATTCGGGACACTTTTTATGTAAATTTCACCTTTTAGAGCAAAGGTGAAAGGTCAGTAAACATTTCCCCCATTATTAGAATATTACTACAGAATTATTTTTCTACATTAGGTAACGTGCTAGTCTATAGTGTATTGGTAAAAACTAAGGCTTGTTGATGACAACTTGATAATTGTATTCTACAGATTAAAGATTCTTTTTCCCAGTTTTTGGAAGGGCCTTTTACCATAATTTTGGTGCCTTTCTTACATTTCCAGTTTCTGAATATTAAAGGATAGTTAAGATTCTAAAGCTCTGTTGTCCAATATAGCAGTTACCAGCCACTGAAAAATCAGGTTTTTAATCACACTAGTTACACTTCAAGTGCTCAGTAGTGATCACTGCAGGAAGTTGTACTGGGCAATGCTGCTCTAAAGGGTAGCTGTGCTATTATGAGTGTTTCAATACTGATAAGTAACATCGGGTCTGACCCTTAAAAATTGCTGCTTTGGGGATTGTATTGGCTTTTTATGCCTTATTGTATAACTTGTGTTACCTTGAACGGCTGGAAACAGGCTTTTTGATGTAAACTTTAGAGGATCCTTACGAGGTTAAGATAATCTTCATTTATTCTACTTTGAGTGTGTTTTCGCATTTAAAAATAAAAATATGGCCAGGTGCAGTGGCTCACGCCTATAATCCCAGAACTTTGGGAGGCCATGGTGGGCGGATCACTTGAGGTCAGGAGTTCGAGACCAGCCTGACCATCATGGAGAAACCCCGTCTCTCCTAAAAATACAAAATTAGCAGGGGTTGGTGGCGTGTGCCTGTAATCCCAGCTACTCAGGAGGCTGAGGCAGGAGAATCACTTGAACCCAGGAGGCGGGAGGTTACAGTGAGCCAAGATTGTGCCGTTGCACTCCAGCCTGGGCAACAAGAGCGAAACTCCATCTCAAAAAAAAAAAAAAAAATATATATATATATATATATATATATATGAAACTAATAGTCAAATTACTATTTGGTAATACATTTTTGACATGAACTTGCAGCTCCCTTGGTAAGTCTGTTGAAGAATAAATGTTTTACTACCTCAGGAAAAACATAGTTGTAATTTTATTTAAATATCAAGGTTGCTATAGTAAAATTTCTTTGAGTCTGTTGAAGAATAAATGTTTTACTACCTCAGGAAAAACATAGTTGTAATTTTATTTAAATATCAAGGTTGCTATAGTAAAATTCCTTTCAGAGTCATATGAATTTAATATGAAACACTAAGATTTGAAGAGTTCCATTCTGGGGATAAATGGTGAGGCATTTAGGTTACCTGTTTAATAAGGGCTAAGAGAGAAAAATATTCACGGTATAATAGTTTGCTTTCTACTTGGAAAGAATTAGTTTTATTCTAGAAGTTATATTTTAGAGCCATCTGAATAGATTCGTGGCTAATTTATAGTTAGAAATTAGGGATCAGGAGTTGGGATAGTGGGTAGACACATTTTCCCCAGTATCCTCTCAGATTTTAGCGTTTTTAGCATAAAAGCCTATTATTTATGTCTAAGCACACTTTAACACTTAGATTTATAGAGACTGCTAGGAAAAGCAAAGTAAGTGTGACAAGGTTAATGAGACAGTACTTGTCTCATGGTGTGCCTTCAAAAATTACCTTGATAATCCTAGCTGACAAAACATCTTAAGGTAGGCCTAGGGGGACGTGAATTTTCACCTGAAATATCTGCATTCTCATGTAAAGTCCCAAGAATCAAACAGACTTAACAAGTAAAAGACGAACATACTAAGTTTCTTAGTGTTTCAGTCTCACTTTGCTTAGATTAATATTTCTAATAGGTCTTAGAAATATTCTAATTTGTGTGATGATTTACTTAAATCGACTTAGCGAAATTATAGTTGAGATTCAATTTGAAAGATGTATTCTGCAGTTGCTTATTAGACTGTTTATAGATCTCTAGAAAGATTATATATTAAACAGTCTAATTACAGAAAAAATTAATTTTGTTTTCATTTTAAGAAGGCATTATATCAGAATCCATACTTTCTTAAAGAAAAACCTTGAGTTAGCTAAAGGAGTATTAGTTAATTAGCAAGGTAACTAAGAATTATGGAGGATTAGAGGTTCTGGAGGATTAGAGGTTCTGAAGGTAAGAAAGATTGGTGAATCCTTATGCATGAGTTATAATTATTCTCATAGTCATACAGCCTTCTCTACTAGACAGGTCTTATTCTTAAAAGAAGTCTTTTATACATGATACATAGTCTTAATAACAACTAGCCTCTACTTGTAAAAAAGAAAATCCATAGCTGTTAGCTCTTTACTGATTTACCCATGTTTGTTATGTTCATGCAGTGTCTACTTACTCTTTGTATATGAAAACAGCAAAACCTTCCATGTCAGATAAGCATTTTACAAAAATGAATGTTATTGTGTGAGATAACTAGGAAATATTAATAATGTTAAGAACAAAAACCAAGAAATGAGTTGATACAGATCAACTCGAGCTTTTAATTTTAGAATATAAAAAGTACCAAATACTTATGTTGATGTGTTTTTCCTTCTGTGGTTAAACCTTCCACGAATCTGACAAATTAAGAATTGGCTCCAAAGATTACTTTTTAAAAAAAAGTTTCTTCCACTTGCCATAAGGTTTTAAAAGGTAGAATATGAGCTTTGAAAAGAAAGACCTACGACTTCAGACACTTAAAAGTGTTTCAGTTGATGTTATGGACTTCCACAGAAGTATTATAATTATAAATAGTATAATATTATACTTATAATAAGTAGTGTGTATAAACTGAAAACATGGTTTGCTTATGTATATCCTGAATATATTGTTTAAAGAAATTGGGTTCTTAAGACCAAAGTGTCCACAACGGGAAGATGTTAAAGACACGCTGATGAGTAAAAGAGCGATCATAATGATTTTCTGCTTGCTTATTCAATAATTTTGCTTACTGCTTCTGAAGGTTATGCTAATGAGTAAAATGAAAACTGCTAAGGAATGTAATAACCTTTACCACAGTTAAAAAAATTTGCAGTTTACTATAAATGGCTTTCAATCACGAAGGGTAGAGAGTTTTAAGTTCTTAATGGAATCGTCTATGATTATAGTTTGATATATATAATAGAAAACTGACTAAATTCAGTCAGATTTTGGGTTCAGTTCTGCTGCCTGTGTGATACTTTGTAATTTATCTTAATCCTTTTCTGTTTTCCAAGACTACTTTCTCTTTTTGAGTCTTCTCCCTATTTTCCAAGATTATTAGTATAGAAGACTATTATTTTGTTTTTGACATGTAGCAACTAAAGATATGAGTACTTTTCAGAATTTAGGGGACTATGGTAATTTGAGATAATTATCTGTGTTTTCTTTCGTAGCCTGTGGACATCTCTACAGCAATGAGTGAACGAGCACTTGCTCAGAAAAGACTCAGTGAGAATGCATTTGACCTTGAAGCCATGAGCATGTTAAATAGAGCTCAGGAAAGGGTATGTAGCAGTTTTTTTTTTTTAATTATTATGTACCTTCAGCCAACTCACACCAATGTACCAGTTTTAATGTCTAAATAAGAATTTCGCTAACTAGTTAAGTTGTAACATCATTTACCTTATTTTAAATGTTTTATTTTAAATGAAAGTGATTTGAGGCTTGATCATTTATTCAATAAATGTTTATTGTTTACTATGTGGCAGGAACTGTTTCTTGAGAGAACAAAACAGAAAAATTTCCCTGTCCTCAAGGAGTTTACAATCTGGTGTATAAAAACAACTAAGTGCCTACAACCCTATGAAATGTGTAGGTAGTAATAACTGCAATATTTCAGCTGAGAAAACTGAAGTAAAGAGTGGTTAAGGCCAGGCGTGGTGGCTGACGCCTGTAATCCCAGCACTTTGGGAGGCTGAGGTGGGGACAAGGAGTCAGGAATTCGAGATCAGCCTGGCCAACGTGGTGACACCCCGTGTCTACTAAAAATACAGAAATTAGCTGGGCATGGTGGCGCACGCCTGTAATCCAGTTACTCAGGAGGGTGAGGCAGAATTGCTTGAACCCGGGAGGCGGAGATTGCAGTGAGCCAAGATGGCGCCACTGTACTCCAGCCTGAGCAACAGAGTGAGAGACTGTCTTGAAGAAAAAAAAAAAAAAAGAGTGATTACGTGATATCCATGGTCACACAACTAATTAGTGGGGGAACTGGGATTCAGACCCAAGCAATCTGAATCTGGAGTCTGTGCTTTTAACAATGGACAGCCTCTCCATTTCATTTCCTACTGTTTTATGGTAAATCAGTAAGTACATGTTCAGACAGGAAAGACGTTGCTGATATAGCAAGGTGTTTAGTAAATCTAATTTGTGTGAATGACAGCTGATTCTTTATCACAACAAATGTTGGCGACTGAAAAAAAGTGTACAAGCTTTTTTAAAAAGTTGTTTTATGGCTGGGCACAGTGGCTCACGCCTGTTATCCCAGCACTTTGAAAGGCCGGGGTGGGTGGATCACTTGAGGTAAGGAGTTCAAGACTAGCCTGACCAACATGGAGAAACCCTGTCTCAACTAAAAATACAAAATTAGCCAGGCGTGGTGGCGCATGTCTGTAATCCCAGCTACTTTGGAGGTTGGGCAGGAGAATCGCTTGAACTCGGGAGGAAGAAGTTGCAGTGAGCAGACATTGCACCATTGCACTCCAGCCTGGACGACAAGAGTGAAACTCCATCTCAAAAAAAAGTTGTTTTATGTATTCAAGTGGACAGTTTCCTGTATTTAAACTCTTTAAACCTGTGTCATGAATTTAGTCTGTATTTATAATGTCTCAAAGGAAGTAATTAAGAATCCAGGCTGTCATGACATGTACTATAATACGTTTGTATGAGATAGGTAGGAAGGGAGGGTGGGGACCCATTGCCATATGAGCTGTTATTTGCATTTTTAGTTTATCTGTATGACAGTTTGAAGAATATTAACAGCTGTATTTTTTAGTAGCCGTGCTTTTAGATACATTTCAAAATCTTATTAATAGAATTCACTAAATGTTGTCAAACTGCTTCTTTAGAAAGTAGGCAAACATTTAATGTTAAATATGGTTTAAAAGTTAAATATTTAAGTCTGCTTTTCAGCCATTTTTAGCGAATTATTACCAGTGACATTTTAATCAGGTAATTTTATTTAGTTAACTGAGACTACTACTTTTCTTCAGATTGATGCCTGGGCTCAGCTGAACTCTATTCCTGGCCAGTTCACAGGAAGTACAGGAGTACAGGTTTTGACACAAGAACAGTTGGCCAATACTGGTGCCCAAGCCTGGATTAAAAAGGTACACAGTATATGCACATATGAAAGTGTCAAACAAAGTTTAAATTTTTTGGAAACTTTATTAAAACTGCATGAAAAGACCAGTGACTCTAACCAAAGTTCCGAGTAAATTTGCTATGTGTATATGCTCCAGGGCGGACACTGAAGACGGACTGGATTCATGAGAAAATGGCAAATGTATAAATGTGGCTCAAGAGCCACTAATTTATAAGGTTATTTTAAAAATTGCTACTGCTGCTTTTGAAGGGGTGATTTAACTATATTTTGAACGCTAACAGCGTATCAGGTGCTGTTCAGAATATTCCACAGTTCCTGCTGGACTACTAACCTAATCATTTCAAAGCAGTGGTTCTCAAATTTTTCTTCATCATGGGATGCTTTATTACAGGTTTATTTTTGGTGGATCACTGCCCCCAAGAGCCCTCTACCACCTTAATTTTCCATTCCTCTATTCCTTTGTCCTTGCACCCCCCCCGCTTCATTAGTGCCTGTGCCTTCTTGTAAGATCTCTTGGCCCCTGTTCCTTACTCCTCTTGTGACCTGTGGCCCAGGTCCTTCTGGTTGTCAGCTGCTGGTCACAGCAAGTGGTTGGGAGGCCCTAGTATTAGCTCTGCATGTGGTGATCTTGCCATGGGACTGGAAGGCTGAGGGAGGATGGTTGGAGTGGGGTGGGCTGTGGTGAAGGGGATGGGATGGAGATTAATCTGTGGACCACCATTTAGGCCCTAGTGGCCTCTGGTGATCCACAGGCTCAATTTGAGAACCACTAATTTCATGACAAAACAGATATGTAAGACCTAAAATCAAGGGAGAGGATGGACGCCTCATGCTACGAAGATGTAGGTGCATCTGGTTTCAGATTCTGCAGTGAGACCTGTGAACTCCACCTACGGCTGCCTCATCACTGGGGGAGTCTTAGGTGGCTAAGAAGGGCATTCTGAAGAAACACCTTCTGGTGAAGGGACAAAGATTGGTTGGATGGGTGATGGGAAATTTGTTACAGGAGTACTGGCAGCATAGCAGTGCTGAAACTGGGAGGCCGCGTGGTCTAATGGATTGGGAAGGTTTCTTTATCCTGTTGTACTCCTGACTCCTTGTATGATCGTGGGCAAGTAATTTTGGAATTTCAAAGTCTCCGAGGTGTCTAGTGGTAATCAGTAATGTGATGGTTACCTATAGAGAGTTGCTATGAGTGCCAGTGAATGAGCTGAATTTCTGAAAAATGAGACATTGGTTGCTTTGGGTATTTTAATCTTGTAACATTTATTTCAATTTTTATAGCTTTATCTTTGTTGATCTTACTAACAAATTAATATGAAACATCATGTATACTCACTATGCCTGCCTTTTTTGGGAAGTAGTTGCACTGATGTGTATAGTGAATACACAGTTAGATTCATTAAGAAATTACAATTTCTGTAGTTTGCTGAGAGTTGGTGTTAGAATAAAGGTGAAAATATATATAGAAAAATATTTTAAAGATTGGATTAATCTTGGACTTCTGTATTATAGTTAGTATGAAAGTGATTTATATACTATTTGAAAAAATGTCTTACATCTTGGGCAGAACTATAAATGTACATCTATTTCTTTAGTTTTACTTTTTTAATACTGTTTAGTCTTGAAGCTTCAGCCAATATTTCAGGAAGTTAGAAATAAAGCTTATAGGTGTTAAAACAGGCACATAATACAGGCAATGTTCACTACTAGGTAGAAACTTCTGAATGTGCTTCCATTACAAAATTTTGGTCTTCATCTAATGATGTGCTGATCCATAATATTTGTATACTTCTAAATATGTTAATAACTTAAATAACTTTTAAAAAGTGAATCTTTTACTGACTCAATTGGTTTTCCCCTAAAACCAATTTCTTCTGGTATTTGCGGTCCTGTAGGCAGTTAACAGACTTTGAGTAAATAATTTTAAAATTTTAGTAGCACCTTTAAAAAAGACTTTGACTTCATATTTTATATAAGATATACTTTGGGAAGCAAATCATTTTGATAAACTATGCAATAAAGATATGTTCATCAGAACAAATTTTAAATTATAGTTAAAAGTAGAACTTACAGGAAAAGATTCATTTGTATAGAATTACTGAAGAATATTTGATGCTAGTATCAACTAAAAAAGAAACTTTTTAAAATTAAACATGGACCACAATATGTAGAAGTCATTAGGCAGCTGAAAATTTAACATGTATCATTCTTGTTAAATATCACAAAGATTATCTATTCATTAAATGTGTAATTGTGTTTAGAAAACCTGTCAAACGATCATTTTGGCTCTTCTTTAGTATAGTCCAGCATCCACCTATGTGTTAAAAAACACATGGAATACCAACATCCTCTGTGTTCTTTTTAGTTTGTTGCAGTATATTTTTAGATTTTAAAAAAAGCAAAGTTTTATCAGTATTCTCATTAATCAGTAAAACACTTAAAATAGTTGGTTTAAAAGAACTTTTATTTCTGGAATGGGATGATTTGGATGTGACCTGATAAATAAGAGTTTATTATTGTGGTCTCATTAAATTAATCAGCTTTTTCACATTGGGGTAAAGAAACAGATGACGATACTAGGGAATGGAAACAAAATTGGAAACTTGGGTTATCTGGGGATTTATATTGTACTCTGCACAGTTGCCCTTTTTTTTAGGAGTGTTCCCTGGAAAAGAGGGACGGATGAACCTGGAAGTAAGTAAAAGACATTCTAGGTGTGTAGCATCAAGGCAGTTAATATCCAAGCATCAGCTTTCTCTTTATACATCTACACTGCATGGCCTGCACCAAATAAGGAACTGAACCAGGGGTATGTTTTTACCTCCACAGCTGCCTCCTTCCATCAGAGCATCTTGATGAACTTAATGTCTAGTCACACATCATTGGCATGTTTTCTCCCCAGCATTTAATTATAAAGCTGGGAAACAAAAGATGATAGTTTTACTACTGCATACAAACATGTTTTTTTTTTTTTTTACATTCAGTATTAACTTATCAATATAGGAGATGTGAATACATACTATTTCCTGAGCTACCAAAGTTTTTTTACTCTGTTGATAAGTTAATGACTTTTGCTATATGTATATTTATATATATATTTGGTAGAGAACATAAAAACCTAAAATTTAGTAACAAGGGGAAAATAAAGCATGATCTGGAGATACATGTTTCAAATTTTTAAAAAGTGGCCATAAAGATCAACAGTAGAATTTAATACTGTTATATGTACATGGATGCCCTTTAATAAGAGGCATTGAATATTTCTTAACCTGTAAAAATAAGTGTTGATCATGCTAATGTATATACTTGTGCATCTTAGGACATTAAGTGGTTTGCTGCTTTGATGGAAATTATGGTTCAGTGGGTTGGATACAAGAGAGATGATTGTTCACAGAATAACCTGTGAACTTTCACCCCTCTGTATGGAAACTTGTTTCAGGGCCAAATCCTTGTAGCTGTCTTCTTGCCCCGGTCAGTGCCAGCCGTACTATTCACAACATTGCTGCTACCGAGGCCTAGGTATGTAAACATTTAAGGAGTTTTTTAAAAGTCTTTTAACATCAAGCTAGGTTTTAAAAGAATTCAAATTCATTTTGGCATACTTACAGGATATTTTATGTGATTGTTTTCTATTTGTTACTGTGTAAATTTCAGGAGTTTTTTTTTTTTTGGCTGCTTTAGGGATTTTCTAAAGTAAAATATTTATACTTGCTTTATAGTAGAATGGGGAAGAAAACTTTGGATGACAACAGTATGCTTCTTCAGTGTCTAAACTATTTCTAAGTGATTTTTGGGCTTTATTCATAAACTAGGTACACCTGGGACAATTAATATCATTGATTGTTTTAACATTGCCTTCTTTTTATTTTGCAAGCTAAGAAGAGATACCAGTGAACCTAAATAGTGGACGAAAACAGGAGTGTTCTAATTTTTTTTTTTTTTGAGGGGGGCACGAGGGCTACTGTTTCAAAACTGCCATTTACTTGTCTTATTTAACTTCTAAAATACTATTACGTTAATGTGAAAATAATCAGAACATACACACTACAGTATGTATATAGAGGAATTTACATTTAATTGCTATAACAGATCTAGAAGTAAAATAAGATTCCTCTTTTTAGAAAGTAAACAATGAATCTGTTACCACATTCTAACTGTAAAATGGGGACATTTTACCTTTCTTTCTTTGGATAGGATCAGTTCTTAAGAGCAGCCCCGGTAACTGGAGGAATGGGAGCCGTTTTGATGAGAAAAATGGGCTGGAGAGAAGGAGAAGGATTAGGAAAAAACAAAGAAGGCAATAAGGAACCCATTCTAGTTGATTTTAAGACAGACCGAAAAGGTAATAAGTTCTTTTTTGAAATGTTTATTAACACCTCCTTTAACATTACCTTTAATATATCCTTTTGAACCCAGTGATCTTGAACTGAAGGCATTTCTTGTATATATACAGCTATTTGTCAGAAAAAACATTAACCCCTTTTGGGGTTCACAGAAGCAGCTTACTTTTATATAACTATGGATAGAGACACCAGTTTGAACTTTTAAAAGGCACCTTTTGTTATGCTAGTTGCTAAATATGGAAATGTGTATATATCTAATTATATTATTACACCTCCAAATTCAACCAGATTTCATGTTTAGAAAAGAGGATTTCCATTTTATTTTCTCTTGACAAAGAACCATCCTTATTTCTAGTTTGGTTTATTTTTTGTTATTTCCTATTACAATGCTGTTTAGTCTAGATTTCATAAACCCTGTTTGCTTTTTTTTGGTTGTTTTTTACAAGCTCAGTAGTTTAGTTGGGTTAGAGTATAGTAGACCAGCTGCTGACAATAATGTTACTTCTTCCTGTTGCCTGGTGTTAAGGCATTTTGGAACCATTAGCATTGACTGTATTTTCCTTTTACCTTCAGATACCTGGGTAGGACAGCACTGTGTCTTCCATGTAGCTTGTATGTAGTTGTTAAGTATTTAATCGTTCCCACAGATAATAGCTAATTGGCATCTTTTAAATAACTTCTTCCTTTGGAATAATGTAAGTGGAATCACGAGAGGCTTGCCAGCTCAGTATGATTTTTTATAGCTTGTTTAAACCTCATTTATAAAAGCTGGCAAATGTAAAACTGGGATTTATTTTCATCTTTGTAATCAAATAGTAAGTTGAAGCTAACTTCAACAGTTAATCTGTGTTAATGAATTTGGAAATGAACTAGCTCTGCACCAAATACTTTGGTGTAAGTATTGTACAATTTCAGGAAGCGTTCTCCTTGGAATTGTGGGACATGGCCTGACTGTAAGCTCTCGGAGAACCACAGATTTCCCAGGATAGGTTTGGAAAAGCTTGTATTAGCACGGAATTATTTAGCAAAGGTTGAAAAATTTCCTGTAACATACAAGATGAGCACCCCACATCTGGAAACCTGAAATGCTCTAAAGCAGAAAACTCTTTGAATACTGATATGATGCTCAAAGGAAATGCTCACTGGTGCATTTTGGATTTGAGCCTCTTCAGATTTGGGATGCTCGACCAGTAAATACAATGCAAATATTTGAAAACCTGGAATCATGCGACACACTTCTGGTCCCAAGCATTTTGGATAAGGAATACTCAACCTGTATATGGAATTGGGAAAGCAGTGTTTGGGTTTAGCAATATAGCTAATCCCCTTTGTAATAAGCCTATGGAGAGGGAGGTTATGTAGAAAGGTTATGTTCATATTTTGAGAACATCTCCCATTTGTTAGGAAGGGAGAGGGGAGTTTGCTAGGAAAAAAGGGACCTATTTTATTTGGAGACAACCGCTTTTTTCACCTTTTTGGTGGCTTAAAATCCTAACCTTTTTTGGAAGAGTCTTAACTGAGGCTTTTTTGAGAGAGTAAATCTGCAGAAATCATTTGGCAATAAACTTTTTTTTTTTTTTTTTTTTGAGATGGAGTTTTGCTCGTTGCCCAGGCTGTCAATGGCACGATCTTGACTCACTGCAACTTCCGCCTCCTGGGTTCAAGCGATTGGCCTGCCCCAGCCTCCCGAGTAGCTGGGATTACAGGCGCCCGCCACCACGCCCGGCTAATTTTTGTTTCTTTAGTAGAGACGGGGTTTCACCATGTTGGCCAGGCTGGTCTCAAACTCTTGACCTCAGGTGATCCACCCACCTCGGCCTCCCAAAGTGCTGGGATTACAGGCGTGAGCCACCGTGCCTCTGGCCATACTTAAATTTTTGTTTTCTGTTTACATTTGGTATTTATTACAATTTCTCATACCAAAGTCTATGAATATTAAATATAAATTTGTATGCTGAAAAACAGTAAGAGAAGAGAAGATTGATAGAGAAATCAAGTGTACTAGGATCTGTTGATTTTATCTGAAGGCATACATTTTGAGGGTCAGACTCCTACAGAAGAATCTTTGTTTTAAAATGGTGCTTTGAAAGTTATTTAGTGAACAATCTTTTTTTTTTTTTTAAAGGTCTTGTTGCAGTAGGAGAAAGAGCACAAAAGAGGTCTGGGAACTTCTCTGCTGCAATGAAAGATCTGTCAGGTGAGAGCACATTTTTGAATTTCCTCTTACCCTAATCCCACCTTGAATTCATTATTTGTTGCAGAAGTTGGTAGAAATAATTTAAAACTGGATATTTTTTCCCCCACTGCAGGCAAACATCCTGTGTCTGCTTTGATGGAAATCTGTAATAAGAGAAGGTGGCAACCACCTGAATTTCTGTTGGTCCATGATAGTGGCCCTGATCATCGCAAACATTTTCTTTTTAGGGTAAATATGAATTTCTGCACTAATTGTATATATTTATTAATGTGATAACTTAGAGGGTGAGGGGTAAACATGACAGGATTAAGGTTCTGTTCATGGGTGGGGGATTTGTATTTGTAGTTAAGTGGTGGGGTTTTTAAACTGAAGGGTGCTTTCATATGACTTGTCAATGTCCTATTTTTTAAAAAATTGGAAAAAATTGGGCAAAATATAGTATACAATTTGTTATTTTCTAGTTGAATGTGGGGAATTAATTTAATACTTTTATCAGTCTTTTTCTCAATTTGGAGACCTGCTTTTAATTTGCAGTCCCTTTTCCCAAATGATTTGCTGCTTCTGGGTTGAGATTATAATTTGACTTACATAGTATGGGTTTTATATTTTTGTAAATTATTTTTCTAGCATTTAGTGAAAAATACAAAGCTAATAGATATTAAAGTTTGATGCTGTTCTTATTGTATGTTTTTCTTGAATAGGTATTGAGAAATGGAAGCCCTTACCAGCCCAATTGTATGTTTTTCTTGAATAGGTATTGATAAATGGAAGCGCTTACCAGCCCAGCTTTGCCAGCCCTAATAAGAAGCATGCTAAAGCCACAGCAGCTACTGTGGTTCTTCAAGCAATGGGCCTTGTACCAAAGGACCTCATGGCTAATGCCACTTGCTTCAGGAGTGCCTCACGTAGATAGATTGAGGTTTTATAATAATCATTTCAGATAATTTTACTCTGCATCACAATGTATTTCCTCTTTAATGTTGTAAATATTTGGCAATTTAAGACATTGTGTAAAAAGCAATCTGTAAAAACATCTCCAGGCTTTGATTTTTGTACCATGGAAATTGTATTTAACCATACAGGGTTTTGGTATGTTTATATTGTTTACCTTAGTGATGTATTTGTTTAAGTGGCTAACATCCAAACGATTGTTTGAAGGCATCAGAGTAATCTTCAGTGTGGAATGTTAAATAACGCTTTTATACTGTATTTTGTACTATGATGTAACTCCCCTTCCTTATGGCTAGGCTACTGTAACACTTGCCTGTAATCAGTGAAGGGCTGTGCACCTTGTACTATTTCACAATGGGTTCTGCTGGACAGATACTGGGCCAGTGTTATTGAGGTGATCAAGATCTGTTCCACAGGGCTATTGCCACAATCTCCCCTCAAAATTTTGTAGAGGTTCTAAAAAGAAAGTGGTATGTTGTGTGATGATCAGCACTAAGTCCTGCATTCCTGTTAAAGCCACTTGGGTCATAAGAAGGGAGTAAAAAATGAAGTCTGACTAGAATTCTACTATTGCAGAGGCCAAGTACATTTAGTATGGCATTGAGTTGTGATATAGTTTTACTTTGATGTGCATTTTGAATTTCAGCTACACCTAGATAGACGTAAAATGATAATTAAAATGCTGTAACCAACTTATCTAATAAAATTGGCAACCAGCCACTATTTTGTTGACTATGAGAAAGTTAAAGTTTATGTTAATTTTTAGGGTCCGATAGAATATTTCATGTGTATTACAGTGGTATTCATATGCTATGTCTCTAAACTTTATTTTCAAAAGCTTAAGGCCCAAATACAAACTTCTCTGGAATAAACGTGGTGTTTTATTTTCTGGATTATAAAGTGAACAAATACTTAGATACTATTATTTCTTTACCCAATGCTTTTGATTTCTAAGCACTTTTATTTTAAAAATGTGAATTATACAATCCCAACACACACAACACACACACACACACACACACACACACACCCCCTATAAGCACATTAAATACTACTTTGCCATGACAGCTCAGTGTGTACTTCACAATTCTTAACACTATTCTATGTGGAATACAAAATGCCTTTTTATCTGAATTAACATGCATTAGAGTTTTAGTATATGTGAAAATAAAGGAATTATAAATCAGTAGGAAAGATATTAAGGTAGAAGCATCACCAATCAGCTAGCTCAGTAGATGTTATCTATATTTATTTTCTACCTTTATGAAACAAGAACCTGCTAACAGTCTTAGGTAAATGGTAAAGTAACATATTTTTGCCCTGATGCCATTAGTCACAATGCCATGAGGTAACTGCTATGTGATTTCCCATTTGCAAGGAAACATTAATTCAGTTTCTACTCAATATACAATTAGGTTGTAGGGATACAGATAGCTCATTTGAGTTATCTGAGTTTTTCATCTTTGTATCTAAAAATCTAATCTGAAAATAGTAAAAGCAGAAAACACTGATTTAAAACCTTAGATGCTACTGTAATAAAAGTTATGTTTATAACATGTCAGTATATTCCTTCAACTTCAAGAATCTTGAATTTCCTTGCTAGAAGGCTTTTTTCCTCAAAGATTCCTTTTAGGCTTACTTTGGTGTTCAGGATCTCCAATTATAAATGTAGTCTCTCAGCACCACATTCCGTAAAGATGATTTCCCAAGTAATGGTATTTGACTAAGTTGCTCCAGAGTGTTAGGGTGCAAACCACAGTTAGTAAGCTCCTTATGAACAACCTCCTGTGGAAATGTGTATACAAGTCAGTAAAAAGCACATCAATCTTTAAACACAAAAGAGTTTCAAATAATTACTATGGAGACTGACAAATGTCTCATTCACGTGATTCATCCTATCAACAGAAGTTGATCCTAAGAATTTTTGTAGTGACAAAATCCCAAAACATTAATGGTTATTTTTATAAGTCTAGCCAACTGAGATGCATGAGATAATTTTAAAGGTCTTAATTATTCTAGCTCTAAAAACCTTAAGTATATTCAAAATTAAAGGCAAATATGGTTAAATAAATACCCACAGTGAATCATGTTTCCTTAAACTATAAAGGAATCAGGTACTACTGAGTTTTGGATCCAAGAGGAAATGAAAATAAAAGTTGTACCTTTTTGAAATGCGAAGTTCTTCAGTCACTGTTAAAACTGTATTTGGACTGAGCCCGGGCGCCATGGCTCAAGCCTGTAATCCCAACACTTTGGGAGGCCGAGGCAGGTGAATCACCTAAAGTCAGGAGTTGAAGACCAGCCTGGCCAATATGGTGAAACCCCGTCTCTAATAAAGATACAAAATATAGCCGGATATGGTGGCACATGCCTGTAATCCCAGCTACTTGGGAGGCTGAGGCAGAATTGTTTGAACCCAGGAGGCTGAGGTTGCAGCGAGCCGAGATCGCGTAGCTGCACTCCACCTGGGCAACAGCAAGATATCGTCTCAAAAAAAAAAAAAAAAAAGAAAATTGTACTTGGACTGAATTCATGAAAGCTGTTCTTTCCTCTAGTAATTCGTAATTAAATAACAGTTTAATTACTTGAAACACAAAAGTGACTCAGCATAAATGACTCACTTCCCTCCAGCTAAACAACTAAAACAGTCTGCTCATAGGTGTCTTTCTTACCATATCAAGTACTTTGTCCACTGGCAGGCAGATGTTAAATACAGCAGTTGGCTCGTGTGGATATAGTACTGCAGAGAAAGACCCACTCTGTGAAGATTTGAGCAGCATGGTCAGTGAATGCAGAGAATGAGGCATGATAGGACCTGTAATCTCCAAACTAAACTGGTCTCTGTATCCAGAAAGAGCTTGTGTCTTCACATTTACACTTCGTGCCTTTATGAAAATTTAAAGAAAAGGAAAATTATGATCATCTCTCAACCTTTTGTCTAGCCAAAAATATGTTCAATATATTTCCATTTGGGGTTTCCTCTCTTTAACAATTATGGAACAAAACTATTTCCCAAGACATCAAAACAATGTTACGTGAGTACAAATACTTAGTAAATTTTCAGCATCCTCTCCATATTATGAGATTTTCAGGTGATGTATATTCCAGAGAATACCACTTTTTCATATGGTATTTTGTCTGATTTAATAACACATTGTCAATGCAGACTATTGGAAAAACAAAAATTTAAAGTCCATTCAATTTTATTACTAAGTAATAAAATTGTATGTATTTTGTATTTACATATATAATTTATTATGATTATAATCCCAGCACTTTGGGAGGCCAAGGTGGGAAGATCACTTGAGGTCAGGAGTTCAAGACCAGCCTGGCCAACATGGTGAAACCTTGTCTCTATTAAAAATACAAAAAAATGGCCGGGCGCGGTGGCTCAAGCCTGTAATCCCAGCACTTTGGGAGGCCGAGACGGGCGGATCACAAGGTCAGGAGATCGAGACCATCCTGGCTAACACGGCGAAACCCCGTCTCTACTAAAAACACAAAAAATTAGCCGGGCGAGGTGGCGGCGCCTGTGGTCCCAGCTACTCGGGAGGCTGAGGCAGGAGAATGGCGGGAACCCGGGAGGCGGAGCTTGCAGTGAGCTGAGATCTGGCCACTGCACTCCAGCCTGGGCGACAGAGCGAGACTCCATCTCAAAAAAAAACAAAAAAAACAAAAACAAAAAAAAACCAAAAAAAACAAAAAAAATTAGCCAGGCATGGATGGTGGTGTGAGCCTATAGTCCCAGCTACTTGGGAAGCTGAGGCAGAAGAATCGCTTGAGCCCGGTAGGCAGAGTTTGCAGTGAGCCAAGATCAAGCCACTGCCCTCCAGCCTGGGTGACAGCAAGACTGTCTCTAAATGAATGAGTGAATGAATGAATGAATGAATGCAGGGCGGCCAGGTGCAGCAGCTCATGCCTGTAATCCCAGTACTTTGGGAGGCCAAGGGAAGATCATGAGGTCAGGAGTTCAAGACCAGCCTGACCAATATGGCGAAAACCTGTCTCTACTAAAAATGCAAAAAAAAAAAAAAAAAAATTAGCCAGGCGTGGTGGTGCACAATTGTAATCACAGCTACTCAGGAGGCTGAGGCAGGAGAATCGCTTGAACCTAGGAGTCGGAGGTTGCAGTAAGCTGAGATCGCACCACTGCACTCCAGCAGGTGACAGAGTGAGACACCCTCTTAAAACAAACAAACAAGAAAAAACAAAACAAAAAAAATAGCTAGGGTTGGTAATGTGTGCTTGTAATCCCAGCCACTCAAGAGGCTGAGGCACAGCACAAGAATCACTTGAACCCGGGAGGCAGGGGTTGTACTGAGTTGAGATCATGCCACTGCACTCCATCCAGCCTGAGCAGCAGCGCAAGACTCCGTCTCAAAAAGAAAATAAAAAGGATTTCATATAATTTACATATTTCCACATAATTTCTTTGATGTAACTGTCTTATAAAATTTTTTTTTTTAATGGGAGGAAAGCAAAGGGAAAATATGTACCAAGTAAAAATGCTACGAGGTTTTTTGTTTTTTTAAATCAAGAATTTATCCTATCAAACAAAGTACTTTGTATTAACAGCTAGGTTATGGAGATTTTTATTACCTTAAGTATTTGCATTGTGGCACCTCGGAAAGCAACAGGGGACAAGAGGGTTGGAGGAAGTCCTGCCTGTGGACCTGAGGTAGCAACTAAACTCTTACAGTTAATCAAAAAATTGAGCAATGTAAAGGTGTTGATTCCTTTTACCAACACAACAGACTCAGGTCTGTGATCCATCTGTACTTCATGTTTCTCTTTACGACTGAAGATGACAATCAAGGAAATTGCAAAAGCAAATCTCACCTAACGTGTAAAGCAGTTATCTTGATTCTGAATCACCCAAGACTCCTTTTCCCCACAAAGAAATGGAAATCCTCTTGCTACCTCTCTTTACCGAATCATAAGGCATATGTTTCAATCAAAATGTTAACAATCTGAATTTGCTACAAACTGACACCTGAACCTAATTTCTTCTCTAGTCAAAACACACCTATTCTCCCACAAAGAATCACAATTGAACGTTTTGATTAAAAAAGGTTTAACAGTTCACCATTTATTACTTAGGGGCTTATTTAATATTACAATGGACAATTAGTTTTAATATGATCTGAAGATAATTCAAGATTATAGTCATATAAAACTGCCAATGTTAAACTTCTCATTAACGTCATTCAATGAAAATTAATTCTAATTAACAGCAACTGAAAGGATACAGCTTGATAGAAAGTATGTCTGGCTTTTTAATTTTATCTTGCACACCCATCTCTTCCAGCCAGGAAAAACTTTCCTCTTCGTCCTCATCACTGATGGCTTGCTCCCTAGGAAATTGCTACAGTTAGAGTCCCTATTTCTCAAAGCTGCTCTTGTACAAATCTATTTCATGAGTCCGTAAGTCAGTGGATGACATAAAAAGTTATTTTAATCACATACTCCCCATATCCCAAGCTTGTTCCAGATGCTGTCTCCTTCTTATAGCCGCTTTCTTTTATTAAAGGCAGAGAAAATTCAATACCTACATGAGGAAAAAAAATGTAACTGAGTTTTCATGTAAAGTATTTAACAGGCAAGCTGCACTTTTAGAGTGTAAAAAATTTGAAATGTTGGTTTTTATAAATGATCTATTAAGGCAGTAGAGTTTTCAAGCTTTCTTCACAAACCTACATACATGCATAAAACATATCTCCTTGAAAGAGGTTCCGGAGACAACACATACATGTGACACTCTTTTGTCAGTTACACTGTATCCCAGTTCACTTTTTGAAAAAGCACTGATTGGGCCCATTAGACAGATTTTATGACCCACTAATGGGTTTCCTCAGTTTGAAAATTATGTTATTAAAAGGGTAACTGGTACTACATAAGAGTTTGTAGAAGAGTATATTCAGATGGTGACTATCTGGCCCAGTATGTGTTTTATTTTAGAGATCAGAGAAGGGAACACTATGTGGAAGGAACAGTTTAAATCAGGAGTCCCTAACCCGTGCGCTGTGGACTGGTACCCACGTATGGCCTGTTAGAAACCGGGCCGCACAGCAGGAGGTGAGCGAATGGTGAGTGAACATTACTGCCTGAGCTCCACCTCCCTGTCACATCAGTGGTCGCATTAGATTCTCATAGGGGCACGAATCCTATTGTGAACTGCACATGTGAGGCATCTAGGTTGTGCCCTCCTTATAAGAATGATGATCTGATGTGTAACAGCTTCATCCCGAAACCATCCTCCCCACCGTCCTTGAAACTGATCCCTAGTGCCAAAAAGTTTGGGGACTGCTGGATTAAATAATTGTGGGGGAGGAAAAAAAAACCTAGAAATAAAGCAATAATATATTTCTTAATGTTGCTAATTAACTGGTAAAAGGCATTTTAAGTTCAAATACTTTTAGGCTAAAACAAGTTTACTATATAGTATAGTATTCTCACTTTAAACCTAAACTTTTACCTTCATTTCTCATAGCTTCTCTTAAACCTCGAGTTGTAGGAGATATGAGAGCTGTGATTAAGTCACTTCCAGCTAATCCTGCTGCTCGGAAGAGGACAGTAAACTGATAGGTACAAACGTAGAAATAGGGGCAAAGTTTTGTCTTCAGCAAATTATATAGAGAAGTAAAGCTCACGGACCTATGAAGTAAAAACATTTTCTTTAGGTATTATTAAACATTTAATGCAATGTTTATAATTCTGTATAATTCAGTTTGATACCTGGTTTAAAACACAGCACAAATATTTTAGATAATGGTTTGAATTTTTGTGGTTATGTATGACAGCTTTAAAGGACTGAAATTGGTTATGAGGACTCGCTGATGACTTCTCAATACTTTAACAGTGTATACCACTTAAACACTTACTTTGTCTTTAAACAAAACTTAATTGAGAATTGCTTGCTGACTTTCTCTGAGCTGCTGATAAAAAAGAAGTAGAGACTGACAAGAAGTAGCATTAAAGAATTAGGGGTGTGTGTGTATTTTTTTTTTTTTTGAGACAGAGTTTCGCTCTGTCACCCAGGCTGGCAGTGGGGCGATCTGGAGTGCAGTGGCGTGATCTCAGTTCACTGCAAGCTCCGCTTCCCGGGTTCATGCCATTCTCCTGCCTCAGCCTCCTGAGTAGCTGGGACTACAGGCGCCTGCTACCATGCCCGGCTAATTTTTTTTGTATTTTTAGTAGAGACGGGGTTTCACCGTGTTAGCCAGGATGGTCTCAATCTCCTGACCTCATGATCTGCCCGCCTCGGCCTCCTCAAGTGTTGGGATTACAGGCGTGAGCCACTGCGCCCGGCCTGTCGGTCTGTATATATTTAACCAACACTTACATATATTCTACCACAATTGGGTAAAGAATGAATAACAGCTAAAAAACAACAACAAAAAAGTAAACAGTTTACGTGTTGGTTATTAACAGGTTCAGATAAAATTCACAAGGATCTAGATACCCTTCTGCCATTAATGTATCCAGTCACAAATATGATAGAGAATACTGCTAAAATAAAAATCCACTATTGAATTACACAAATTTTTCTTACTAATCTTACCAGTCACTCATTAAAACATGCTGCAGGGTTGCATCATTTGACCAAGGACTTGTCTTTCCAGCCATTTTTCTATCAGCTCCAATACGAGGGAACAGTGGTAGCCAAGACAAAGCAGGGTGGAGCCAATAGATAAGGCTCTGCTGGAAGGCACAACGGAGCTCAGTGGAGAGTTTGGGATCCTAAATCCAAAGGTGACAGTGGAGAGTTTTTGCCCATTGAGAAATACATAATTTTTTTGAAGATAATATATACCAAACACTTAGGTCTAAGAATCTTTACTGCTTTCTATAGGAAAGCATTAATAACTGTTATAGGAATGAAAACACAATTTATCCTTATTTGGGCCAGATGTAATGTTAAACCACAGTATCAGAACATTTAAACATAGATGGGAACATCTGCCTGTTTCTACCATTCTTAAGGACAATTCACTACCTTTTTTATCATGAAGAATAGGGGTGGACATGTGCGTATAGGTAACACTATGTCCAGCCCTCTCTCCAAAATGCTGTTTTAAAAGTAGCCAGTAAACACTGATATGGCAAATCACAAATCATCCTAATCTATTTATTGAAACGATGTATAATATACCAAGATCTCTTTCAGGGTAATCCTTTTTTAACCTAGTTTGAGACTTCAAAAAAAATTTTTTAAGATACAGTCTCACTCTGTCACCGAGGCTAGAGTACAGTGGCGCAATCACAGCTCACTGCAGCCCTGACCTCCTGGGCTTAAACAATCCTCCCATCTCAGCCTCCCAAGTCGCTGGGACTATAGGCACCCACCACCATGCTCAGCTATTTTTTTTTTTTTGTAGAGACGGGGTCTCACTACATTGCTCAGGCTGGTCTCAAGCAATCCTCCCACCTCAGCCTCCCAAAGTGCTGAGATTACAGGCATGGGCTATTGTGCCCAGCCTCCCAGTTTTGAGTTGATGCTTTAAAACAATCAAAATGTATTTCGCTAAAACTATTCTAGAACTCACAAACTCCCCCAAATTTATAAAATTTTCCTTATACAGGTAAGAAAATCAGTAAATCCATCAGTCCTTGCAATCCCACTCAATTGCTTTTCACTTCTTTCTTTGTATTTTCTTTCTCAAAAAGCCTTAGAGAAAAATAATTTAACAATTCTTGCCTGCAACACTGATTAATTTGCAGTACAAGTCTCTAAATTTATGAGCAATTACTCAATCTGACTTAAAAAAAAAAAAAAGGGTATGAAAGCACCATAAGCACCATTTGGGAAAGACAAAATTTCCTAAGTCTTTGTATCTTTAAATTTCCAAAGAAAAACTTAATGGAAGGTAGTATCTCTGCTATTTTGCAAAGGAGATCATTTCATACTTAATTTGTTACTTTAACACATAACTATTTTATTTCAGAGTTACCTGTATACTTTTAGGCAAAGTAACTTCTGTTGCCCTACAATGCTGGACAAGACCTTGAGCTTCTTCCTGTGCTTTCAAATGATCTGCCCAGGTAAAGGGTTGAGAAGAGGTGAAAAGGAGTCGGGTTTTAATACTCCAGTCCACAGGTAACTCAGTATTTTCTGAGGACGGAATATCAGACTCGGAGAACGATACATGTGAAGTCTTTAGAAAACAAAGAATGCAAAAAATTAGTCGAGTATTAAGAAAAAAACCTTCAACCTAAAGATTTTATCAGCTAACATACTCATGATCACTGAAAAGTAAAAATCATATAAACTGTATAATAAATAACACGAAAAATATATTACATACTGTAAAAAAAAAGTCTGAAAGGAGTCACACTAAACTTTTAACCGTGGTTATTTGTGGGAAGAGGGAATTTGTTGTTGTTGGGGGTAGGGGTTGTGGACGGGCAGATTTCACTTTTTAGTTTTTACTATTCTTCATGGTAGTATAGATGTCTGTATTGAAGTAGAAATATTCCAAGTCTTTAAACATTTTGGATCTTTTAAGCCTCTGAAACTCTGCATCCAGGGCTAACAAAGCCCATATTTAAGAAACATTTTCTGACTTCATGTATTTCCCCTCAATCTGTCTGCTGTCCTTTCATGTCAACATTCTCCACGATACAAGAATTTTTTTTTTTTTTTTAAATTGAGACAGAGGCTCCCTCTGTCGCCTAGGCTGGAGTGAAGTGGTGTGATCTCGGCTCAGTGCCAACCTCTACCGCCTGGGTTCAACCGACTATCATGCCTCGGCCTCCCCAGTAGCTGGGACTACAGGCATGCGCCACGACGCCTGGCTAGTTTTTTTGTATTTTCAGTCGAGGCGGGGTTTCGCCATGTTGGCCAGGCTGTTCTCAAACTCCTGACCTCAGGTGATCCGCCTGCCTCAGCCTCTCAAAGATTACAGGCATGAACCACCATGCCCGGCCAAGGATTCTTTTATATCACAATAAAATATCAGAGAAGGGGGAACTATCTTTGATAGACCATAAGAAGGTCACTTATTTACAAGAGAAACTGGGTCTTGGAGAACTCTTCTAGCCTGTTCCCATTAGGACAAACCGCATTTATCAAACTACACAGCACAACAGTAGCAGTTGGGGAATGGAAACGTGTGTATGTTAGCGCAGGTGAGCAACGAGGTTCAGTGCTATGCAACAACCTGTGGAGGTGGGCCAGGAGGGCTGGCTCTGAGTGATGAGCTGGAGAAGTCAACTGCCCAAAGAAGAGTATTAAAAACTGTTAGAGGGTAAAAGACAACCCCCATGTCTATTAGGCCCATTTTAGCACTGGCTATCTTTACAGTCATCATTACTGTATCAAACCAACTCCTTTACCTTGGCTGATGTCGTATCTTCACCCCTGGTATTTTCACCCCTGATCAAGCCTCTCTGTAAAACTACTTTCCAAGCAAAATGCTTCTGAGAAGTATAAATGTAGTTTTAAAAATTGGCTCAAATCCTAGCTAGGAAAAAAAAGTTTATACAAATACACATTCTAATGATATTTAAAAAGTATTACCTGGGGTAATTCAGTAACAGTTGTTCTTTCAGGGAACTTCTCTTCCCATAGCAAATCATTTTCTTGATTAGAATCTAAAAACTGAGGTTAAAAATATTGTCCTTTAAATTTTAAAGGATGCTGAAGTTTGCATTAAGTATGTACAGAGCCTCACCTGGCATACACGCTTCTCAATAAATCCAAGTGCACCCAAATTCAGACACACCCCATCCAATCTATGAGTTTCAACACTTCAGTTTTGTGCCTGAACTTTAGTATCAAAATTGAGGGGAACAAGGACCGGTGTTTCCAACAGAAAGATCCAAAAGGCTTTGGATAGGACAAATGCTAGGGAATTCTGACCCCACGAATCCTCAACATTCCCCCATCCCCACAATAATTTGGAGTGCGTGAGAGAAGGGAGGCCCTGAATCACGGGGGAAGCAGGGTTTGTCACCTGCCCCATCGAACAGCATCCTTGCAAGATGGGGGTCTCAGGGTTTTTCGAGCTCTCTTCTAAGTCACCTTTAAGTCCTCCAAGGGGCCCCTCACTTTCCTCGGGAACGCGTCCCGTGAGTACAGCCCGCAGCGGGACAGCCGGAGGCGCGCTCTTCCCGCAAATCCGGCCTTGCCAGAGCCGCGGCTCCCAGCGCGGAGCACCCTAAAGCCACGGGCGGCCGAAGTCTTCGCGCCCATTTCCTTGCCTCCAACGCGAGGACTTTCCACCCCCGATTCACAGCTGGCTCAACCCATGACAGAGCCCCTTGGCGGCCAGGCTACAAGACACTCACCGGGCCCGGCGCCTCCGGCTGCTCGCGGGCCGGCCCGTCGGGGGGCTCCGCGGCGACCCGCGGTCGGTTGTCCAGGCGGGCGAAAGGGTTCCTCCGGGCAGCGGCCGGGCCGCCGCCACCGCCTCTGCCCCCCGCGGCAGGGAAAGGGCGAAGGTGCAGCCCCGCCGCCAGGGCGGCTCGGCGGGCCGCCGGCTCCGGCAGCTCACGGGGCGGGGAGGCGGCAGCTCCACGGCTCCGGGCCCTCTTCCGTCGGAGCCGCACTACCTCGGGCGGCTTTCGGAAGCTGGGTGAGTAGCAGGGAACCGATAGGGCCATGACGCGAGAAGGCTGAGGACTGCCGGCCGCTCCGCAGAGCCTTCCCGCGCTCGCCGGGCCCGCCCCCGACGTGGCGCCGCGCCTCGCTCCAGTCCCCGACGCGGCCCCGCCCCGCCCCGCCCCCGCCGGTTCCTAGCGGAGCATGCGCAGCGGGCAGCCCGCGAGACCCAGCCCACGGCCGCGATCCCCGGAGGCCGTCAACGCCCACTGTCCTAGCGGTGACCCTGCCCTGGCGCTTCTGCCGGGTCCTCGACAGGAGTCCAATCGCCAGGTTCAGCGACGCTTCTGGAAAGCGTGCGATCCAGGGCGCTGATGTGCACTACCCTGTGGGGCACCGAAATAGCTGAACGCTATTTAAGCCCGCAGCAGGGATGTGATCAGCCCAGGGTTTGGCGCCTGGATGAAAAGGAAACAAACTTGAGCTGCGGCCATGGGCTGCTGCTTCCACAAACTTGAGAGAGGGCAGTGGCTGCTGCTCTCAATAGGCAAGGAGAGGGGACTAGGCCACCTTCCTCAACCCCCAAATAGAGAACTCAGATAAGACGTCAGCACGCTTCCTATACCAGCGCAGCCTCCCGACAACCTCCCTTCCCCCTTCCCAGTGCCTGGTCATCTCAGCCTTCCAGGCAGCGGCCACTGGCAAGTTAATGAGATCCTCTTCTTTGATCCTGGGGAAAGCCGGAGTGAATGAATAGTTGAAAACACAAAATTTAAGTGCCTATGGGCTAGGTCCTTTAAGACTTCAAAATATACTCAAATGCTTAAATGATGACAGCAAAGACTTAAGGAAGGTGTTGAGAACGGAGTTGACAGAAAATTAATACGTTACTTTGATAGCTTAGCAAAGGCCTGCAACAGCTTTATCAATAGAGTAGTGTGGCTTTTGCTGAAAGCAGTTTTCTTCATGGAAGGAATTTTATAGCAGGGGCAAAATATATAGAAATAATGAAAAGGGCTTTAGAAAATTCCCTTAAGATGTTAATTATAGAATTATCTTGATCATTTGCACAAGAATTTTTCAAACACTTTTCAAATGTGTCAACTGAGCATCTTGTCTTAGCAGGGAAACGTGCTTAAAAATACAACTTGCTTTTCTCTTCCTTGGTTTTTCTCAACAATTTCCAAATAAAATTTTGGCTTCAAATACTGGAATACGTTCATCCGATTGAAGTCTGAGAAAGAAGAAAATTAAAATTGAACAACTTGCTTTTTTCTTCCTTGATGTTTCTGAACAGCTTCCATGGAAACTTTTGCCTCATACAGTGGAATGGGTTCATCCAACTGAGGTCTGAGAAGGAATGAAATTAGAAATGTCAGGTCAAGTTAAAGTAGAACAAATGGGGTGGTATATGACAAATCCTAGTGCTCAAATCTATTACTTTATTAATTTTTTGAGACAGACTCTGGCTCTGTTGCCCAGGCTGGAGTGCAGTGGCACGATCTCAGCTCACTGCAACCTCTGCCTCCCAGGTTCAAGCGATTCTCATACTTCAGCCTCCTGAGTAGCTGGGATTACAGGTATGCACCATCAAGCCTGGCTAATTTTTGTATTTTTAGTAGAGATGGGTTTCACCATGTTGGCCAGGCTGGTCTTGAACTCCTGGCCTCAAGTGATCCGCCTACCTCAGCCACCCAAAGTGCTGGGATTACAGGCATGAGCCACTGCACCCAGCCTCAAATCTATTACTTTAAGTAATTCAAACAAATTTGTCCATTAGTGTTTCCAATGTTAAAAGTGGTTAAGTTTTGAAGGAAAAAAAATTATCTTCTTTATTTACTACCTCTTTTTTTTTGAGACGGAGTTTCTCTCGTTGCCCAGGCTGGAGTGCAAAGGTGAGATCTTGGCTCACTGCAACCTCCACCTCCCAGGTTCAAGCAATTCTCCTGTCCCAGCCTCCCCAGTAGCTGGAATTATGGGTGCTTGCCACCAGGCTCAGCTAATTTTTGTATTTTTAGTAGAGACAGCGTTTTGCCATGTTGGCCAGGCTGGTCTCGAACTCCTGACCTCAGGTGATCCACCCGCTTCAGCCTCCCAAAGTGCTGAGATTACAGGGGTGAGCCACTGCGCCCGGCCTACTCCCTCTTTTATAAGTGATAAACATTCAACTTTAAACAAATATACCATGGTTTTCTCTCCTTCAAGCTATTGGTTATTTCAAGTTGCTTTGGGAGGGGTGATGAGGAAAAGCAAAGGGTGAGGTACACTATATAATGGAGTGAGGAAAACTCACAAGCCACTTCTATTTCTGGGAGTACCTACTGGTGTGCCACCAGATACACTTTGATAAATATTAAAGAGCAGCTATTTATCTAAATGAAATATAAGGTCAGTAAAAAAGTAATTACAGTTTCTGCCACTACTTTCAATGGCAAAAACCACAATTATGTTTGCACCAACCTAATAATAAAATATGGAGGCAACAGGCACATGGCGAGAGCTAAAACAAAAGTGGGACTGCCTGCCTTAGCTCCTTGAAAATAGAAAAACAACAATGATTTGGTTACTTTAGCGTACCTGAAAACACCAGTTGATAACTTCTCCATCACATCCTTTAAGATACGTAGCTGGAAGGATTGTTAAGGTGGCAATGTAAAGGAGAATTAAATAAAACCATTCAATAAACAGAGGATGCCAGGCAGATCACTTTCTCTTGTTTCAAGTTTTGTACTCTCAGAGATTCAACATGTTAAGTTAGAGAAATTCTGGAGGACGTCAAGTTTAGCTCCACAGCAGGGAAGTGATTTGAGAGTTGGTGGTGTAACAGAGCCTAAATTTCCAAGAACAAGTGACAAGAGCAGCAACTCAAGCCTGGTGCTTATCCTAAGTGCTCACCACTATTATCTCAATGGATGGGAATGAAATAGTGTCTAGTTTTCATTTCTATATTACATATGGCATTTTAAGTTAAAAACAATTTTAGCACTTACATATCTTAATTTAGATGTACATTTGTTGACCAGGCTGTTTGGTAATAGGCTCAAAATTTGTTTGCAGAAGCCAGTAAACTTTGTGTGTGTGTGATATACAGTCATTCCTCAGCATCCATGAAGGATTGGTTCCAGGACCCCCATGAAGACCAAAATCTCCAGATACTCAAGTCCTTTACAGAAAATAGCGCAGCAGGTTGGAAAACAAGGCTCTCTATAAAAAATTAAAAAATTAGCCAGGCATGGTGGCATGTGCCTGTTGCCCCAGCTACTGGGGAGGCTGAGGCAGGAGGATCCCTTGAGCACATGGGTTTGAGGTTACAGTGAGCTGGAATGAGCACTGCACTCTAGCCAGGGCAACAAGCAAGACCCTGTCTCAAAAAAAAAAAAAAAAAAAAAAAAAAAAGGCATATTTGCGTATAACCGAGGCACAGCTGCATTATACATTAAGTCATCTCTATGTTACTTATAATACCTAATGCAATGTAAATACTATGTAGGTAGTGGTTATACTTTTTTTTTTTAATTGTTGTGTTATTACTTTTTCAGAGTTTTTTTTTTTTTGAAACAGGGTCTCCCTCTGTGGCCCAGGCTAGAGGGCATGATCATGCTCACTGCAGCATTAACCTCTCAGGCTCTAGTGATCCTCAGCCTCCCAAGTAGCTAGGACCACAGCGATTCACTGCCACACCAGGTTAATTTATTTTATTTTATTTTTTTGTATAGACAGGGTCTCCCTATGTTGCCTGGACTGGTCTCGAACTCCTGAGATGAAGCCGTCCTCCTGCCTCAGCCTCCCAAAGTGTTGGGATTACAGGCGTGAGCCACTGCCCCCGGTCTCCAAATATTTTTGATCTTTGATTCGTTGAATCCCTGGATGTGGAACCCTCAGATACAGGGGGCTGTATGTCACTAAGAGAATCAGAAAATGATGTAAAAATCAAAGAAAAATCTCTCTTGCTAATTTAATTGAAATTATAATATTAAGATCAAAATGCTATGTAATTGCCAGTACTTCTGAATTATTTATGGCCTAGAATGACACAGTTGGAAGGAGATGTCTCTGTTAAATCACAAGCAGCAACTTAGCTTGTATGAACTGAATGAGGAGGGTTTACACAAGTGAGGACTACAGTATGATTCAGGACTTTAGAAAATGCAAATTAGGGCTGGCTGCAGTGGCTCACGCCTGTAATCCCAGCACTTTGGAAGGCTGAAGCAGGTGGATCACCTGAGGTCAAGAGTTCGAGACCAGCCTGACCAATATGATGAAATCCTACCTCTACTAAAAATACAAAAATTAGCCGGGCATGGTGGCATGCGCCTACAGTCTCAGCTACTTGGGAGGCTGAGACAGGAGAATTGCTTGAACGTGGGAGACAGAGGTTGCAGTGAGCCAAGATGGCGCCACTTCACTCCAGCCTTGGTGACAGAGCGAGACTCCGTCTCAAAAAAAAAAGAAAAAGAAAATGCAAATTAGAAAATATAAGTCATTTAAAAATATTTTTAAAAGAAAACTGAAGAATATAAATTTACTAATTCACATCCCTGCAAGTTCCCTTCCTATTGCTGTTAACAAAATTCTCACCTGTGTGCATAGCATATATTTCTGATTCTGGAAAATGTACAGTATTTCATATACACGTCATGTTTCAACTTGGTCCAAGGATTTGTCAAATAGGTTAAAATTGCCTTCTTATTGGGAGAGGTGGTTTGAGAGAATTAAGTTATATACAGCAAAGCAGTCAGTCTAGTTTCCAACATGTAAGATTCAAAACTAATAGCTACATAGTATTCCAATATTAACTAATGTTACTTTTAATAGCCACGTGGTATTCTCCATTGTAGCATCACTCCATGTTATTCTTAATAATTACAATGTTATTCCTAATAATTACAATGTTATTGGATTGGACATATACTTTTTTTTTTTTTTTTTGAGATGGAGTCTCGCACCGTCTCCAGGCTAGAGTGCAGTGGCGCCATCTCAGCTCACTGCAACCTCCGCCGCCCAGGTTCAAGCAATTCCCCTGCCTCAGCCTCCAGAGTAGCTGGGACTACAGGCGTGTGCCACCACGCCCAACTAATTTTTTTTTTTTGTATTTTTAGTAGAGACGGGGGTTTCATCATGTTAGCCAGGATGGTCTCGATTTCCTGACTTCGTGATCTGCCCACCTCATCCTCCCAAAGTGCTGGGATTACAGGCATGAGCTACTGCACCAGCCCGTGTACCTTTTTAAAAAATGACATTAATTAAAAATCCTTTTAGAAAGTTAAATCTAATTTTCAAATTTAATAGGAAATATTTAATCAAACAACTTTAAATTCATACATGCACTACAAGAAGGGGTTTTGAAATCTACTCCTTAAAACTCAATACATGCAGTATACTAATTACGTAACTTTTTTTTTGAGAGGAGTCTCGCTCTGTCACCAGGCTGGAGTGCAGCAGCACGATCTCAGCTCACTGAAACCTCTGCCTCCCAGGCTCAAGCGATTCTCCTGCCTCAGCCTCACGAGTAGCTGGGACTACAGGTGCGTGCCACCACGTCCGGCCTACATAACTATTTTAAAGCTCTGAATAAATTCTGTCATTGCTCCCGGAGGGAACTGGCCTTTATATGTATCACACATATATGACTAGGCACATTTAAGAAACGTAAAGTATGATATTCACTATAAATAAAAGGAATTCTTAAGTTGACCCTACTCTAAAGAGGTTTGGACCTTTCTTTTTGAAATTGTTTGTATATTCCAAACTTTTTTTTTTTTTTTGAGGCGGAGTCTTGCTGTCTCCCAGGCTGGAGTACAGTGGCTCGATCTCGGCTCACTGCAAGCCCTGCCTCCCGGGTTCACACCATTCTCCTGCCTCAGCCTCCCAAGTAGCTGGAACTACAGGCACCCACCACCATGCCCGGCTAATTTTTTGTATTTTTAGTAGAGACGGGGTTTCACCGTGTTAGCCAGGATGGTCTTGATCTCCTGACCTTGTGATCCGCCTACCTCGGCCTCCCAAAGTGCTGGGATTACAGGCGTTGAGCCACTGCACCCGGCATATTCCAAACTTTTTATTATTTTTACTCAACTGGAATGATTTGGCTTCAATCACACCAGACTTATCTCTGAATGACTTCTGTTTCAAAACTCAAACCCATCTTCATTTGATAAAGATTTACTAGCATTGATATTTATAAAACACTCCACAAACTCTTTAATTTAGAAAAGTATTCTGAAATGTTTCTGTGCAATGGCACCATCATAGGAGTAAGTGTGCAACCTTTCAAGGTGATGTGTAATTTCCTTAACGTCAGGTTAAAAACAAAATTTTCCACGTATCTTATGGCTTATCTCCATTCAGAAAGGAGAGAGACTGCCTGAGTGTGATTCTTGTTCCGCCACTTGCTGCATCCTTGAGTCTGTATCAACATCTCTAGGCTTCGGCTTCTTCACCTGTGAAATGGGGATGGTAACAGGACTTACATCTCAAAAGGCTGCTTTAATGTTTAAATGAATACTTGCAAGGCACTTGGAACACTGTTTGGCATACTTAAGGAAACTTAACTGCTATTATTATTTCCTATTATCGTAATGAAAGAACTTAGTACAGTACAAGGTTTCAAGCCAGAAACTCAAATCAGTCGATAAAAAGGATATAAAGATATTTTCCCTGTTGTACATTTGACAAATTCCAAACTTCATCATTCAGGAAAGCTAACGTTGCTCCCTTGAGGAAAAGGCAATGGCTATCTGGAGGATCCAGCTTGGATAGAATAAAACAAAGACTAATCAATTATTGTGAGTTTAACAGCAGGATGATTGGTATCTTGAGTCAGAAAAACTTCTACACAAATTAAATGATGTCCAAATCACAAAAATATGCACATAAATAACATTTAATAACATGTAAATGATAATATTTTCTATTTCATGGTCCAGAACGATGAACAATGATAAGTACATGGCAGATGCAAGGCCGATCTAGAGTCCTGGTGATGAAATGGGAGGGGTGTGTGTGTGTCTTTTCTCGCCATCTTCATGAGGGTGTTGGAAAATCAGTGAAGATTGGTATGTGAGAATTATGGTATTTGCATATCAGCCATCATGTAAATATGTAACTAGAATGCTGAAAAAGATAACCTTGAGAGATAACATACATAAACATGTATAGTAATTCCAGTTTGAATAATTAGGAAATTGTGATAATTTTATACGGAAATATTTTGCTAAGTATATATCAACGATGTTCAGATAGCAAAAATGCTATCTGAAATACTATTAAAAATTCATGCCGGGCGTGGTGTCTCACGCCTGTAATCCCAGCACTTTGGTAGGCCGAGGCAGGTGGATCACCTGAGGTCAGAAGTTCAAGACCAGCCTGGTCAACATGGTGAAACCCCGTCTCTACTAAATACACAAAAATTAGCCTTGCGTGGTGGCAGGCGCCTGTAATCCTAGCTACTTAGGAAGCTGAGGCAGGAGAATTGCTTGAACCCGGGAGGCAGAGTTTACAGTGAGCTGAGATCGTGCCATTGTGCTCCAGCCTGGACAACAAGAGTGAAACTTCATTCCAAAAAAAAAATCATAAGTCACATGTCTAAATCACTAAATAAAATTATACTTCATTGCTGAAAATATGTCTCTGGTAGGCAGTATTTCAACAATTTGGCCAACATGTTGCTAAAGTAAAAAAAAGCTACATTTCTACATATAAAATATGTAGCTACATATAAAATATGGAATGAAAAATAAAGGTAAATTTCTTTATGATTCAGATTTTCTTTTTATGAGACAGAGTCTTGCTCTGTGACCCAGGCTGGTGTAGAGTAGTGCAATCTCAGCTCACTGCAACCTCCGCCTCCCAGGTTCAAGTAATTCTCGTGCCTCAGCCCTCAGCCTCCCAAGGAGATGGGAATATAAGCCTGCACCACCATGCCTGGCTAATTTTTGTATTTTTTCTAGAGACAGGGTTTCACCATGTTGGCCAGGCTGGTCTTGAACTCCTGGCCTCAAGTGATCTACCCGCCTCGGCCTCCCATAGTGCTGGAATTATAGGTGTGAGCCACCGCGCCTGGACCAGATTTTATACTAATTTAGTCACACTCTTTGCCTCAAATAACTTAGACTTTATTGTTTGTTAATTACACCCCTTTGGTGTAATGGTAATGCTTTATGGTTTCTGATAATACCTGAAGGTTTTCTTCTGTTGTTACCCAGTGGCCTCCAACACCAAGAAGTGTGATGATATCATGTTTATGTGGTAGTAGTTGTAGTTTTACAGCTGGTTCATCATCTTTACTATACAATCTCACTTGCAAGGGAATAGTTTAAAAAAAAAAACAAGAGAGAGAGAGAAGAAATATATTTTATAAAAATCTGACAAAAATTTATTCTTCAAACAAGTTCTTATTTATTTAGAGACAAAGTCTTACTATGTTGCCCAGGCTGGCCTGGACTCCAGCAATCCTCCAGCCTCAGCCTCATGAGTAGTTGGGACTACAGGCGCAGACCACTGTGTCCGGCACTCTCTTTACTTTTTAATGTACGAATGAGGAAACATTTTTCTTAGAAAAAGCCACACACAATGTATTCTGACACCACAAAATCTACTTTTTGCATTAAACTGATCATAAAATTTATTCTCCATTTAAT
Source organism: Macaca fascicularis (assembly GCF_037993035.2). Classification (NCBI taxonomy): domain Eukaryota; kingdom Metazoa; phylum Chordata; class Mammalia; order Primates; family Cercopithecidae; genus Macaca; species Macaca fascicularis. The sequence goes on along the minus strand of NC_088377.1, from coordinate 13,326,709 downwards.
TACAATTTATTGTAAATCTATTTATTATAGAAATAAATAAAGATAAAAAGTCTATCTTCATTTGAAAACCAGGCAAGGTAATGTAACACATAACCAAATCTGATCATTAACACTGATAGCTTAATATAGTGAGATGAGTTGATTCCCAGTTAAAAAACTCAGACTCAGGATAGTCTTAACATAATTACTGAAATGTCCATGTGAAAAAATGATGCAATAAAGTATGAATTTACTTCCACTGACAGATTATCCTGAGCTATTTTCAAATCTTAGAAAATACTGGTTTAAAAAACCACACGATAGTCATAACCATATTCATCCATGATTTTCAAATTAGAAGATAAATTCTACCAAAGTATAAACAGAAGCACTTTGCAGGCCTGTAAAACCTACCCTTTAGGAGTCATGCTATTACTTAAGTGTGTTCAGAGTAAGTGTTAAAAAAATACTGGTTAAACTAAAAACATTCAAGAAAGTGAAACTGGAACAAACTTTGGCATTTTCCAAATAGAGACTGCAGACATCAACTATCCAATAGAAGGCAGCCTCACACAGCAGATGGGACTGAAAAGGCATCGCAATGACGCTGTGTTATCTGGGAACTACTGAGGAGGCCATGTTTCTGGATTTCTTGTAGCAATATGTCATTTGTTACTCTAATGTCTACACCAAGCTCGTCCAACCCGCAGCCTGCCCAGGATGGCTTTAAATACGGCCCACACAAATTCGTAACTTTCTTAAAACATTGTAAGACATTTTTAAGATTTTTTTTTTTTTTTTTTTTTAGCTCATCAGATATCATTAGTGTTAATGTATTTTATGTGTGGCCTAAGACAATTCTTCTTCCAACGTGGCCAGGGAAGCGACACCCCTGGTCTACACTGTAAAAGATAAGCATGTTCTCTCTTACATACAGTACTTACAATGAGAATAAAGTAGAAGTTCCAATTTAAATTAAAAAGTCTTTAGTTAAAAACAAAACCCAAAACTCAACATCCAGTTTAATAAGTGCATTAATAATTATGCCCTAAATTTTTTTCTTAAATTCATCAAACTAAAAAAACTACACAGGCTACTAATTTCGTAAGGTACCTACCTCCAGCATCTAGGACAATATCTACTCCCAGGCCACCTGTTTCTTCCAAACAGCTTTCAGCAACATGAACTTTCCCATTAGATACATCAATCACTCGGGCTGTAAAGGACAGGAAATCAGGCAATTGTACTGTTCTGTATGTGATCAACACAAACAAATCAGGGAAAAAGAAAAAGAAAAGCAAATAAATATCTATTCTTTGAAATGAGTTAAGCAATTCAAACAATTACTGAATTTAAAGGGAGAAAGTCAATTTAAATTATACTTTTTCTCATCTAACCCAATATGGGATATAGCAGTCTAAACGAAGAGACCTATATATTTAATAAAATTAAAATGTGAACATTTTGAGGAGAAGGTGATCCAAGGCTGGTCTGTTGACACAGAGCACTATTTTCTACAGCTATAGGGTATGTTGCCAGAATTAAGAATCTGAAAACACAGAGGTACATGTATAATAAGACATGAACTGGAAGATTAAGTCAGTTTCTTTCTTTTTTTTTTTTTTTTTCCAGATAGGGTCTCACTCCATTGCCTAGGATAGAGTGCAGTGGCGTGATCACAGCCCACTGTAGCCTTCAACTCCTGGGTTCAAGCAATCCTCCTGCCCTAGCCTCCCAAGAAGCTAGGACTACAGGTACATGCCACCATGCCTGGCTAATTTCTTTAAATTTTTTTGTAGGGACAGGGTCTTCCTATGTTGCCTAAGCTATTTTTGAACTCTTGGCCTCATGTGATCCTCCTGTCTTGGCCTCCTGAATCCCTGGGATTATAGGTGTGAGTCACCACCCCCAGCTAGATTAAGTAGGTTCTCAAGTATGTTCATATTTAATAGTCTTTAGAGCTAAAAAGCATCAAAATATACAGATGATGCTCATCTTTATGATGGGCTACATCCCAATATACCCACTGTAAGTAAAAAATGCACTTAATATCCAATAAACCCATCGTAACATTTTGAAAATCCTAAATCAAAACACTGTCAGCTGGGAACAGTCTGTATTTGTATAATAAGGTAATTATCTGCTAGAGGCTGTTTCACCGTTTCTCAGTCATAGAAATCTCCCTCTCTTCCCCACTTACTCTCCCAAATGAAGAAAAATCTTAAAGCTAAGGAAAAGGAACATGATTTTTAGAAGAGTCAGTACAAATTAAATAGATTTTAACTGGCTGCATTAAAGGATATTAGTAGTATCATATTAATAGAATATAAATTATTGACAGAATTAAAAATAATTCTCAGAATTTTGAACTGGCAAATAACAACATGTTTGTATTTCCTTTCTGTATCTTTTAAGACCTTCTAGTTGAAGAGAATTCCTCTTAGAGCTGCCCAGATTAGTGGTGTAGTCCAACAGAGTAATCTAGGATTTGGAGGGAAGGAGGAAGAGGACAAAAGGGAAAGGGGACAAAATAATCTAGGAAAGGCAAATTAACAAATAAGGAATTTTCCCTTCATTCATGTTCTTTTTATTCACACCATTCATGCTTTTTTTTTTTTTTTTTTGAGATGGAGTCTCGCTGTGTCACCCAGGCTGGAGTGCAGTGGCATGATCTCGGCTCACTGCAAGCTCCGCCTCCTAGATTCATGCCATTATCCTCCCTCAGCCTCCCGAGTAGCTGGGACTACAGGTGCCCGCCACCACACTGGTTCATTTTTTTTGTATTTTTAGTAGAGATGGGTTTCACCATGTTAGCCAGGATGGTCTCGATCTCCTGACCTTGTGATCTGCCCGCCTCGGCCTCCCAAAGTGCTGGGATTACAGGTGTAAGCCACTGTGCCCGGACCATTCATGCTGTTTTTTTTTTTTTTCTTTTGAGGCGGACTCTCACTCTGTTGCCCAGACTGGAGTGCAATGACATGATCTCGACTTACTGCAACCTCCACCTCCCGGATTCTACCAATTCTCCTGCCTCAGCCTCCTGAGTAGCTGGGATTACAGGCATCTGCTACCACGCCCAGCTAATTTTTGTATTTTTAATAGAGATGGGGTTTCATCATGTTGGCCAGGCTGGTCTTGAACTCCTGACCTCAAGTGATCCACCTGCCTCAGCTCCCAAAGTGCTGGGATTACAGGTGTGAGCCACCATGCCCAGCCTATGCTCTCTTTCTCCATTCTATTTTCAAATCTCTTCTTTTTCCTTTTCTCTTCCTTTCTTCAGCCCCTGTATTGCCTTCCTTCTATTTCTTGGTTATCTCTGTCACAAGTATAATGTAACAATGGAAATTAATGTGAGCTTTACTGTCAGGCCTGGGTTCAAATCTCATTCCAGTCCTTTACTAGGTGTATATCCTTGGAGAAGTTAGTTCTCTGAGGCTCGTCTCTAGTTCTTCCGCACCCAGCCTGCATCAGGTGTTTCTAAACTGCATCAAAGTTCACCTAATTCAAAGTTGAGTAAATTGTTGAAAACAATGGGGCAAAGAGGAAAAAACTGAAAAATGTAAGTTTACAAAAAACATAAGTAATTAAAATTAAAACTATCACTTAAGTAAATTGGGGCTGGATATGGTGGCTCATGCCTGTAATTCCAGCACTTTGGGAGGCCAAGATGGGTGCATTGCTTGAGCTCAGAAGTTTGATACCAGCCTAGGCAACATGGCTAAACCCATCTCTACAAAAAATACAAAAAATTAGCCGGGTGTGATGGCATATGCCTGCAGTCCCAGCTACTCAGGTGGCTGAGGTGGGAGGATCACCTGTCTCTGGGGAGGTCCATACTGCAGTGAGCCATGATTGTGCCATTGTACTCCAGCTGGGTGACAGAGTGAGACCCTGTCTCAAAAAAAAAAAAAAAAAAAAAAAAAAAGTAAATTGGGAGATAGCACATACACTGCATTTTCAAACTGACTTTCGTTTGGGATTTTATAAGTTTTTTTTTTTTTTTTTTTTTTTAAGATTATATATAGATGAGGTCTTCTATGTTGCTCAGGCTGATCTCAAACTCCTGGGCTCAAGTGATCCTCCTACCCTGGCCTCCCAAGGTGCTGGGGTTACAGTCGTGGGCCACTGCACCTGGCCAAGGATTTTGTACTTGGTTTTACAAGTACATTTTTAAAGGTGATTTTCCTCCAAAATTCCTTGTTTTAAAGTCTGTGCTTGTAATACTACCCACCTATGGGAGGTCTGAATCTTTCAAGGCACTGCTTATCTTCAAGGCTGCATGCTGTTGAAATCACTTTGGCTCCTCTATGATGTGCTAACTGAATAGCTATTGTACCAAATGCCTGTGTAGAAAAAAAATATACAGTGGGTGTACGGTTATAGGGCAGAGGCCATATCAAATTGATTTCTTTATATTATTTAATAAAGTATCTTTAGTGTTACTTTAGTATATTTTAAAATGTTATCTAATAGGAAAAGAGCACAGTTATGGGCAATTTTAAGAGTGGAAATATTTGATTGACTTTCTTCTTTACAAGGGGTGGTGGAAAAGCTGCATGCCACAAGCTGTCACTCGGTCTGACCACAGCACATAATTTCAAGGATGGAGGGTCACATTCAGACACATGGCCTTGCAAAGAGAAAACTGGGCCTTGTCAGTGTGATGGTCTAAGCTAATTATATACTATATATAGGAGTCCAGCTACCTCTCTTTGAAGATCAAAACACTTCAAAAGCTCCATCCTGTTCAGACCCATGGGGTAAGTTCGGGGAAACACTACTATCCTGATGTTGGACATCAGGCTGAAGCCAATGCTGAAGACAGCTCTGCCTTTTCTTCAAAGAAAAGCAGGAAGAAAGCATTTAATCATAAGCCAGTTAGAAAAGAGAACTATAAGTTAATTTCAAGTTTTTCTTGACATTTTTAGATGACAGTATTTTACATATTGTTTTAGTGTCTTGCACTGTTTTGGTATATGTAATATGTTTAAATTAGGACGTGCTGATCTTTTGTGTGATCCATCTATATATAAAATGCCAATACTTGGTCAACGTAAGTGTGAGGGTGGGAAATAGGCTACAAAGCTGGTAGGGAGTTCTGGACTATGACTTCAAGGGCTCATGCGGTATCTTAGGCTTTGTCTAACAAGAGTGAATAAAAATGGCTTGTCTGCTTTTTAATGTACCAGCAGATTCAAAGTCATAAACTAATCACACTAAATCTAACTTTGATCTTCTATTGATAAAAGCTGCTTATTATAACAAAATAGGACACTGGAAAAAAAGTCAATCAATAACCTATTGGCAAAGAATTATATTAGCAAACGGATGGCTCATTGCTAAATTTCCTAAGTTTACTATATGCTGCTCTGTTTCTTAACAAAACCATTAGCACCTACACTTGCTCCATCCATTATCAGCACTGATTTTCCAGGAGAGACATGAGAAAGATAATGCAGAGCTGTATAGGCGCGCACTCCATCCCGAATGCTTCCTGCTGCTTCCGTCCATGTGACCTTTTCTGGTTTATGAACTATCATAAAGAACAGGAAGAAACAATCTGTTAGCAAGTCCCATGAGTCCTACCTCCTGGATCTATTTCTCTCCATCTCTACTACTACCATGGCCCTGGTCCAAGCCCCCACTCCCATTCTCTCTCACCTACATTACTTTCCATTATTGCCCATGAACAATTCTCCACATAGGAGTCAGTGTGTGTTTATTTTTAAAATGTTTTATATTGTGAAATAAAACACATGCAGAAAAAGTATGTAAAATATAAAATACAGTTGGATGAATAAATATAAAGGAAATATGCAAAGTTAACTACCATCCTGGTGGCGAAAGACCACAGCCATCACCCCAGCAGCCTCTTCTCTCCTCATCAGAGGTCACCACCATTCTCATACAATTTCTCATTTGTATCACTCAAGTACGCATTTCTAAACAATACAATTTCGTGGCTGGGCGCAGGGGCTCATGCCTGTAATCCCAGCACTTTGGGAGGCCAAGGCCGGCGGATCACGAGGTCAGGAGATCGAGACCATCCTGGCTGACACGGTGAAATCCTGTCTCTACTAAAAATACAAAAAATTAGCCAGGTGTGGTGGCAGGCACCTGTGGTCCCAGGTACTTGGGAGGCTGAGGCAGGAGAATGGCATGAACCTGGGAGGTGGAAGTTGCAGTGAGCTAAGATCGTGCCACTGCACTCCAGCCTGGGCAATGTTAGACTCCGTCTCAAAAACAAAAAACAAAAAACAATTTTGTATTGCCAAGGCTTTAAACTTTATCTGAACGGAATCATACCACATGCATTCTTTTCTACCTCGCTTTTTATGCTCTACATTACGTTTTTAAAGCATCCTTTCTGTGGATGAGGCTGTTAGATCACTTTCACTCTTGTTGTTTTATAGCATTCCAATATATTAAAAACACCTTCATTTGCTTATCCATTGTTTAGCTGATGAACATTTGTGTTGTCTCCAGTTTTTGTCAGTTACAAACAATGCTGCTAAGTGTGTTTGTATATGAAAGATATTGTTACACTGTGCATGGTTTTTCCTAGGATATTTAAATCGGAGTGGAAATCCCAGGTCCCAGGGTATATTACCTGTTCCTTAACTACACCTTTCCAAAGTGACTGCATCAATTTACTTTCCCACAGGACTGTCCTGTTGCTGCAAATGTCCTTGTCAACTTGTGGAATGATCACATTTATACATTTTTACCAATTATGAAGGTAGGTAATAGTTTCTTACTATGATTTTAATTTGTTTTCCCTGACTACTGAAAGAGGTTGAGCATCTTTCCATGTTTATTGCCCATTTGGAATTCCTTCTGTGAATTCCTTTTTCAAGTGTTTATCAATGTTTCTATTGTTTTGTCTTTTTCTTATTTAGAGCTTTACAGGAATTCTTTATATATTGTAGATAAGTCGTTTATGTGCTATAAATATTATTTTCAACTTTGTGTCTTCTGTTTTCAATCTCTTTAACAGTATCTTTAAAAAATAGAAGCACCAGAATGGTATTTTAAAAAGATAAATGATATCCTAACAATTCTCTGCTTAAAATTTATCAATGGCTTTCCACTGCACTTGGAACCAAATGCAACTCCTAATATAGTTTAAAAAGCTCCACATGATCTGACTGTTAAACTATTCCTTAACATGTTTCACTATTTTTGTTTTGTGTTTATGCTGTACACTGATGTGATTTTTCCTTTCGCTATTTTTGTTTTGTGTTTATGCTGTACACTGATGTGATTTTTCCACAATACACGGAATTCTTTTTTTTTTTTTTTTTTTTTTGATACGGAGTCTCACTCTGTCGCCAGGCTGCAGTGCAGTGGCGCAATCTTGGCTCACTGCAACCTCCCCCTCCTGGGTTCAAGCAATTCTCCTGCCTCAGCCTCCCAAGTAGCTGGGATTACAGGTGTGTGCCACCATGCCTGGCTAATTTTTGTATTTTTTTAGTAGAGATGGGGTTTCACCATGTTGACCAAGCTGGTCTCAAACTCCTGACCTCAGGTGATCTGCCTACCTTGGCTTCCCAAAGTGCTGGGATTACAGGTGTGAGCCATCGCGCCTGGCCAAGAAATTCTTTCTTGTTTTACCTAAGATCAACTTTATAACACTTTCACAGTCTTTACCAGCTCTTTCAAATGTTTCCTCTAATATCAATGATTCCTGTGGACTAGGCAGAGTAGTTAGCACTGCATTTAGCAACTAGTGCCATCTAGTGGGGGAAGTGGAGCATTCAAACATGCATGTTGAAATGCTCAGACAAGAGCCTAGAATTAAAACAGTAAAAACATATTAAGCACCAGGTGATAGCACACACAGTACTTTATTCCTTAGGTAACTCTTTAAGACAGCTATTCTCCCAATTTTACAGATTATGAAATAGGGTTCAGGGTAATTGATTAATTTGTCTAATGCCACATAGCTCATAAGGTGAATATATGACTTTAAAGCACATCTATTTCAACAGTGCATGCTCAGTCAACATATAATTTACTTACTGGGAACATCTTCTATCAAAAGGATTGGAACTATCATATTTTTATTAAAAACTCAATCATGTTGTCCTTAAAGAAATGCTAACTGCGGCCAGGCGCGGTGGCTCACACCTCTAATCCCAGCACTTTGGGAGGCCAAGGCTGGCGGATCACCTGAGGTTAGGAGTTTGAGACCAGCCTGGCCAACATGGTGAAACCCCGTCTCTACTAAAAATACAAAAATTAGCCAGGCGTGGTGGCAGGCGCCTGTAATTCCAGCTACTTGGGAGGCTGAGGCAGGAGAATCGCTTGAACCCTGAAGGTGGAGGTTGCAGTGAGCCGAGATTGTGTCATTGCACTCCAGACTAGGTGACAGGGCAAGACTTTGTCTCGGAAAAAAAAAAAATTACTACCTGCAATAAAATTATATTTAAAATTTCAACAGTTCTAAAATTGCATGGTTAGATGTGGGTTAATATCAACACACTTGCTTTTGTGTTGGGGGTCCACAGGTGTTTATTATGTTATAAAAACTAAACAAATAAGGCCAGGTGCAGTGGCTCACACCTGTACTCCCAGCACTTTGGGAGGCCAAGGGGGGCACAGCACCTGAGGTTGGGAGTTCGAGACAAGCCTGACCAACATGGAGCAACCCCGTCTCTACTAACAATAAACAAATTAGCCAGGCATGGTGGCGCATGCCTATAATCCCAGCTACTTGGGAGGCTAAGGCAGGAGAATCGCTTGAACCCGGGAGGCAGAGGTTGCAGTAAGCTGAGATCACGCCATTGCACTCCAGCCTGGGCAACAAGAATGCAACTCTGTCTCAAAAAACCAAAAACCAAAAACCAAAAAAAAAAATTAAACAAATAAATGAGAGCCATATTTCAGCATCCAAGAATTATAATTTGATTTCTTTCTAGTTTAGGTCCAAAGGAATAAAAACAACAATGCTGAAAATATGTGCAAAATTTTGAATGAAAAATAAAATTAGTTTTAGGCTTGACAGAATTGCTGAAGAACTGAAAAGTACAAAAGAGCTGGAAGAATTACTCTACTCTTTAGCTCTATTACCATGTTTGAGAAACAGGACTAACATCACGTTTTGGGGGAATGTTTGAAACATAGCTCTTTGGTTTGGTAAAGAACAGACTTACTTGAGTTGAAAGTGACTGAGCACTGAGCACTCATTAAACAATTATGAAGGCCAGGCACAGTGGCTCATACCTGTAATGCCAGCACTTTGGGAGGCCAAGGCGGGAAGATCACCTGAGCTCAGGAGTTAGAGACCAGCCTGGGCAACATGGCGCGACCAGTTTCTGCAAAAAAAAAGTTAGCCAGGCATGGTGGTGCATGCCTATTGTCCTAGCTACTTGGGAGGCTGAGGTGGGAGGATTGCTTGAGCCCAGGAGTATGAGGCTGCAGCAAACTGTGATCATTCCACTGCACTGCAGCCTGGGCTACAGAGGGAGACCCTGTCTCAAAAATAAACAAATAAACAAAAAACAAAACACCAAAGACAAATTAAAAAAAAACAAAAACAAATTATATACAGAAAAATCACCACGCAAGTAATAGAAACTAAAATAGAGTTGTAGTGAACTGAAAATTTCCCCCTACAAACTTGCTGGGAAACTGAAATTATTCCCTTTTATAAAAGGTTGGAGCTACAACAGAGATTAGAGGTTATTTAGCTGAGTGTCCTCATTTATAGACGCAGTCAGCGTGTCTAGGATCTAGCCTAAAGGTCACACTGTTAGTCATCATTTTTTTTTTTACATTGTAAATTGACAAATTATAATTGTATAAATTTATGGGGCACAAAGTGATGCTATGATTTATGAATACAATGTGGAATAATTAAATCAAGCAAGTTAACATAGCCATCATCTCAAATACTTAACATATTTTATGATGAAGACATTTGAAATTTACTCTCAGCAATTTTGAAATGTACAATACTCTATTATTAACTATACTCACCATGCTGTGCAAAGAACTGAAAATAAAAACATACCCCTCGGCCAGGCGCGGTGGCTCACGCCTGTAATCCCAGCAGTTTGGGAGGCCGAGGTGGGTGGATCACCTGAGGTCAGGAGTTCGAGTCTGGCCTGGCCAACATGGAGAAACCCCGGCTTTACTAAAAATACAAAAAATTAGCTGGGCGTGGTGACGGGCGCCTGTAGTCCCAGCTACTCAGGAGGCTGTGGCAGGAGAAATGGTTGAACCTGGGAGGCGGAGGTTGTAGTGAGCCAAGATGGCGCCACTGCACTCCAGCCTGGGCAATAAGAGCAGAATTCTGTCTCAAAAATAAATAAATAAATAAATAAATACATACATACATACATACATACATACATATCCCTCCTGTTTAGCTGAGATTTTATACGCTTTGTCCACCAACACTCCATTTTCCCCAGCCCGCAGCCTCTGTAGCCACCATTCTACTCTCTGCCTCTATGAGTTTGTTTTAGATTCCACACAGAAGTGAGAACATGCTGTATCTGTCTTTCTGTGCCTGGCTTATTTCACTCAGCATAGTGCTCTGCTCTCCATTTCCATCCATGTTGTCACAAATGACACAATTTCCTGCTTTTTAAAGGCTCAACGGTATTCCATTGTATATATCTATCCCCCATTATTCATTCATCTGTTGATGGACACTTAGGTTGAGTCCATAACTTGGCTGTTGTGAATATTGCTGCAATGAACATGGGAGTGCAGACATCTGATTTCAAAGTTTCTGGGGCAAATATCCAGAAGGAGGATTGCTGAATCATATGGTAATTCTATGTTTTGATTTTTGAGGAACATTCATACACTTTCCATAATGACTGTACTAATTTACATTCCCACCAACAGTGTGCAAAGTTTTCCTTTTCTCTACATTTTTGCCAATACTTACCTTTTGTCTTTTTGATAGCAGCTATTCTGACAGGTATGAGATGGTATTTCTTTGTGATTTTAATTTGCATTTCCCTAATGATTACTGATGTCGAGTATTTTTTCACGTCTTCTTTTGAGAAACGTCTATTCAGGTCCTTTGACCCTTTTCTACTTGTTTTTTTCTTCCTGCTATTGTCTGAGCTCCTTATATGTCACTATATTAACCGCTTATCAGATGTACAGCTTATCAACATTTTCTCCCAGTCTGTAGGCTGTCTCTGCAAGCTGCTGTTTCCTTTGCTGTGTAAGAGGTCCTTCTTAAAGTACTACTTTTTTTCTGAGACAGGCTGGAGTACAGTGGCGCAAATACAGCTAACGGTAGCCTCAACCTCCTAGGTTCAAGCAATTCTTCCTTCTCAGCCTCCCAAGCAGCTGGGGCTATAGGCACATACCACCACATCTAGTTTTTTTTTTTGGATTTCTTATAGAGACAGGGTTTTACCATGTTGTCCAGGCTAGTCTCGGACTCCCGAGCTCAAGCGATTGGCTCTGCCTTGGCCTCCCAAAGTGCTGGGATTATAGGTGTGAGCTACTGTGCTTGGCCTAGTTTTTTTCTTTTTTTAAAAAACAAACTTTTTGTTGAGATGATCTTGCTATGTTGCCCATTCTTAAAGTATTTCTTTCTTTCTTTCTTTTTTTTCAAAATTTTATTTGCTGGTAGAGACAAGCAAGTTGCCAAGGCTGGTCTTGAACCCCCGGGCTCAAGCAATCCTCCTACCTCAACCTCCCAAAATGTTGGGATTACAGGCGTAAACCACCACACCCAGCCTTAAAGTACTTATTTTATCTTATTTTATTTTTTTGAGACAGAGTCTTACTCTGTCACCCAGGCTGGAGTACAGTGGCGCAATTTTGGCTCACCTCTGTCTCCTGGGTTCAAGCCAGTCTCATGCCTCATCCTTTTGAGTAGCTCGGATTACAGGTGCACGCCACCACACCCGGCTAATTTTTTATATTTTTAGTAGAGACGGGGTTTTGTCATGTTGGCCAGGCTGGTCTCAAACTCCTGACCTCAGGGGTTCCACCCGCCTTGGCCTCCAAAAGTGCTGGGATTACAGGTATGAGCCACCGTGCCTGTCGTACTTCTTTTAAAGAAACATTTTGTTGTGTTTTCTTCCTCAAGGAATATCTGCAATTGTTTTCTCTATATACTTTAGTGGATTTCTGGACTTTAATCCATCCTCCTAATTTATAAATAAGTTAGAAGAAAAAGGTCATTTGTGTGGTTTGCCTGTCTTAGCTTAAACTTCATAGCTAGAAAATGGATGCTCTAATTTGCTTTTCTCCTTCTGGTCCATGTCATAACTTTCCAGTGTTCATCAGTGCCTAAAGGAATGGGCCTTGTTTGGTTGTTGTTGGTTTTTTTTTTCTTTTTTTTTGAGACGGAGTCTCACTCTGTCGCCGAGGCTGGAGTGCAGTGGCACTGTGTTGGCTCACTGCATCCTCCATCTCCTGAGTTCAAGCAATTCTCCTGCCTCAGCCTCCCGAGTAGCTGGGATTACAGGCACCTACCACCACGCCCGGCTAGTTTTTATATTCTTTAGAGATGGGGTTTCACCATGTTGGCCAGGCTGGTCTCGAACTCCTGACCTCAGGTGATCCACCCACCTCAGCCTCCCAAAGTGCTGGGATTACAGGCATGAGCCACCGCGCCCAGCCAATTGTTGTTGTTTTTAATAATTTATCTTCTATAGCAATTTAGTTTTGGTTACTTAATGAAAAGACTCCATATTCACGACGTTCTCAAAAGAACAGGGCAATAAGGCCAACCATCCAAGGAAACTCTGGGGCCAAAAACAAGATAGTTTCCTGTAAAGGAGCCAGTGGCAATCCTCAATTTTCAAACTGCACAATTTCAAAATAGCTATGGATTAGAGACTTTCACAGCATGGTATTTGAAAGAGATCTTTATCTTTCAAAGGAAGACACATACTTGGCTCCTTATCTAGGTTTAATGTACATTCCAATAAGTACAGGCCTCAGATCTCTGAAAAAGTGTCTTTTGGAAATTAATTTTTAATAAAATAATACAGTATTATTGGAAATTTTAGATATAATGAATGACATTAATTTAAACAAAAATTACTTTAAATTTATAATTTTAGCAATGAAATGTCAAAGATTTGTTAGCCTAGCTTGAGTTACTGTATGGACCCAACTGAGTAAGATTACTATTTTTCTTTTTTATTATACTTTAAGTTCTAGGGTACATGTGCACAACATGCAGGTTTGTTACATATGTATACATGTGCCATGTTGGTGTGCTGCACCCATTAACTCGTCATTTACATGAGGTATATCTCCTAATGCTATCCTCCTACCCCCACAATAGGACCCGGTGTGTGATGTTCCCCTTCCTGTGTCCAAGTGATCTCATTGTTCAGTTCCTACCTATGAGTGAGAACATGTGGTATTTGGTTTTCTGTTCTTGCGATAGTTTGCTGAGAATGATGGCTTCCAGCTGCATCCATGTCCCTACAAAGGACAAGAACTCATCCTTTTTTATGGCTGCATAGTATTCCATGGTGTATATGTGCCACATTTTCTTAATCCAGTCTGTCACTGATGGACATTTGGGCTGATTCCAAGTCTTTGCTATTATGAATAGTGCCACAATAAACATACGTGTGCATGTATCTTTTGGAAGACCCAAATCCAAATTGGCCTCTGTCCCCAAAAGGTCTGATTAGATATTACATTATTTAAGAAAAGAACCTAGGAAAAGGTTTAATTCAATAGTTCAAGAACATAAAAGAATGTATTTGCACCTATGTATATGGTATGAAGAACATAATGAATCCCAGTATAAGAAATATATGCTGGCTGTACCACTGCAGTCCTGGTGTGTCCACTGACCACACCTTCCTCCCCTGCTCACACAGGTAACTTCCACCTAACTTTCCATCCTCTACCTTTTCTCTACATCCTTAAATAACATATGCTTAATTTTGTACATTTTTGAACTGTATATAAATAAATGGTATGGGGACTGTTTGTATTCTTCTGCAACTTGCTTTTTTCACTCAATATTGTTTGTGAGAATCATTCACTTTGATATGTTTAGCTCTTACTCATTTTCACGGCTATATAGAAATTCATTCTATGAATATCTTCAACTATCCATTTGCTTGGTGATGGACATTTAGGCTGTTTCCAGTTTCTTTCACTATTACAAATAATGCTGCTATGAACTCTTATACAGTGTGTCTCCTAGTGCACATCAAATTTCCATAGGCTATGTAACTATGAGTGGAATTACCAGATCTGATGTATATACATCATTACCTTAATTAGATAATGTTAAATTATTTTCTAACATATTTGTACCAACTTACATTCCAGTGCATGAAAGGTTCCATCATTCCACATCTTTCCCACCCTTTGGATGGTCAGTTTTTTTTTTTTTTTTGAGATGGAGTCTCTGTCACCCAGGCTGAGTGCAGTGGTACCATCTCGGCTCCCTGTAACCTCCACCTCCCGGGTTCAAGTGATTCTCCTGTCTCAGCCTCCCGAGTAGCTGGGATTACAGGCATGCGTCAATAGCCCAGCTAAGATTTTTTGTATTTTTAGTAGGGATGGGGTTTCACCATGTTGGCTAGGATGGTCTCAAACTCCTGACCTCAAATGATCTGCTCGCCTCGGCCTCCCAAAGTACTGGGATTACAGGAGTGAGCCACTGCGCCTGGCTGATGGTCAGACTTTTTAACTTTTGTCAGTCTAGTGGATGCATAATGTTATCTCGAAGTGGTTTTAATTGCTTTCCCGATTACTTAGGAGATGAAGCAACTGTTTAATATGGTTTCATTAAGTGTATATGTGTGTGTGTGTGTGTGTGTGTGTGTGTGTACTTTAAATATCCAAAAAGTAAATAACCATAAGAAAAATTAAAAATGAACATTTCAGTTAAACTCAATACTAGTCAAAAGATATTTGCAATAGAAACCAAAGATGAGTGTTCTTTTTTTTCTCTTTTTTGAGACACAGTCTCGCTCTATCACCCAGGCTGTAGTGCAATGGTGCAATCTTGGCTCCACCTCCAGAGTTCAAGCGATTCTCATGCCTCAGCCTCCTGAGTAGCTGGAATTATAGGCGTGTGCCACCAGGCCCAGCTAATTTTTTTGTCTTTTCAGTAGAGACAGGGTTTTGCTATATTGGCCTGGCTGGTCTCAAACTCCTGGCCTCAGGTGATCTGCCCACCTTGGCCTCCCAAAGTGCTGGGATTACAGGTGTGAGCCACCACACCCAGCCTGAGATGAGTGTTCTCAATTCTTTCCTGTCTCAAACTCTACATCTACTGTCTAAATTTTGTACATTTTTTGTTTCAATCAATAACCAAGAGTAAAAAAAAATTTAAAATTCTGATTAGGGATATAATTTAACAGCCAAGAGAGAAACCACTTTTCAAAGATCTTACCATGAGCAGTGTTAGTAAAACTTAAAGGTCTATATATTGTTTAGTCTGAATAAGAATTTTATGAATACTAATTATAAGCTAGAAGTATTCACATGACCAGCCAAACATTTTTTATATACATGACTGGTTAATGATACTTTATTAAGTACAACACTCATGGTAGATTCAAAAAAATTAAAATGTTATTAAACCATATGTCAATGAAGTAAGACTTATGTGAGCTCCAAAGTACTGGATTGCTACATACCCAAGTAATGCTCATGTACTCTAACAACTTCACAAAGTCCAGGGTCTTCAGAGTCCAGGGGCAAAATTCCTAAAAATCAAAATAAGATATTTAAGGGATATAAGCCAAAAATTCATTCCTAATGAGAGGCCAGTAAGTATTATTACAAATTTTATTCAGTGGAATTTTGAGGAAGGTTCCAGTAATTACTAGTGTGGATAAGAAAAAATTCAGAAATAGGGAAGTGCTCTGTGCCACTCCTCCTATCTCTTTCTTCTTTCCCCTCTGAGTGATAGTAAGATGACGGCTGATGTTATAGAACGAAGTCAGAGTCTTGGGAGTATCTGGACTCCTTGCTAAATTTCTCCCTGATGGGCCGGGCGTGGTGGCTCACACCTGTAATCCCAGCACTTTGGGAGGCCGAGGCAGGTGAATCATGAGGTCAGGAGTTTGAGACCAGCCTGGCCAACATGGAGAAACCCTGTCTCTACTAAAAATATAAAAAATTAGCTGGGCATAGTGGCGGGTACCTGTAATCCTGGCTACTCGGGAGGCTGAGGCAGGAGAATTGCTTGAACCTGGGAGGTGGAGGTTGCAGTGAACAGAGATTGCGCCACTGCATTCCAGCCCGGGTGACAGTGTGAGACTCCATCCCTCAAAAAAAAAAATTGTCCCTGATGGGTTGGGCAAGGTGGTTCACACTTGTAATCCCAACACTTTGGGAGGCCAAGGCAGGAGGATCACTTGAGGCCAGGAGTTCAAAGCCAGCCTGGTCAACATAGTGAGACCTCATCTTAAGAAAAATTTAAAAATTAGTTGGGTGTCATGGTGTGCACCTGTGGTTCTAGCTATTGAGGAGGCTGAGGCAGGAGGACTGCTTGACTCTAGGAGTTCAAGGCTGCAATGAGCCATGATTACACCACTGCACTCCAGCGTGGGATAAGAGCAAGACTGTGTCTCAAACTAATAAACAAACAAAATTATCCTTGATGCATGGCTACCTTCCTATAGTTTGGTTCCGTAACATACCTCAGTATTTTTCTTTTTTTTTTTTTTGAGACACAGTCTCGCTCTGTCGCCTAGGCTGGAGTGCAATGGCGTGATCTTGGCTCACTGCAACCTCCGCCTCCTGGGTTCAAGCAATTCTCCTGCCTCAGCCTCCCCAGTAGCTGGGATTACAGGCATGCACCACCATGCCCGGCTAATCTTTGTATTATAAGTAGAGACGCAGTTTCACCATGTTGGCCAGGCTGGTCTTGAACTCCTGACCCTGTAATTCATCCACTTCAGCCTCTCAAAGTGTTCACAGGCATGAGCCACCACACCCGGCCAGAGTATGTTTCTAATAAAATCCCATTTTTCTTCTAAGGTAGTCTGATTTTATTTTGGTTTCTTACAAAAAGAATCTTGAATAATACAGAGTGCCACTGATTTCCTGAGCAGAATAAAAAGATAAGAAAGAAATAATCAATTCTCCAGGATAATGCCTGAGTCAAAGGCAGTACCATAAAATACTGATGAAAACCTTCTTACAAATCTATCCTTTAAGAATTTCAAGCATGCTATAAGGCTAAATATTTTTTCTTTCTTTTCTTTCTTTTTTTTTTTTTTTTTTTTGGACAAGGTCTCTCTCTGTCACCAGGCTGGAGTACAGTGGCGTGATCATGGCTTAATGCATCCTCAAACTTCCAGGCTCAGGCAATCTCCCATCTCAGCCTCCCGAGTAGCTGGGACTACAGGTGTGCACCACCACACCTGGCTAATTTTTGTATTTTTTTTGTAGAGTCGAGCTTTTGCAATGTTGCCTAGGCTGGTCTTGAACTACTGAGCTCCAGTGATCTCCCTGTCTTGGCCTCACAAAGTGCTAGGATTACAGGTGTGAGCCACTGCATAATATATATGGCCCTATATAATACATGTTATATAAATGTTTTTTAACTTTATGTCTTCCACAGAGAAATGGAAATTTCAAAGACTACTATAAAAGTCATACCCTATATTTGTGTTACTGTCTAGGATGCAGGTTGCAACTATAAAAGTCATAGCCTATGTTTGTGTGACTGTCTAGCATACAGGTTGCCAAATTTCAAAAATACTATGGATTTAAAAAAAAAAAACAATAAATTAAATGTTTCAAGTCAATTTTTAGTTTTACAAGATTTGTAAGAGAAAAGCTCTGTATGATTTCAGTTGAAACGGTGCATGGAGCTTCTATATGGCCCAGTCAGTCAGCAGCCTTCAAGAACGTGATTTGTGACTTTCCTTTTCCCTAAAGACTTCAGTCTGGCCACAGACTAAGCATCTGCCAGAAAATCTAGGCTACACCAAGTACTATAGAAACTATGACTATCTTTTTATCTGTAACATTGTTCTACAGCTAAATATGAAAAAGTTTTAAATGTTCTGCTATTGCAATCAAGGTCCCAATTTTTATCATCAATAGAAATTGGACAGTAAATTTCAAAAACCAGGAAAGTCTTTCTTTTTTTTTTTGTGATGGAGTTTCATTCTTGTTGCCCAGGCTGGAGTGTAATGGTGCGATCTCAGCTCACCACAACCTCTGCCTCCCGGGTTCAAGCAATTTTCCTGCCTCAGTCTTCTGAGTAGCTGGGATTACAGACATGTGCCACCACGCCTGGCTAATTTTGTATTTTCAGTAGAGACGGGGTTTTTCCATGTTGGTCAGGTTGGTCTTGAACTCCTGACCTCAGGTGATCCGCCCGCCTTGGCCTCCCAAAGTGCTGGGATTACAGACGTGAGCCACCACACCTGGCCTGGAAAGTATTTCTATATGAAGCAAGGTCACAGTGAACATTAATAGTTATATAGAAAAAACAGAGATGACAGTAAAATAGATGATTTGAAATAAGACTATGAACTATAACTTACCGACTACTTCATCATCTGGTTGAAAGAATGATACCTTGCTTCCAACTAAAGAGTGAAGAAAATTAATAGTTAATATTACAAATTTATGAAACGTAATTCTTAACTATTAAAATACATTTTTAAAGTCTGTGGATTTGTAAAAAGACTGATTTTATTTTACTTAGAAAAAAGGCCAAAAATTTCAGTAACATTTTGATGGTCTATAAGGACTACAGGATATACACTTCAAATCTGGATTCTCTAGATATTTGGACTATGCGATTGTTGAGACCAGGAGAAGTATGTCTCTCTTTGCCTATTTAGCTGACCTTTTTTTTTTTTTTTGAGACGGAGTTCTGCTCTTGTCACTGAGGCTGGAATGCGGTGGCGCGATCTCGGCTCACTGCAACCGCTGCCTCCCAGGTTCAAGTGATTCTTGCGCCCCAGCCTCCCGAGTAGCTGGGACTACTGGCATGCACCATCATGCCTGGCTAATTTTGTATTTTTAGTAGAGACAGGGTTTCATCATCTTGGCCAGGCTGGTCTTGAACTCCTGACCTCAAGTGATCCACCTGCCTTGGCCTCCCAAAGTGCTGGGATTACAGGTGTAAGCCACTGTGCCTGGCCTCTATTTAGCTGACTTTAAGGAAGAAGGAGTAAAGGAAAATAATCTATAGCTTCTATGATAATTATATTGTTTTCTACTCCTTCTGCGGCTAGCCCAATCTATCTTTACTTTTGTTGCCGAATCTCATATAACAGGGAATTCTGAGAATGTAGCAGGACAAGCCGCAGACAAAACCCCTCAGACACCAAGTTAAAGAAGGAAGGGCTTTAATCGGCTGGGAGCTTTGGCAAGACTCATGTCTCTAAAAACCAAGCTCCCCGAGTGAGCAAGTCCTGTCCCTTTTAAGGGCTTACAACTCTAAAGGGGTCCGCGTGAGAGGGTCGTGATCGATTGAGCAAGCAGGGGGTATGGGACTGGGGGCTGCATGCACCGGTAATCAGAATGGAACAGAACAGGACAGGGATTTTCACAACGCATTTCCATACAATGTCTGGAATCTATAGATAACATAACCGGTTAGGTCAGGGGTGGATCTTTAACCAGGCCCAGGGTGTGGCACTGGGCTGTCTGCCTGTGGATTTCACTTCTGCCTTTTAGTTTTTACTTCTTCTTTCTTTGGAGGCAGAAATTGGGCATAAGACAATATGAGGGGTGGTCTCCTCCCTTAAGAGTGACATTAAAATGATTTTGATTTGGGAAATAAATTCAGGTTGATACCAAGAAGTTTTCTGCAACTTTATGGAAATGATACAGTTACATTTTCTCTGCATATGTAGAGAAAAAGCCTTGACTATCAGTCAATTCATTTGAGTAGTTTCATTCAAAGAGTTACAAGAGGAAAAGGGAGGAAAAAAACCCAAATATTATTGAATGCCTCCTTGTGCCCAGCATTGTTGTGTATTTATACATTTAAACTTCACAATACATCAATAAGGTAGGTATTATTACTTCTATTTAACAGAAAAGGAACTGAGGTGAAGCAGTGAAGTAAGATGGAAACCTGAATCTGGAAATGGTCCCTTCGACTGGCTCTGTCAACAAAATGGCCCCAGAAGGCATTTGTTGCCACTAGCAAGTAATTTGAAGCCTGGTATTTCTACTTTCAAGCCCTCCTTTTGGAGTTTGCTCCTTCTTTGGCTCCCTCCTGTGCCATCATCCCCCAATCCTTTTGGCTTCTGATTCACTGTACTTTTCTCTTTCCCTTCTACTGCTGATCCCTGTCCTCCTAAGGTCACTCTGACTCTTTTTTTCTTGCTGTCCTTGATACTCCTCTTCTTTTAACTGACCCTCAAACAGTGCATTCCAAAGGGTTCTTTCTTTACATCTCTCATCCTTTTCCACTCTCTCTCGGAGAATTCATCAACTCTATTATTTCAAATACAACCTACATGCTGACATTTCTCAAATATATACTTTCCAGCATAGATCTCTCACCCTTGAGCTTTAAACTCATTTAATTGCTTACTAGATATTGCCAGTGAGACGGCACTTAAGTACCTTGACTTAGTAAGTATAAATCTGAACTCATAATGTTCCTCCTAATTGGATCATCTTCCTTTTTTTTTTTTTGATTTAATAAAGTTTTATTTTTCCAAATGTACAGTTGGTTGGACCTATTCATGCATCTTCACCAGCAGCTGGAGCATCTCCGCCCTTGGTATTTCTGGTGTAAATTACTTGAGCTCTGTGCTTTGAAATCAGTTTGATAAGTCCTTTACTAAGGAGCTCCTGAAGGACTACCCTGGCCATAGAGCCTCAAATCTTCAGTCTCTCAGAGACCACAGCTGGGGTTATAAGTTTATAGTTGGGAACTTCCTTAGAGAGTTTGTCATAGGTAGCTGTGTCAAACAAGACTAAGTTATTGAGCTTGTCCCGAACTTTGCCTTTGGACCACTTCTTCTTTTTGGCCTTGCCCCCGGATTTGTTCACCGGGTCTTTGTCTTTCTTGGCCGACTTTCCGGCATCCTTCTTCTTCTTGTCGTCCTTGGGCGGCACTGTGAAGCTCGGAGAGCAGCAGCAGACACTGCAGCCTCACTAAGATGTTGGACGGATCTCTTCCTTTATCAAATGTTGGTTCCAATTCAAGCCTGAACCAGAATTCTGTAAGCCATTCCTGGTTCTCATCTGTTTTTAATTTCCCAGTTCCAATGAATTACTAGGTTCTGCTGACTTTATTTCCTCAATATGTCTTGAATCCATCCCTCTTCTCCACCTCTGCCACCACTGTTGAGGTTGTGGACTTTGCTGTCTCTTGCCTCTTGGTCTACAACCCAACCAGTCCTCTCGCCTATAGACTTGTTTGCCTCACATCCACCCTTCCTTCAAATGGCTACTCTAATAATCTCCCTAAAGTACAATCTGATATCTAAGTCTCAACTAAAGGTCTTGGCCCTTGCCTATCCTCCTGCTTTATTTTTGGAAGGCAGGAATTAGTGTTCACATCATCATGAAAGTATTTTGTGCAATATCTTTTATTCTGCAATATTTGAAGGAGAATTTTTTTTTTTCTTTTTTCTTTTCTTTTTTTGAGACGGGGTCTTACTCTGTTGGCTCAAACTCCTGGGCTCAAGCGATCCTCTCACCTCTGCTTCCCAAAGGCTGGGATTACAGGTGTGAACCACCACACCCAGCCCAGGAGGAGAATTTTCTTGACAAAATGTTTCTCTGCTACCAAGTACCATGCTGTTGACGCCTGCCCAGGACTTCATCTTGCTCTAGCAATACCAAACTCTTTGTAATTCTTATACACATCCCACTTTCACTTGCTTGTCTTTGCTCATAATATCCTCCCTGCTGGGTGTGATTCTCCACCTGCCTGCCCCTTATTATTTGGACATCTTACTCCAAGACGCCTTTCCTGTTTCTTCTGGCCGGGTTAAGCAGCTTTCTTCGGAGCTTACATAATAACCTGCTCACGTATGTATTTGTCTCTCCCCTAGAGAGTGAACTGTTTAAGGGCAAGGACTTCATTTCACTTATATCCTAAGCACTTAGCAATTGCTCACTAAATGTAGAATGAATGATCATCTGGTTATTATATTTATTTTTCTACAGACTGAGAAAAAAGGAAACACAATTATCATTTAGCTTTGTCAGAAGATTACATAGAGTATCAAATCTATTATATGTTAAAATCACAGGTAAAACTCAAATATAGTCTAACATACCTTAACACATTTATTCATTCGCATACGAGGTAAGAGCAAACACATTAATCATGAACCACCTGTTAGTGAATATTAAGTATAGGTCTATTTAGAAATAAATTATATCAAAAGCCTGATATAAGGCTTACTGTTCTGTATGTTAAGATCATTATTTCAACATAAAAAGACAATATTGGTCATTCTATTCAATATATGATCACTTATGGATTTAAATATATAACCCCTAAACATTTACTACACTGTAATAAGCTCTTCAATTATAAAATACCAATTAAGTCCTATTTTTCTTTTCAATTAAAAATAAAAAGGGCCAAGGACAGTGGCTCATGCCTGTAATCCCAGCACTTTGGGAGACGATGTGGGCAGATCACTTGAGGTCAGGAGTTCGAGACCAGCCTGGCCAACATGGTGAAACCCATCTCTACCAACAAATACAAAAATTTGCCAGGCGTGGTGACGAGTGCCTGTAGTCCCAGCTACTTGGAAGGTTGAGGCAGAATCGCTTGAATCTGGAAGGCGGAGGTTGCAGTGGAGTGGACATCATGCCACTGTACTGCAGCCTGGGTGATAGAGTGAGACTCTGTCTGAAAAGAAAAAAAAAAAAAAAGCCAGACAAAGCCAGGCATAATGTTGTATACCTGTAGACCAGGGGTGTCCAATCTTTTGGCTTCCCTGGGCCACACTGGAAGAGAAAGAATTGTCTTGAGCAACACATAAAATACACTAACACTAAATGATAGCTGATGAATTAAAAAAAAAAAATCACATTTAAAAAAAAATTAATTAATTTTTTTTTGAGACAGAGTCTCCCACTTGTCGCCTAGGCTGGAGTGCAGTGGCACGATCTCGGCTCACTGCAAGCTCCACCTCCTGGGTTCATGCCATTCTTCTGCCTCAGATTCCTGAGTAGCTGGGACTACAGGCGCCCGCCACCACGCCCAGCTAATTTTTTGTATTTTTTTTTTTTTTTTTTTTTTTTTTTTTTTAGTAGAGACGGGGTTTCACCGTGTTAGCCAGCATGGTCTCGATCTCCTGACCTCGTGATCCGCCCGTCTCGGCCTCCCAAAGTGCTGGGATTACAGGCTTGAGCCACCGTGCCTGGCCTTGTATTTTTAGTAGAGACGGGGTTTCACTGTGTTAGCCAGGCTAGTCTTGATCTCCTGACTGTGATCCGCCCGCCTTGGCCTCCCAAAGTGCTTGGGATTACAGGCGTGAGCCACCGTGCCTGGTCAAAAAAATCACATAATGTTTTAAGAAAATTTACGAATTTGTGTTGGGCTGACTTCAAAGCTGTCCTGGGCCGCATGCTGGTTGGACAAGCTTGCTGTAGACTCAGCTATTCAGGAAGCTGAGGCAGCAGGATCACTTGAACCCAGGAGTTAAGGCTGAAGCTATGATCAGGTTTGGCAACACAGAGAGACCTTGTCTCTCAAAAAAATAAAAATAAAAATAAAAAAGGACATTTTCATATAATTAAATTCAAATTTCAAAGGCTGTATATAATTTTATGTACCAGGAAACCAATTAGCTACCATTTAATTTCTTTTACCTTAGAAAATAAATACATATACTCACATCTGTATACTTACCATCTAATACAATTCCAGCAATTTCTCTCCCAACAGGAAATAAATCCTTTTTCATCTTCATTTCTGCCAGAAGCTAAATCATGACAAAGGCTGTTAACATACTATCGTCAGAAGAAATCCTGGACTCTATTTTAATGTGTGAGGAAAGCAAGAGCAAAAGTCAAATCACAGAAAGAGCAAATATGGTTCAAGTTTTGGAATTAAGACAAAGCAAATAACTTCACAAAATAGGTTTCTCTAAAGGGTAGGAAACGAAGAATTTACTGAGGCATTAGTTGATCTGCAGGACTTAGGAATGAATATTCTTATTCAAATTACCATTAACATCCTTTGTTTAACATCTTTACTCTGCCAAGTATGAAGGGAAATTATGGCCAAAACATTTCTTGGTTGTCTAAACACTATCAGTCATCTTATTCAGGTGAAGGGAGGGTAGTCTGGAGAGAATACTGTTGAATAAGGGGGTGTGGCCAATGAGAACAAAGGGTTCTCCATTCCCATACCCTTTAAAATCACCTGACTTGTTAAAAGCCTTGGGTTAGAAATGGGTGAGAAGTAGTGATGAATATTAACAGGTAATCTCCCATATAATTTCAGATTCATGGTGACTGGAGTTTCTTTTCGTTAAGGCTACATTTTTAAGAGATTGGTATTTTATTAGACTGTGACCAAATTAATTATAAGTACTTGTCTTTTGAAGTAACACGGTGTACTAAGATAAGCCTGTGGTTTAAGCTCCTGGCACTTAACATTAGAGAGGCTGAACGTATCTGTAGATACCATAATATTTTAGGAACAGTAAGTAAAAAGAAATTGAAATAATTCTCTTCTATATTTATTTTTCAATTTTCTGATCTCCTGTATGTATACCTGATTGTCAGAAGTCTCTTATTCAATATGGAACACTATACTTTTCTTAAGATGCTCATATGACATTCTTACAGAAGTACTGGGTGTTTTACAGTATTTCTTTTCTTTTTTTTTTTTTCAGATGGAGTCCTGCTCTGTCACCAGGCTGGAGTGCAGTGGTATGATTTCAGCTCACTGCAACCTCTGCCTCCCAGGTTCAAGCAATTTTCCTGCCTCAGCCTCCCGAGCAGCTGGGACTACAGGCACGTGCCACCATGCCCAGCTAATTTTTGTAATTTTAGTAGAGACGGGGTGTCACCATGTTGGCCAGGATGGTCTCGATCTCTCGACTTTGTGATCCGCCTGCCTCGGCCTCCCAAAGTGCTGGAATTACAGGTGTGAGCCACTGTGCCTGGCCACAGTATTTCTTTTATGCACATTTGTATGGAGTTAAAACCATGGTTTTAGCAATTACATCCTGGCTCCTTCACTTACCATAAGCATTTTCTTACATTACCCACACAGTTTTCATAACCATTATGCTTAACAGATGTGCAATATTTCATTCAACTGATTTTACCATAATTTACTATTTATTTCTGTTAGACAAGGAGATTATTTCCTAGGCTTGGATTTTAATGGATTTTTCAGTTTTAAAAAAAACATCTGAAGACAGAAATCTGCAGACAAGATCTAGTACTAGTACTCTTGTGAAAAGACTTCAGGGGATCCCACTAATGCATTTGTCAAGTCATGCTCATGTTACAGAGTTGCCCAATGAAAGCCTATACCCGGTCTGTAATTTCCTAAGTGTGACTTTATCAAAGAAGACTTTTAGATTCCTAAAAATTATAGTCACATTATAATCCAATAAGTTATGGGTCATGTAAACTATGGCATTAATCCTAAAAAACAAAACAAACAAAAAAACGGAGTAAATGGACCTGCTCAATTTATCATGGCACATTTAACCACAGTTTATTTACCACTGAAAACGTTCTATGTGGCCGGGCGCGGTGGCTCAAGCCTGTAATCCCAGCACTCTGGGAGGCCGAGGCGGGCGGATCACGAGGTCAGGAAATCGAGACCATCCTGGCTAACACGGTGAAACCCCGTCTCTACTAAAAAAATACAAAAAACTAGCCGGGCGAGGTGGCGGCGCCTGTAGTCCCAGCTATTCGGGAGGCTGAGGCAGGAGAATGGCGTAAACCCGGGAGGCGGAGCTTGCAGTGAGCTGAGATCCGGCCACTGCACTCCAGTCCAGGCGACAGAGCGAGACTCCGTCTCAAAAAAAAGAAAACGTTCTATGTATTTCATGGTCAATAATGAAAGATTACTGCAGGGCAGTGTGAGGTAGAGATGTATGTTTATAAGAGAGCAATGCAAAAAGAAATGACAAGAGAAAGATGAACCATAACTAATGATATTAATTAAATATCTAATTGGTAGCTAATAAACTGATTAGGTTTCTAGTTTCTATTTTATTATTTATTTCTTCCTTAATAATAGACTTTGTTAATTATAAACTGTTTTCTGCAATGTAAAGTTTATAAAATATTATAAAATATTTACATTAAATATTTCTATTTTCTTATAAAATATTTGTATTTTCATATAAAATATGTAACTTCAATCAGACTAATAATGTCCCTTATACAGAAATACACAAAAGCACACTAAATTTTCTCCCCTAGCTGTTCTATTCTTCTAAAGATGGTAGGCCGGGCGCAGTGGCTCACGCCTGGAATCCCAGCACTTTGGGAGGCCAAGGCAGGTGGATCACTCCTGAGGTCTGGAGTTTGAGACCAGCCTGGCCAACACGGCAAAACCCATTTTTACTAAAAAACATACAAAAATTAGCTGGGTGTGGTGGTGTACCCCTGTAATCCTAGGTACTCAGAAGGCTGAGACAGGAGAATTGCTTGAACCCAGGAGGCAGAGGTTGCAGTGAGCTGAGATTGCACCACTACACTCCAGCCTGGGCGATAAGAGCGAAACTCCGTCTCAAATAAAAAAGTTAATAAAAATCAAGATGATAATAAATTCTTCACACTGAGATGTCAGTTATCATTATATTTATACACTAAATACACTAAGAAACTCTCATTTTACTTTGCGCCATAATAAAAGAACCAATACCTTTGTATTTATCTGGCTGAGGGCACAAGCTTTAACTTGAAGTTTTACAAAGTTATCCTCTGTAACAGGAAGATTTTCCTAGAACCAAAGGATAATAAAAGAATATGTTATTCACACATTCCTATGAGAACTTCTTTATGCTGTGAAAATTTTCACACATAATTAAACAAAATTAATCAGACCCCAAATCTCACAGCTAATTTTAACAACTATAAGTAATTATAGAAATGTATATAATAAAAAAAGAATAAAGAAAATTTGGGGGTACAATTTTAAAAAAGCTTTCGGACATATATTTTTAAAAGTACTCAAATAACAATATGGATATATGTGTAGACAATAAAGTTAGGATAACAAAGTAAAGCAGCAAATACTGTACTCCTTTATTCCAACCTAAATAATCTCAGAACATTGGATCTTCATGTTTACAGAGATATCCTTAAACACATATACACATAACTTAGAGCCTTTAGAATTTTTTTTTTTTTTGGAGACAGAGTCTTCCTCTGTTGCCCAGGCTGGAATGCGGTGGAACGATCTCGGCCCACTGCAAGCTCCGCCTCCCGGGTTCACGCCATTCTCCTGCCTCAGCCTCCTGAGTAGCTGGGACTACAGGCGCCCGCCACCACACCTGGCTAATTTTTTGTATTTTTAGTATTGACGGGGTTTCACCGTGTTAGCCAGGATAGTCTCAATCTCCTGACCTCGTGATTCACCCGCCTCGGCCTCCCAAAGTGTTGGGATTATAGGTGTGAGCTACTGTGCCCAGCCGGCTTTTACTAATTTTTAGAATTTTATTTTTTTGTTTGTTTTGTTTTGAGACAGGGTTTCATTCTGTCTCCTAGGCTGGAGTGCGGTGGCACAATCACAGCTCACTGCAGCCTCATCCTCCAGGGCTTAAGTGATCCTCCTGCCTCAGCCTTCCGAGTAGCTGGGGTTACAGGCATGCCCCGCCACACCCAGCTGATTTTTAATTTTTTTTGTAGGACTGGGGTATTGCTATGTTGCCCAGGCTCGTCTCTTAAGTCCTGGGCTCAAGAAATCCTCATGCCTCAGCCTCCCAAAGTGCTGGGATTAAAGGCATGAGACATAGTGCCCAGACCTTAAATTTTCTTAATGCTATAAGTGAAATTCTTTTTTAAAAATATAATTAAGAAATAGAGATGGTGTCTCGCTGAGTTGCCCAGGTTGGTTTTGAACTCCTGGGCTAAAGTGATCCTCCCATCTCAGGCTTCCAAAGTGCTGGGATTACAGGTGTGGGCCACTGTGTCCAGCCAGTAAAATTATTTTTTCCTTTTTTTTTTGTTTTGAGCTAGAGTTTCTCTGTTACCCAGGTTGGAGTGCTGTGGCACAATCTCAGCTCACTGCAACCTCCGCCTCCCGGGTTAAAGTGATTCTCCTGCCTCAGCCTCCTGAGTAGCTGGGATTACAGGCATGAGCCACTATGCCTGGCTAATTTTTTTTTTGTATTTTTAGTAGAAGATGGGGTTTCGCCACGTTGGCCAGGTTGGGGTCTTGAACTCCTGACCTCAGGTGATCTGCCCACCTCGGCCTCCCAAATTGCTGGGATTACAGGCGTAAGCCAGTGAGACTGGCCAGCCAGTGGAATTCCTTACACTCCTTTATTCAACTCTTCCTTAACATGTGTCTTGGACATTTCACCATGCCCCATGGGATTCTGGGGTCAACATACCAATGCAACTGAACCTAATTATCTCTCAGATTCCACTTCTAGATAGAAATTCAAAGGCAAGGCTGGGCATGGGGGCTCACGTCTGTCATCCCAGCACTTTGGGAGGCCAAGGCAAATGGATTACTTAAGGTCAGGAGTTTGAGACCAGTCTGGCCAACATAGTGAAACCTGGTCTTTACTAAAAATACAAAAAATAGCTGGGCATGGTTGCGCACGCCTGTAGTCCCAAGTACTTGAGAGGCTGAGACAGGAGAATCGCTTGAACCCAGGAGGTGGAGGTTGCAGTAAGCTGATATTGTGCCACTGCACTCCAGCCTGGGTGACAAAGCGAGACCTGTCTCAAAAAAAAAAAAAAAAGAAAGGAAAAAGAAAAGAACAAAAGAAATTCAAAGGCAAACATAGTCCAAATTCAGACACTCAATGTCATCCACCTATATTATCAAATATAGTATCACCTCCGCTAAACAACTGTACCTGGTACTGATAATTAAATCAGTCTTTTCTACCCCTAATATGCCCACGATTAGATCAAAAGCTGGCCAAGAATAGCCACTTATATAGCCCCTCCTGTGATGTATCACAGGGATCACTGTGTTTTATTTATCAGGAACACAATCTGAGAACATCTTTTTAAATCTCAGTTTTGACAAAACTTGGTGATAATATGAAGATGTTCAATAATATTGGTGAGTTTGTGAATTTTACTCATGATCTTGTGAACCTGGAGATGTTTCTTCCCAAGAACCAATCAACCCCTGACCCTCATCCTGATCAATGACAGAAGTCAAGCTGTCTGAAACACAGAGCCCTGGCCTAATTGTTTTTGTTTTTTTGAGACAGGGTCTTGCTCTATCATCCAGGCTGGAGTGATGTGGTGTGAACACGGCTCGCTGTAGCCTTGACCTACACAGGTGGGTGCCACCACGCCTAGCCATTTTTTTTTTTTTTTTGGTAGAAATGGGGGTCTCACTTTTTTTGCCCAGGCTGGTCTTGAACTCCTGGGCTCAAGTGATCCTCCTGCCTCGGCCTCCCAAAGTGCTGGAATTACAGGAGTGCATCACTGTGCACGGCCTAAATGTTTTAGGAGTTAGTGACAGACAAGAGAGAAAACTGGATTGCATTCACGATCCAAACTCTCATAATTATTATGAAATACTGATTAACATATAGCACTTACTTTTAATCCCTAAATTTATGGAAGAATGATTTTGGCTTGCTACAAATCTTTCTAATAATCACCAATACTATATATGAAAATTCTACTATCTATGCTTAAAGTAATAAAAACTTGGTGATAATATGAGTATGAGTGATCATTTAAAACTTAGTAAATGAGGTAACTTTGGCAATCTCTGAAATGTGTATGGAAAACAGTATTTTTCTACCTCTTCCATTTCACATACGGGACAAGGTCTGTTTTTTTTTTTTTTTTTCTGAGACAGAGTCTTGCTCTCTTACCCAGGCTGCAGTGCAGTGGTGCAATCTCCGCTCACTGCAAGCTCCGCCTCCCGGGTTCACACCATTCTCCTGCCTCAGCCTCCCAAGTAGCTGGGACTATGGGCACATGCCACCACACCTGGCTAATTTTTTGCATTTTTAGTAGAGACGGGGTTTCACCATGTTAGCCAGGATGGTCCCGATCTCCTGACAAGGTCTTTTCTGAAATATAGCTACTTTCTGAAAACTTGCATTATTGTGGTATTACATGTTATTTCGCAACACGTAAGACTATTAAGTTTGTTCTGTCTTCCTAATACCTTTTACGCTACCACCTTGAGGAACTAAAACCTCTTTTGCAGCAATTCTTTTAAAAATATTTTTTAAAGTAAGGTAGTGTAATGCCTGCAACTTTATTCTTTTGGTAAAGATGGCTTTGGCTATTCAGAGTATTTTGTGGTTCCATATGATTGTTACAATTTTTTTTTATTTCTGTGAAAAATGCCATTGGCGTTTTAATAGGGATTGAATTGAGTCTGTAGATGGCTTTGGGTAGTATGGACATTTTAACAATATTAATTATTCCAATTAATGAACACAGACTATCTTTCCACTTATGACTGTTCTCTTCAATTTCTTCCATCAATATTTTATAGTTTTCATCGTAGAGATATTTCACCTCCTTGGTTAAATTTATTCCTGGGCATTTTATTTTTTATTCTTTATAGCTATTATAAATGGGGTTGCCTTCTTAATTTCTTTCTCTTTTTTTCTGAGATAAGTCTTGCTCTGTTGCCCAGACTGGGGTGCAGTGTCAAGATCATGGATCACTGCAGCCTTGACCTCCTGGGCGCAAGTGATCCCTCTACCTTAGCCTCCCAAGTAGCTGGGACTACAGGTGTCAGCCAGCATGCCTCGCTAACTAAAAAAAAATTTTTTTTGTAGAGACAGGGTCTCCTTTTGTTGCCCAGGCTGACCTTGAACTCCTGGGCTCAAGTGATCTTCCACCCTCGGTCTCCCAAAGTGCTGGGATTATAGGCGCCTCGCCTTTTAATTTCTTTTTCAGATAGTTTGCTGTTGGTATAGAGAACTGCTACTTGGCCAGGCGCGGTGGTGCACGCCTGTAATTCCAGCACTTTGGGAGGCTGAGGTGGGAGGATAGCTTGAGCCCAGGAATTCGAGACCAGCCTGGGCAATGCGGTGAAACCTGCCTCTACAAAAAAACAAAGTCAGTCGGACAAGCACAGTGGCACATGCCCGTAGTCTCAGCTACTCAGCAGGCTGAGGTGGGAGCTGATGCTGGGGGAGGTTGCAGTGAGCCCAGATTGCACCACTGTATTCCAGTGTGGGTGACAGAGCAAGACCCTGTCTCAGAAAAACAAAACAACAACTACAAAAAGAACTGCTATTATTTTTTTTCTTTTGGAGACAGAGGCTTGCTCTGTTGCCCAGGCTGGAGTGCAGTGGCACAAACTTGGCTTACTACAACCTCCGCCTCTCAGGTTCAAGCAATTCTCCTGCCTCAGCCTCCTGAGTAGCTGGGACTACAGGCACATACCGCCACGCCCGGCTAATATTTTGTATTTTTAGTAGAGATGGGGTTTCACTGTGTTGCCCAGGCTGGTCTTGAACTCTTGAGCTCAGGCAATCCACCCGCCTTGGCCTCCCAAAGTGCTAAGATTACAGGTGTGAGCCACCGCGCCCTGCCTCCTGATTTTTTATTTTGTATCCTGCAACTTTACTGAATTCATTAATTAGTTCCAACAGGTTTTTGGTGGAGTCTGTAGAGTTTTCTATATATAAGATCACATCATCTGCAAACAACAGGGATGGTTTGACTTTCTTCTTTCCAATTCGAACGCTCTTTCTTTCTCTTGCCTAATCGCTCTGGCTAGGACTTCTAGTACTATGTTGAATAGAAGCAGTGAAAGTGGTCATCCTTGTCTTGTTCCAGATTTTAGAGGAAAAGCTTCCAACTTTTTCTTGTTCAGTATGATGTTAGCTGCAGGTTTGTTATACATGACTTTTATTATATTGACATATATTCATTCTGTGCCTAATTTATATAGGGTTTTCATCATGAAGGGATGTTGAATTTTATTACATGGTTTTTCTGTATCTATTGAGATGATCAGAGGGTTTATGTCCTTCATTCTGTTAATGTGATGTATCACATTTATTGATTTGCTTATGTTGAACTATCCTTGCATCCCTGGTTTGAATATCACTCAAACACAGCTGTCAGGGAAATAGATATCAAAACCACAAGAAGATATCCCCTCATCCCCATTAGAAAGGCTATTATCAAAAAGACAAAATGTAACAAATGCTGGTGAGGATGTGGAGAATGGGAACTCTTAAACACCATTGGTGGTCATGTAAATTAGTATAGCCATTAAGGACAAAAATATGAATGTTCCTCAAAAAATTAAAAATAGAACTACCAGGCTGGGCGCAGTGGCTCATGCCTATAATCCTAGCACTTTGGGAGGCCGAGGTGAGCAGATCACCTGAGGTCAGGGGTTTGAGACCAGCCTGGCCAACCTGGCGAAACCCTGTCTCTACTAAAAATACAAAAATTAGCTGGGCATGGTGGTGCATGCCTGTAATCCCAGCTACTCAGGAGGCTGAGGCAGGAGAACCACTTGAACCTGAGAGGTAGAGGTTGCAGTGAGCTGGGATGGCACCACTGCACTCCAGCCTGGGCAACACAGTGAGACTCTGTCTCAATTAAAAGATAAAATAAAATTAAAAAAAAAAAAAAAGAACTATCATGTAATCCAACGATCCCTCTCCTGGGTATGCATACAACCAAAGGAAATGAAAGCAACATGTCAAAGTGATAGCTGTACCTCCATGTTTACTGCAGCTATTCACAATAGCGAAGATATGGAATCAACCTAAGTGTCCATCGACAAATGAATGGATAAAGAAAATGTGGTATATATACACAACAGAATACTATTCAGCCATAAAAAGAAAAAAATCCTGTCATTTGTGAAAATATGGATGAATCTTGAGAATGTTGTGTTAAGTGAAATAAGCTAAGCACAGAATGACAAATGCTACATGATCTCACTCAAATATGGAATCCTAGAAAGTTGATTGCATAGACTTAGAGAGTCCAATAATGGTTATTAGAGGCTGCGGAGATTAAAGGGGTAGGAGCTGGGGAGAGAGGTTTGTCAACAGGTACAAAGTTACAGATAGATGGAAGGCATAGGTTCTGGTGTTCTATTGTACAGTAGGGTAACTATAGTTAAGAATGTATTACATATTTCAATATAGCTAGAAGAGAGAATTTTGAGTGACACAACAAAATGGCAAGTATTTTACTGATGGATATGCTAATCATTCTGATTTGATCATTACATAATTTATACATGAATCAAAACATCACATGGTACCCCATAAATATGTACAATTATGTGTCAATTAAAAACAAAATAAAACTTAAAAAACAGTTAAACTACAATATGAGCCACCATTTTCACATAAAATTTAAAGGAAAGTACTGTAATTTGAGGAGTTTCATTTAAGTAATTTTTCTTCATTAAGTCTCAAAGTCTCATGTTACTCAAAGTAACATAGTAACATGTCATTTAAAAGTGGGTTTATTGCATATAAAGATACAGTAACTTCTTTAATGATTAAACATTTTTTCTTACCCTTTCTTGAAATACAAATGTTATTTCTTCATCTGTGGAACTCTGTTGGAAATATAAGCCTTTCATAGTCACCTAAAAATAAATACGTATACATGAAATAAAATAACAAGTCTTCCAGACTAAATGTAAGCAAAAATGGAAAAACAGCGCTGGCAAAGGATAAAATGACAACTATAATGTAGTTTTCAAATAAGTACATTTAGAAAATCTTTCTCAAAGTGATCAAATAAGAGAATATGCAACACTCTCTGGGCACCTGTCTTACCGAGAATGTGTTTACAGTTCAACCTTGTACTACAAAGGCAAACATGCTTCATTTTACTTTCCTATACAATAAAAAAGATTACTTAAAAGAAGTCTTATGATGGCCAGAGAAACTCAGTTTTATTTACCTTTTATTAAATTTTCCTTTATTTACCATTTGTCAAAGGCTTTCAAAGTCTTAAAGATCACTAAAAAGGAGAAAGCGAACAGCCAAGACACTGGTTCAAACTGTGGCCCTAATTCTTCTCAGTCAGTCTATAAACCATTTAATGGAAGTATTTAAACTTACAGCCGGGCACGGTGGCTCACACCTGTAATCCCAGCACTTTGGGAGGTCAAGGCGGGCGGATCATCTGAGGTCGGGAGTTCGAGACCAGCCTGACCAACATGGAGAAACCCCATCACTACCAAAAAAAGAAAAAAAGAAAAAAAATTAGCCAGGCGTGGCAGTGCGCGCCTGTAATCCTCGCTACTCAGGATGCTGAGACAAGAGAATCGCTTGAAACCAGGAGGCGGAGGTTGCAGTAAGCCGAGATCATGCCATTGCACTTCATCCTGGGCAACAAGAGCGAAACTCTGTCTCAAAAAAATAATAAAATAAAACAAATAGGCAGGGCGCGGTGGCTCAAGCCTGTAATCCCAGCACTTTGGGAGGCCAAGACGGGCGGCTCACGAGGTCAGGAGATCGAGACCATCCTGGCTAACACGGTGAAACCCCGTCTCTACTAAAAAAAAAAAATACAAAAAATTAGCCGGGCGTGGTGGGGACACCTGTAGTCCCAGCTACTCGGGAGGCTGAGGCAGGAGAATGGCGGAACCCGGGAGGCGGAGCTTGCAGTGAGCCGCCATCGCGCCACTGCACTCCAGCCTGGGCGACAGGGCAAGACACTGTCTCAAAACAAACAAACAAACAAACAAACAAACAAAAAATAAGCTTATATTCTGTGAACTTCTTGAGGCATCTCTAAAGATTCCACAAGTGTTTCTTTAATTTTCAGAGTAATTATATGGTAAGACTTTTTTAATGCAAATTTTACAGAAGTATAAAATATAGAAAAGTACACAAATCCTTGAAGCGCCTAACTTGTTGAATTTCACAGTGTGAATAAGTCCACGTAACGGCAGGAGACACATCATCGTATACCTCCAGAAGTTCCCTGTGTCCCCTTCTCCTCCTAAGGAGACCCAATATCCTAAGTTTTAACAACACGGATTAGTTTTGTCTGCTTTTGAACTTTATATAAATAAAATTATACTCTTTAATGTCTGTTTTCTTTCTTTCTATATTAGGTTTGTGAGTCTCACTCACGTCAGTTACTTGTAGTTGTATTCTATTCATCCTGCATTGCTACATAGTACTCCATTGTATAAACAAATTGCTATTTATCCATTCCACTATAGACAGACCCTTGAATTGTTTCCAGTTTGGGGCTCTTATGAATTGTTCTCTTAAAAACATTCTTGTATATACTTTTTGGTGAAAGTACTATTATTTTGTTTATGGAAACTGAGTCTTAGCTTAAAGCACATAGTTGGTGTCTCATAGCAAAAGCTGGGCCAGAACTGGGATAAAAACTAGGTGCTACTGATTCCAAAGTCGTTACTCCTAACCATGGTATTTAATGGTTTCCTACAGAGCTGCTAACATTAGATATATCAATTAAAGTTGAATACTTTCTTTCTTTTTTTTTTTTGGCGATGGAGTCTCGCTCTGTCGCCAGGCTGGAGGGCACAATCTTGGCTCATTATCTATCTTGGCTCACTGCAACCTCTGCCTCCCGGGTTCAAGCAATTCTCCTGCCTCAGTCTCCCAAGTAGCTGGGACCATAGGCACACGCCACCACATCCGGCTAATTTTTGTATTTTTAGTAGAGATGGGGTTTCACCATGTTGGCCAAGATGTTCTTGATCTCCTGACCTTGTGATCCGCCCACCTCGGCCTCCCAAAATACTGGGATTACAGGCATGAGCCACCGCGCCTGGCCTAAAGTGGAATACTTTAAAGATAATTATTAAGTACCTGTTGATAGTTCTGGCTACATAATTTGCAGGGCCTAGTGCAAAATGAAAATGTGGGAAGCCTTGTCTAGAAATTATTAAAATTTCAAGATAGCAGAGCATGAAATCAAGCAAAAGTCTCTTCTGAATGTGAGGTCAGTGAGACTGCATAGGCCACATGCCCATAAAGCCAGCTCTCTGCGTTTAATGTTAGTGGATCTACTTGGATCCAAATACGTAAAGAGTTTTTACAAAGTGTAGTTGAGCAATGGTTGCTGGTTTCCCGGATGTGATAATCAAATGCTGGAACTAACAGAAATGAATACACGTTCAAGATATATATAGAAATTATGTATGTAGCATGTATCAACGATGTATATGAAAGCAGGATTAAGCTGGGTCAGATGATTAATTCTAACCCTTTGGTTGCAGAAGGTGTTTGTGTCAATGTTTTTGGGGGCTCGGGAGAACCTAAGCATGTATACAGCAGTTACGTATTCCCTCCAGCATTAAATCTAACCTCTTTTGCCTACCTTTGAAGGCTCTCTAAAACGCATACTCACTCTCCCTACTCTACCTTACTGCTTCCACAATTTCCAAGCACATACCCTCTATCTAGTCAGTATGACTTCACATCATATGGTTACCCCATCGCAGAGCTTCTAGGCATGGCCTCTTTCCTGACAGAATGCTGTAATTTACAGATTCTGCTAAGTAAGTAAAGTTCAAGTTATACCCCCTCTCTGGAATCATCCCCAGTGACTCACTCCGTTTGTTCCATGCTTCCCAATGTCATTACATACTAAAAAAACTTTGCTTTATTTACTAACTAGAGTGCTTTACCCACCATTGCCTGGGAAAATCGACATCGATTATTATTAAATAATAATAAAAAAATCTCTGTTCCTACTCAGTCTGGAGTTACTAGAACTGCCTTTTTGAGAAGTGGAACAATTACATATCAACATCTTGATTTCAAAGCATTTTGCTTTGTGATATTGGACACTACTGTTTTCTCTGCCCATTGAATCTTGAAATATATGGCATGTCTCCCAGATAAGCAGTCACATGGACCTTAGACTGTGCCCCAGTTTCAAAGACCCTGGAGGACAACTGCTTGTTTGCACCCCTAATATCCCCTAAAACAAATATTGTGTATATAATAATGGCAATATTTTTAATCACATCATCCTAACTAGTTTCTCTAAATTAAGTGAAAATTGCCCTGGTTGGTGGAAAAAAGTAAAGTTCAGTTGGTCCAATTAAGAATTGTATGGGAACAAAAATATCCTTAAAGTTACAAAGTAAAGAAAGAGAGGTGTTTTTTTCACAAACGTAGCCAGAAGAAAACTGAGGAAATATTTGTCTTGCAAACCCAAAAAAGGAATACTGAGTTCCTAGTACTAGGAAAATGGTAGAATGGATGGTGTTCAAGGCCCACATGGTTTCCTAGTCAGATTAAATAAAAGTCTATTATTTAACAAAATTTTATTTCATTTTATTTTTTGTTTTTTGTCTCACACTCTGCCAAGTCTCATATTATTTAATAAAATTTGTATTGACTTAAACACATTTGCACACAGGACATAAAAGTATTAAACATTTTACAAAATAAAAATATACATTAAAACATATAGGCTGAGCATGGTGGCTCACACCTGTAATCCCAGAACTTTGGGAGACCGAGGCAGCTGGATTATGAGGTCAAGAGATCGAGACCATCCTGGCCAACATGGTGAAATCCCGTCTCTACTAAAAATACAAAAATTAGCTGGGCGTGGTAGCATATGCCTGTAGTCCCAGCTACTTGGGAGGCTGAGGCAGGAGAATCACTTGAACCTGGGAGGCAGAGGTTGCAGTGAGCTGAGATTGCACCACTGCACTCCACCCTCCAGCCTGTCAACAGAGCGAGATTCTGTCTCAAAAAAAAAAAAATAATAAATAAATAAATAAATAAAATATATAATACTTATGACATTTCTAAGAAAAGTCATGTAACTTCAAAATTATAAGTTCTACTATAAATTTTACTATATCAAAAAAATACGAT
Source organism: Macaca fascicularis (assembly GCF_037993035.2). Taxonomy (NCBI): domain Eukaryota; kingdom Metazoa; phylum Chordata; class Mammalia; order Primates; family Cercopithecidae; genus Macaca; species Macaca fascicularis. The sequence goes on along the minus strand of NC_088377.1, from coordinate 13,288,856 downwards.
ATAAAACTTTTTGGCCAGAGTGGTGGCTCCCACACCTGTCATCCCAACAATTTGGGAGGCTGAGGCAGGAGGACTGCTTGAGCCCAGGAGTTCGACAGCCTGGGCAACAAAGCAAGACCCTGTCTTTTAGAACAAATAAATAAGCCTGGTGTAGTGGTGCTCGCCTGTAGTTCTATCTAGGCATTGGAGGCTGCTTTGAGCTATGATCACCACTGCACTCCAGCCTGGCCAACAGAGCGAAACCCTGTCTCTTAAACACACAAAACTTTTTAATTACAATAAACCTGTTTAAAAATGTAGGCTGATATAGCCTGTGAAAAGCATAAAAACTTTACATTTTTACAGGTATATCGGAATTTTAAAGTGTTTGAATTAATCCACAAACTGAGGATTACGTTAGCAGCACTATAAATTTTTTTTTTTTTTGAGATAGAGTCTCGCTCTGTCACCCAGTACAGTGGTGTGGTCTCGGCTCACTGCAAGCTCCGCCTCCTGGGTTCACGCCATTCTCCTGCCTCAGCCTCCCGAGTAGCTGGGACTACAGGCGCACGCCACCACGCCCAGCTAATTTTTTTGTATTTTTAGTAGAGATGGGGTTTCACCATGTTAGCCACGATGGTCTCAATCTCCTGACCTCATGATCCACCCACCTTGGCCTCCCCAAGTGCTGGGATTACAGGCGTGAGCCACTGCTCCTGGCCACTATAAATTTTTATAATGGCCACACAGTAAACTTACTAAAAAATCTGGGGAAACAAAAATTAAGAAGATAATACCAATTTTAAATAATTTTTAGCAAAAGCAAAACAAGAACTTTGCATAAATTAAACACTTAACTATCAACACTTCAAGAAAGTAGTTAATAAAGATACTGATCTGCTAAGGGATTTCTAAAAAATCAATGGGAAGTAGTTTCAAATGGTTTCATCCTTCTTATAATACCAACATGAACTCCACCTGCTCCTTTGTTACAGTCAATCCCCCAAGAAACTCATCTATTCTTTGTTGTAAATAAAACCTCTACAAATCATTCCTTACCTACACTTTCAGGCCAAAAGTGTTCTGAGCATCAGACCAACCTCAAATTCAACAGACACAAAGCTGGACTCATCTTTCCCCCAAACAAGATTTTGCTGTAGTCTCTAGTCATCAAGAATACCTTAGATCCATCCCATCACCTTCACTCTGGTGATGTGCGAACACCTCAATGCCTCAGGCTTGGGTTGTGGCAATAGGTTGCCAAATGCTTTCAATACTCTCCCGCATTCAACCTGTCTATTCCCCTATGGCTAATTTAATTCCTCAAAGTCCAAACTCCTCTTCCTACATGCTCAAATTTGTATTATTCCCCAACACAAACTTTATAATACTATGGCCATTTCAGGCTCAGAGTTCGGTTATAATGTTTCTAACCTACCTTCATTTTTATTTTAAGGAAAGCAAAGATATATATAAACAGCTAGACAAGAGAAAAGCACATATATATGTAAACAGCTAGACAAGAGAAAAACAGGTGAAGTCAACTCTGAAATGTGGCCCTGTATGCTCAACCTGGTCACCATGCCAGGCTCTCTTGGGCTGTTAGAGTATCCAATACCCTATTCCATCATTGGCACCTGCACACAGCATTATACTACTAGCTAGATTGTTAAGGGGAAATCTTCAGTTATATTTTGATCATTTGTGAAGAGGTGAATTAATATTACGTTTTAACAATGTTCACATTAATCTGAGGCTTTTCATACATATCCACACATTGGAAAAATAAATATGCCTAAATATTTGATTAAAAAGAATATAGTCACCATAATCAAAGCAACTAGCTGGAGGTTTGGCTTAAATATTATACTCTGCAGGCTGTGGAGGATGGTAGTCCTAACGGGTCAGGTCTGCCTCTTTTTTTTTTTTTTTTTGAGATGGAGTTTTGCCCTGTCACCTAGGCTGGAATGCAGCAGCGCAATCTTGGCTCACTGCAACTTCCACCTCCCAGCTTCAAGCGATTCTCCTGCGCCTCCCGAATAGCTAGGATTACAGGCGCATGCTACCACACCCAGCTAATTTTTTTGTATCTTCAGTAGAGATGGGGTTTCACCATGTTGGCCAGGCTGGTCTCGAACTCCTGACCTCGTGATCCACCCGCCTTGGCCTCCCAAAGTGCTGGGATTACAGGCGTGAGCCACCGCGCCTGGCCTGCCTCTTAAAGAGGATAGTGAATGCATGGTCATAACAGTTGAGGATATCTCTACATGGCATAGTCAACAGTCTCTAGAAATCTGTATATTCAAAGGACACTTTGCACAAGCAATGAGTCTACAGGTGTTTTGCTGCGTACAACTGCAGTGCTCTTTTGTGCCTGTTATTACATAAGATGGGCACAGGAGATACTGTGACAGTGGCTTATATCTGGCTAAACCTTGGAAAGCAATTCCAGCTAATAATACAAGAACTTTAGGTATTATAATTTAAAACTAAATGGAAAATGCGTAACATTAGATGGTCCCTATCACTAGAGGGACTGAAACAGAGGCTGGGTACATATTACAGGGGCTTCATAAAGGAGATTCCAGCATCAACTGAGCAGGACAGGTGGATCAAATGACCATTTAGTTCTCTTCTAATTGTGACAATCTTGATAAATATTATCAAGGCATATTTGATTGAATTTATACATGTGTGGCACAATCTCTACATCGTATGCAGCCTGAGATCTAAAGATAGATAAAGGAGCAGAAAAGGAAAATTGTTTCTTTTTTGCCCATCTAGTACAGTGGCTCTCAATAAAGAACTTTTTGGATCTCAAAAGAATTTCTGATGCCTCACCATCTCCATGAGGGCTTTATTATCTGTTGATTTTCAGATGGTATTTTCACTTAAGAGTCTAGGGTTTCTTACATGACCAATTTCCCACCCATGTCTCTGGAGGTTGGAGACGTGGGATGGTCATTATCCCAAAGATCTGAAAATCTCTGGTCCAGCTGCTATTCAATGTAGGGCTATTTAATATAACATGATCCAGAACAACAGAAACTTAACTTTCATTTATATTTTTGAATGAGCATTATATTTTCTCATATCATACTACTGGGGAACAAGGGAGCAAGCGGTGTGATGAATGAGTCTTCCCTTTATAAGCTGGCTTAATCATGTGACTCTGGAACAATGCAGGTGGAGGTCCCTGGTGATGAGAATGACTATTTGAGGGATCCTCCCGAAACTCTACCACACCACAGTTACTTGCTCCCCTCCAATCCATTTAACTGACTTTCTTTTCCACCTACTAACATGATTGAAGTTTGTAAATGCTTAATTTTCCAGTTCACTATAGGATTGTGGAGAAACCACTCCTTGCTTCAAATGAAAAATACGAATTGTAATTTTGATAAAATATTTACTAATTCAAAAATCAAGAGAAAATAATTTCATGTCTTTATTATGCACACAATGGAAGAATTTTTTTTTTTTTTGTAAAATACCATATTTTAGCATATGTAGATATGTGGATCTTTTTTTGAGACAGGGTCTCACTCTGTTGCCCAGGCTGGAGTGCTGTTGTTGTGATCTTGGCTCACTGTAACCTCCGCTTCCGGAGTTCAAGCGATTCTCCTGCCTCAGCCTCCTGAGTAGCTGGAATTACAGGCGTGCACCACCATACCCGGCTAATTTTTGTATTTTTAGTAGACACGGGGTTTCACCATGTTGGCCAGGCTGGTCTCGAACTCCTGGCCTCAAGTGATCCACCTGCCTCAGCCTCCCAAAGTGCCGGGATTACAGGTGTGACCCACCACGCCTGGCCAATATGTGTATTTTTGCTCTTCTACTCATAAAACTCTCCTGAGCTCAATGTAGTACTGTTCATTGGGTCTACAAGAAGAGCATAGTTATCTTAGAAATATTTCATTGCACAAGGCTGGCAGCTTGATCTTGTATGGGGAACTACCCCAGTTGCAAATCTAAACGTCTTATCTCCTACTGTAAGCTGGAAAAGAGGCATCAATAAGGGAAATTAGTGATAAAAGGTAGTAATTATACACTGCAGTGGCTGCTGGATCTGATTTAGAAGTCATAACTGACCTGAGCTTGAATCCTGGCTCTCCTACTTATTAGCTGTATGACTTTGGACTACTTAATTTTAACCTTTCTGGGCCTGAGACCCCATATCTTAGATAATAATAGCAGTTATCTCAAAGGGTTGCCGTAAGGATTAAATAATACATGCAAAGCACTCAGCGCAACATCATACTTTCAGAAATGTTGGCTATTTTGACTATTATTTCTGTAAATGGGCACATCTCAATTACAGAGAATCTCTAAAGTAGTTCTGAATCCCATCTCATAGAGTTGCAAAGGGTTTGGTCAATGCAGCCTTATTTTTCACACCTTTTAATTTCTGCAGTAGGCTACTGTAGCAGTCACTAGCACAGGTGGCTACTGAGCACTCCAACTGTGTCTAGCTGGAACTGAGATGCGCTGTAAGTGGAAAATACACATCAGATTTTGAAGATTTAATACGAAGAAAAGAATGTAAAATCCCGATTTCTAAATATTTGATTGAGCGTTGAAATGGTAATGTCTCAGATATACTAGGCTAAGTGAAACATATACTTAAAATTAATTTCACGCGTTTCTTTTCACGTTTTAAATGTAGCTATCCCAAAATTTAAAATGACATAAGGGACTCGCATTATATTTGCACTGGACAGAGTTCAGGTAAAACCTTGCTACTCAAAACGTGGACAGCAGCACCTGGGGGCTTGTTAGAAACGCAGATGTTCCGCCCGCACCCAGACCTATGCCAAAGCGATGCTTACATCTCGCTCCAGATGATTCCGCTGTTTAGCGTAATGAAGAGGGCCGATGTGGCTCAAAAGCCACATACAGCGAATAACTACTAACTGCTTTCCCAAAACAGCAAAGTGATGAGGAAGAAAAAAGTAGCTGAGAAGAAGTAACAGAGAAAGAAAAAGACACTCAAATTCTAGGAACAAAAAGCAGAGGAGAAAAACCCAACCTGGGAGATTAAGTGGAAGGGCACTCCGAGACCTCTACCTCCATAAAAGTACAGGGAGATGCAAACTGAGATAAGACCTACAATAAAAACCCGTCAAGGTCCAAGGAAACTGTCCCTCAAATCTAGTCTTACCCACCCCTCAGCGGCCTCAGCTAAGCTAGGCCTGGGCCCGAACAAGTCCCAGGTTGGGGTTCGACGCGAACCACCATCCTCCCCAGGGCTGCACGGTTCCGCGGGGCATCTCTCCACCTTTCGCTTAAAGTCCCATTTCCCAAGACACAGGACGCTTTTTCCGGGGCTCACCTGCCTCTGAGCCGCCACAACGGCCTGCACCTTCACCACCGCCACCTTCAAGTCCTTCCGCAGAGAGCCCGCCCCCTGCTCCCATTGGTCAGGCCGCTCGTCACTCCTGAAGGGCGGGGTCGGACTCGCGAGGCTGTCGAGAACGCCATGGCAACCAGTCTTGGAACTACATCTCCCGTGATGTTCCGCTCGGGGGCGGAGAAAGAGGCGAGGCACCGCCCCAAGGACTACCAATAAATGGGCGAAGTTGGAATCGCCTGGATGGGTTCCGTTTTATGCAAATCTTAAACGAAGATCACACCCTTCCTCATTCCAACCATGGGCCCGGCCAAACCCTCTGGCTTGTGCTTCGCCTCCTTTATCCTTTCCACATTATTCTCTCCTTTAAAACCTCCAATAATTAAGCCAATTAAGTGCATTCTATCTAGTGCCTCGCACGGCAACGAGCAGATGCACCGAAATCGTGCAACAAAATCTCCATAAACCACGATAGGCAACCTCAGACCAGAAATCTCCGGTTACGCCTACGTGGGGAAGAGGGGGAGAGTGCTAATCCTGCCCCCACTCAGCGCCTGCTGACTGGCTCATTCAGCTTGTCACTCTGTCGTCTTACATTTCTTTGGCTCCCCTTCCTCGGGTTCGCACGGTGGGCGGGGCCAGCGGTAGAGGGCGGTGAGAAGGTGCGGGCCCCTTCTTCCGATTGGCAGGCGGTTTCCCCACCCACTTATGGGCGGAGACGGAGGGTGGATGGGGGGCGGGGGAGGCAGCGGAGGGAGATGAGGAGATAGGCGGGAGCGAGGGAACGAGGGAGGGAGCGAAGGAGGTAGAGAGGAGTGGAGGCGCCAGGGGAGGGAGCACAGCTTGGTTGCTCCGTAGTACGGCGGCTCGCGAGGAAGAATCCCGAGCGGGCTCCGGGACGGACGGAGAGGCGGGCGGGGATGGTGTGCGGGGCTGCGGCTCCGGCGTCCCTCCCCGCGGCGCGTGAGCGACACTGATTTGTCCCTGGGGCGGCAGCGCGGACCCGCCCGGAGATGAGGTGAGGAGAGGGCTGCACGGCGGCGGCCTGGACCGCGGGCAGCGGCGGCGGGGGCGGGGGTCGGCGCGATGGCTGCCCGGGGCGTCCGTCCCGCGCCCGGCGCTTGTGCCCCCGGCCGCCTTTAGCCCCTCGCCGCGCGCCTGGGAGACGGCAGCGGCTGCCCCTCTGCCTCGTCCTTCCCGTCCTCGGGGGCGGCGGCGGGATGGCGGGCGGACCCGCACTGGGAGGCCGGGGGCTGCGGTGGGCCGTGGGGTGGTGGCCGTGGGACGGGCGTAGGGATGAATGGGCGCCGCGGCCCCGCCGCGGAGCGGGCTCTCTCCTGCCGCGGGGACCCCGGGCGTCCGCTCCTTCCCAGGCTGACCTCGCTGCCCTCGGCCGCCGGCGCGGGGCGGCCCGGCCTCGCCTCCCGCCGGCCTCCCGGGGACCCGCGCTGGCGGGAGCGGCGTCGCCTCTGCCTGGAGCCCCGGCTCCTTCCTCGCTCCCTCGCTTGCAAGCCTGCGGAATCCCGGGTCAGTGAAGGGCAGGCAATGCAGTTCGGCCCCAGGGCGCGCCGCGGGGCCGCCCCTGAAGGCATTTAACGGAGAGCGGCTCCCGCGCCCTGTGAGCGCGTCCCCGGATCCGCCGCGTCCCTTGCCTTCTTACGCACCGGCACGGTTTTGTGGTGTGGACCTGAGGCACAATTGCAGTCCCTTGCTTGCACGAGGGAATGCAATCAGAATTCCTAAAAAAAGGAAACCGGCGAGGAATCGGCCGCACCTTCCTGCGCCTCTGCTTGCTTTGGGGTTAGAAAACAACTTCGGAGATTACATTTCCTATGGGCAATCTTTTGTTGTGATTCAGACTCAAGAAGGCTTTGCTTTGGAAGAAATAGATTAGCGGCTTCTCTGTGGAGTTGGAGGCTATAGAGATTTTTATAGCCTCTTCAATATGAAAGTTTCCTCTAGAACTTTGCCATCATCAGTGCTATTCTGAGGGCAGCAGCAACCTGGGAATTTAAATATATGCAGGCTCCGGCCAGATGCGTTTCTTTGTGCTTGTCTGTTGGCATTCTTCTCTTGCTGCTCCCCTTGATCAAAATGTACAGATAATAAAAACAAGGCCAATGAAAAGGGTGGCTAATAACAGCAAATCCCATACAAACAAATGCCTCTAGAAATTCTCAGTTCTGTCAGCGGGGAGGCAGTTTTGCTAATCCCGTGGAACGGATGAAGAGAAAGGCACAGATATCTCATGGATTATGTAGTGGACAGGATGTGAGGGCAGGAACTGGGGCCAGGACACAGCAGGCCAGCTGGTTTGCATGGTGCTACTCTAAACCCCCAAAATTTGAATAGGAGGAATGTATTTGTTGGGATACCTTTATTTTTAGATGACTTGAAGGTTGAGAGTGCGGAAGCTTAAACACCCTTCATAGTTATTATTTCTTAGTTTATCTCTGAGAATAAAATATGCTTCTGTTTAAAATTTCTTTTACTGGTGTGCTTGAAACGTTGTTTTGATGGGAGTTTCCTTGTAAGTAAAAACACTAAAAATTACATACATATGAAAGAAAAATCGCTAGTGCAGATGGGTTTGTAAAGAATCTAGGGACTTTTAAGTCATATAAATTAAGGAGTGAGGGACACTAATTTGATGCTGGTGTTAAAATTATTTCAGACACCTTTAAGTAGTCCAGTAAAGATCATTTCTCATAGTATGATCTTTTTTAAAAAATGGTATTTCATTATCTAGGAATGCTTCTGTTGAAATTGCTGGGGCGCATGGTACCTTCACAAAACTCTATTATTATTCTGCCTGAGTAAGAGAGGAAATGAACAAATTTTTAATGTACTTTGGAACCCTGTGGATTGCTCAGATACTAAGCATTGTGAAATAGGGCATAAAATGAGTGGTAGCAAGTTAGTTCTGTGAAATGTTTGTCCTTCTTAGATTTTTTTTTTTTTTTTTGGCAGTCGACTAGCAATTTTCTTTTCCCTAAGGTTTATCTTCAATATTGGTAGTAGAACCTCTGCTCAAGTTTCTCTTTTCCCCAAATACCTAGATTGGGGCAAACTGTCAAACCTCCTGTAAGAGGTTAAGGAGGAGCTGCTGGTAATTTCTTTTTTTCTTTTTTTTCTTTTCTTTTCTTTTCTTTTTTTTTTTTGAGACAGGGTCTGGCTATGTCACTCAGGCTGGAGTGTTGTGGTGCAGTCATGGCAGCAACCTCAACCTCCTGGGTTCCAGTGATCTTCCCACCCCAGCTTCTGGAGTATCTGGGACCACAGGTGCACGCCACCATGCCCAGCTAATTTTTAAAATTTTTCTAGAGACGGGGTCTCTCTATGTTGCTCAGGCTGGTCTAAAACACCTGCCTCAAACGATTCTCCCACCTAGGCAGCCTCCCAAAGAGCTAGGATTAGAGGGATGAGCCACCATGCCTCGTCCAAATTTCTCTACTCTAAATCGTTTTTTTAATTTGCTAAAATTTGGGAGTTGTAGAGAATTGATGACATGAGAGTTTGGATTATGTTTGCGCCTCAAATTCTTCTGCCATAGAGCTGTTCCCTTCTGAATGATCACTTCCTCCTGACTGGCTCCACTTACTGGTTGGGTTTCTTAAAGTGTGGACCTCAGATCACTTACATCAGCATTAATGGAGGCACCTGTTAAAAATACAGGTTTGGGGCATGGTGGATCAAGCCTGTAATCCCAACACTTTGGGAAGCTGAAGTAGTAGGATAGCTTGGGCCCAGGAATTTGAGACCAGCTTGGGCAACATAGGGAAACCTTGTCTCTAAAAAAAAATTTTTTTTTATATGCTGGGCTTAGTGACTCGTGCCTATATTCCCAGCTCTTCTAGAGGCTGAGGTGGGAGGATCTGGTTCACTTCAGCCCAGGAGATCACGGCTGCAGTGAGCCGTGACTGCCCTACTGCACTCTAGCCTGGGCAACAGAGAGAGTGAGCCTGTGTCCAAAAAGTAAGTAAATAAATACATAAAAATAAACACAGGTTTCTGTCACCTCACCTCAGAATCAGACAGCTGGAGGTGGGGCTCTGGAATTGGTATTTTTAATGCATTCTCTAGGAATTTCTCCTGCATAGGGAAGTTGGAAACCACTAGCTTCCTTCTCACTGAGCATCTCCTGAGACCAGCTCCTGAAGTGGATAGAAAGTTTTTCAAGTGGCAGATTAAGTTTTATGCCTTAGGCTGCTAATAAAAAACAATTGACCATGACTTTCCGCTGTGTAATTGTACCTGTCATACACCTTTCAGATGGCAGAGGCTTTGGTTCACCCCTGTACCTCCAGGGCCTAAAACAGTGCCTGGAGGAACTCAAACATTTGTTGAGTGAATATGTGAACTACATTGCAGTGAGACCAATCTTTTAAAAGTTTACTTGTCAAATCTATCAGTTAGTAGTCACTGATTTTAAATTAGGAGCCATAAGCACTATACCCCAGTAACTTCTGTAAGTTTGGTTAGTTTAGAAAGGAGAGAGCCTTTCCCAGACATAGTGTGCTCAAGGTGATTAGCCAGAAAGAAGATTCAGAGCAAAGCATTTGCTTAGAGAGTCAAAATGTAAATTTAAGTCACAATGTAGTGGTAAATCATATATCAAAGTTACATTTGGTATATTGTCTTATATCAAAATATCATTTTATAAACCATAAGTCCAACATACTGCTATAAAAATTGGTTTCTAACAAATAGAGAAAATTGTTATATTTTCCAGTTTCAACTTTTCATGCTAATAAAATTTGACCTTTACACCTTCTTTTCAAGAGTTCACCACAGGACACCGTAGATATTATGCAGTTAAGAGCGCAAACTCTGGAGAATATTGTGTTTGACTACACAGTCAGTGAGTTTGATGTAACCTCTCAATGCCTCATTTCTCAGCTGAAAATAGGAATAGTAATAACAAAGTTCACCTACTTCTAAGTGCTTACATAAGTTTTTGAGACACACGCACTTAATAAATGGTAGTTACAGGGATGATAAACAATTGGGGTGTATAAAAATATGTAAAACTCAAAAGCTAACCCATTTAATTATTGTACTACTGTACTTTATGATAGTAAATAGAAATCTGTTGCTTAAAAAAGAAGTTTCTTTGGTGGTGTGCGTCTGTAGTCCCAGCTACTTTGGAGGCTGAGGTGGGAGAATCACTTGAACCCAGGAGATCAAGGCTGCAGTGAGCTATGATTGCGCCACTGCACTCCAGCCTGGGTGACACAGCAAGGCCCTGTCTCCAAAAAAAAAAAAGTTTCTTGCTAACTCCTTGGCACTATGTATAATTTTTTTAATTGAATGACTAGACTAAACATTAAAAGTATTTAATAAGCTACCAAATATGTATTAATAACTATAAGTTTTTGAAAATAAATACTAAATCTCATGATCACTTTTAGGTTAAAATATAGTTTATGATGAGCAACTAATATTCTTTGTATCTAAAAAGATAATTTTATGTTTTATGGTAGAAAAATTGAAATACAGAAAAGTATAAAGTGGAAAACTATGAAATACCCACAGGTCTACTACCTGCATACATATATCTTCAAATCCTTTTGTGTGTATGCATGTGGCTATTCATACACAATTTCTGCAATCTCAGCTCACTGCAAGCTCCGCCTCAAGGGTTCACGCCATTCTCCTGCCTCAGCCTCCCGAGCAGCTGGGACTACAGGCACCTACCACCACGCCCGGCTAATTTTTTGTATTTTTAGTAGAGATGGGGTTTCACCGTGTCAGTCAGGATGGTCTCGATCTCCTGACCTTGTGATCCGCCTGCCTCGGCCTCCCAAAGTGCTGGGATTACAGGCGTGAGCCACCACGCCCGGCCTACTTTTTTTTTTTTGTTTAACATCTTGTCATGAGTGTCTTTTCCTGTATATATGTATATTGCATTATAACAATTTCAGTAACCAAATAATATTCCGTTTTATGGATCTATGATAGTTTTTTTTTTTTTAATTTTATTTTTTCAGACGGAGTCTCACTTTGTCACCCAGGCAGGAGTATAGTGGTGCAGTCTTGGCTCACTGCAACCTCTGCCTCCCAGGTTCAAATGAATCTCTTGCCTCAGCCTCCTGAGTAGCTGGGATTACACGTGCCTGCCACCATGCCTGGCTAATGTTTGTAATTTTAGTAGAGATGGGGTTTTGTCATGTTAGTCAAGCTGGTCTCATACTCCTAACCTCAGGTGATCCACCTGCCTCAACCTCCCAAAGTGCTGGGATCACAGGCGTGAGCCACCGTGCCCAGCCATGGATCTCTGGTGGTTTAGCCAATTTATTTTTATTAGACATTAGTTTGTTTATTTTTCCTCCACGGTTACTTATAACCCTGCAGTGACCGTCCTTCTACATATGTCTCTGTATATACTTGTGAGATTATTTTCATTAGGATAAATTTCTACAAATGGAATTTGCAGAATCAAATTTAACTGTAGAGTCCAAAACTCTTAGCCTGTTTCCTAGACATATTTTATAGGCATTTGGGTACTTTTTACGTTCTCGATTTCTGTTGTGGAGTAACTAAGAGGTTCTCTGACATGTACTAATGTATAAACTGGGTGAGGCACAAATTTGAATCCGTTTCACTGAACTCACATAAGTTAGCTCAGAAATTAGCCTTGGGACTGGTGCTGTGGGTCACTCCTGTAATCCCAATACTTGAGAGGCCAAGGTGGGAGCATTACTTGAGCCCAGGAGTCCCAGACCAGCCAGGGCAACATAGCAAGACCCTGTCTCTAAAAAAAAAATTTTAAAAAGTAGCCCGGTGAGGTGATGCCCACCTGTAGTCCTAGCTACTAGGGAGGCTGAGGTGGGAGGACTGCTTGTACCCAGGAGTTGGAGGCTGCAGATGCCACAGCACTCTAGACTGGGCAACATAGTGAGACCTTGTCAACAAAGAGAGAGAGAGGGGAGGGCAAGAGAGAGAAAAGAAAGAGGAGACAGAGAAAGAAAAAGAAAGAGAAGGAAGGAAGCAGAAAGAAAGAGAGGAAAATTAGCCTCGTCAACTGTCCAGCATTCATCCTTAAAGCAGTCTTGTTATCCTTTACTCTGTAGTGGTTTTCCTAAAGTGCCGCTGCATGAAAAACAGGATTAGAGTGATAGAGAAGACTAGTGAAGTTTGAAAAGGCAGTTCACTTGTGATGTGGACTTGTCTTTGAAACGCAAGACTGTACAGAAGTGTGATGAGGGAGACAGCTGGGTGTGTGTCCAGATAGTTCCATGCTGGCCAGTTTGGAGATAGAACGTGGCCTAAGGAAGTTTGCTTCCTGAATGTGAAGGCCTCAGTGTAGAGAGATATCAGATCCACTGGGGGATCACTGAAAAGTAAACCAAAACATTTTTATTAATACATGTGATGGTAGAATGTCACTCAGGTTTTGTTCCTAAAGTTTGTAGCTAAGAAAGTGAATTTTAAGCAAGTTAATCTATTTGAATGCATCACTGCTGTTTCAGCGTTTTTCTAGTAGAATTAATGATAGTTAGCTTGCTTTATTAGCTTACTGCCCAGAGAGAACATTGGTGAAATTGTTTTGGCTTCAGCTCTCTGGACTGAGTTTGTGCTGCCTAGCTCAGTTTTCAGTTGGTCACCAAAACCTGTCATTGTTTTTGTGTGGTATGGGGTCTGCTGGAGCCGTGTGGTAGTGCATTTGGCTCTTCATTGAGTGGTGCAGCCAGGAGTTGAACTGAGGGCTGTGACAGAGTTTTGAATTCAAGTGAATTCGAATGTGAAAATAACAAGGTCTGGCCGGGCGCGGTGGCTCACACCTGTAATCCCAGCACTTTGGGAGGCCGAGGTGGGTGGATCATGAGGTCAGGAGTTCGACACCAGCCTGGCCAACATGGTGAAACCCCATCTTTACTAAAAAATACAAAAATTAGGTGGTTGTGGTGACATGCTACTGTAATCCCAGCTATCAGCTACTCGGGAGGCTGAAGCAGGAGAACTGCTTCAATTCCCTGCTTGAACCCAGGAGGTGGAGATTGCACTGAGCCAGTATCGCACCATTACACTCCAGCCTTGGCAACAGAGTGAGACTCTGTCTCAGAAAAAAATAAATAAATAAGTAACAAGGTCATAGCAACACAGCAAGTGGGCAGAGTTTTCCCCTTGGTGGTAAAATTAAACATCCTCTTTTTCATACAGGAGGACAGTGCGCTTGCCCCTCTGTTGCACTGGTGTGCATTTGATGTGTTCCTCCTTGCATTATGTCTGCAAATCATTCTGGTGTCTGGTGGCATGCATTTGCAAGACATGGATACAGTTCATGGACATGGACGAGGTCAGCTGGCTTTTTTGTCAGGCTTTAACCAACCTAGTTAAGAAGGACATTGACTCTTACCATAAAAGCACTGAAACGAGATGCCATTGGAGCCATTCGTTTTGTGTGTGTGTGTGTCTGTTTGTCTGTTTGCCTGTTTGTCTGTGTGTGTAGGGCTAATTACTTCTCTGCAAGGCAGATTTCCTGAGCAGTTTTATTGTTCTAACACAGACAAAATGTGTGTAAACACATATATCATTCCAGTGTGTTATCTATAATGGGTGTGTTCATTGTGGATCCAATGTTTTATAAAAATCCATTCATTTCTGCTGTGAACTTAAGATAGTGGATTTTAAAACCAAGTTATCTTTCAATTTCTGAAGTTATCTGAAACTCAGCTGCCCCAATCTTGCAGAATTGGAGTGTTACATTTTAGCTTCTGATGAATAAAAGCTATATAGCTAGCAATGAGAGAAACCCTGAAAAATTGACAAGAAAATGAGTGCCATTCTTGGTATATAGCAGATTTCGATGAATAGTAGTTCCCTTTGCCTTTATTTCTCCTCTTTCCTGCACTTAATATAAAGAGCTAATATTAAACAAAGTCATTAAATGAGAATAGATCTGTCTTATAGGTAGCACTGGTTTTTTTAGACCCCTTCAGATACGGTTATTACAATTGTTGTTTTAATACTCTTTAAAAGATTACAGGAGGAGGGAACTTGGTAGCAGGGTTACCAGGATGTTAGCTCCATGAGGGCAGGGAGTGTATCGCTGTTGTCCAGGGAATTGGCCCCAAGCCCTAGAGCAGTGCCTGCTGCCTGGCAGACACGCAAGGGTTATTTGTTGGTTTATTAAATCAAGGAGTGTTTGAGGCCCTTCGAACCTGGGGGCCAGAGGGCTCTGAGCTGGTGCAGAGCCAGTGCTGGGGGCAAGAGAAACAGGTGAGGAGTGAAGGAGGGAGGCCCACTTGGGACCTGACTTGGAATGTCTGGGAAGTAGGAAGCTAATGTAAGTTTTAAGCAGGGGAGTCCCATAATGTGCTTTTGTTTAAAAAGCTCCCTTTGGGCCCAGCGCGGTGGCTCAAGCCTGTAATCCCAGCACTTTGGGAGGCCGAGGCGGGCGGATCACAAGGTCAGGAGATGGAGACCATCCTGGCTAACACGGTGAAACCCCGTCTCTACTAAAAATACAAAAAAATTAGCCAGGCATGGTGGTGGGCGCCTATAGTCCCAGCTACTCTGGAGGGTGAGGCAGGAGAATGGCGTGAAGCCAGGAGGCGGAGCTTGCCAAGATGAGCCACGATCATGCCACTGCACTTCAGCCTGGGTGACAGAGCGAGACTCCGTCTCAAAAAAAAAAAAAAAAGCTCCCTCTGGGTATCTTGTGGGAGTGGATATCATGTGGGAGTGGATTGGAGGAGGGATAGAGAGGGACACTGCATTGACTCCGCTTCCAGCTGTCTATGGATGTTGACGTTTCTACCTAGCCTTCTACTTTATCTTTGCGATGAGGACAATATGGTTTACTTTGTGAGGTCTCAGGAATGGTTTGAGATGAATGGCAATTTGTATAAACTTTCTGGAGTTCTCTGAGGAAAAGAGAACCCCATAAAATTCTTACTATTGATCAAATGAAAAAGCAGTGTAAAATAAAGATCAAGAATTATTTAGCTTTATAAACAAGTTAATTGAGGTTATGAATATAGGTCTCTATAGGAGAGATTTTCTGTTTCCTTTTTTAGTGAAAGAAATCTTAAATGTATGGGAATGAATCCTTAAAACAGCAGGCTTTTGCACTGTCTGTAGAAGCTGCCCTCTTTGACGAAGATCTGTTTTGTAAAATACTGCTGTTGTCTGTCCAATCTGGAGTTTTAATTAGTATCAAAGGGAGGGAAATCCTGCAGTAATTGTAACCTTACATTACTTCTTAGTTCAATTAGTTTTAAACCACAGTCATTATCTGTTATCTTTAGTTGTTTTGATCTTGGTAGATGAAGTGATATTACAATTGTGATTTGGTAATTTAAAAAATAACATGTTTTTTCCTACTACAAAAGGAATACATGTTTATTGAAGAAAACTTTCGAAAACATGTATAAGGAAAGAAGACTAAAAGCCTACCAAGATCTTACCATCCAGTGATAATAACTGTTAATACCCTGTGAAGGTCAACATGCTCAAATTACCCAGCAGGTGCCTGGTGTGAAGCTGCTCAGCCCGGGAAACTTGAAGGCGTGTTAGGGACCAGGAGCACTGAAGGTGGCAGGACAGTCCAGGGCCAGTCAACCCAGACCTTTGTGGTTCTGGGAGGATATGTCCTGGTGTTACTGCACCTTCTAGTTATTTAAGAGAATGAGTTAGGAGAATGTGGGTTTAATATGAAATCTTCTGATTTTTATGTGGGCCACACTTTTTTTTTGTTAACACACTGGGGTTCAAAGCATACCTGAGGGCTGGATTCAGTCTTTGTTGCCTTGCCGGTTTGTAACCTCAGGTACATACAGCTTTGTAGCCTGTGTTTTTCACTTAATGTGTTGTATTTGCAGCCTTTTTTGCTACATCATCATATATGTAATCAGTCACTTATTGCTAGACCTATAGATTCTTTGTCTTTTTGCTTTTTAATAAAGACAGGTGAAATTCTTGGACCAAAAGATGTTTGTAAAGCCTTCGCAGCATACTGCCTTCAGATGCATTCCCCCTATCATGTAAAAGGTACCTGTTTCCTGTTCTCTTACCAGGACTGGGTAAAACCGTCTCCAAAAACATCTTAGCCAATTTTATTGGTTTTAACTTGCATTATTTTCTCTATTACCAATGAGTGTGAATGATTGTTAAATGCCTGTTGGCCTCATACAAATTTATTTGGTAACCAGCCTGCCTTGCTGGAACTCTAAGTTCCAGCAATGTTTTGGTCTTGCATTCAATGCTTCTCAATCTTTGTGATTCCAGATAATATTAGTACTGTGTTAATAGCAATAATTAGTACTAATTGTAGGCATCATTCCCCAAAACTGAGGGCATCAGTATCTTTGGCACAACTATAATCCACTTAAAGTACTGTGACTGGGAAGTTCTTTTTTGTTTTTGTTTTTTTTGACACAGTCATGTTTTGTTGCCCAGGCTGGAGCGCAGTGGCGCAGTCTTGGCTCACTGCGACCTCCGCCTCCCGGGTTCAATTGATTCTCCTGCCTCAGCCTCCCGAGTAGCTGGGACTGCAGGCATATGCCACCATACCCAGCTAATTTTTGTATTTTCAGTAGAGATGGGGTTTCGCCATGTTGGCCAGGCTGGTCTCAAACTCCTCACTTCAGGTGAGGAGGATCTGCCCTCCTCGGCCTCCCAAAGCACTGGGATTACAGGCATGAGCTACCGTACCCAGCTGTGATTGGGAAGTTCTGAGTGTAATTAGTTGTTCAGTGAATGTTTGAGCACATACTGTATGTACCTGGCATTGCTCTAGGTGAGTGGCCTTGAACCAAGGCAGAATCTCAGCCCTCTAAGACTTTTATGCTTTTTAAAAAAATTATCTTGGGTTTTTCAAATAGACCATAATGTTTATAAAGGACCATTTTCATTCCTAGAATTTATAATATATTTTTAACTTATATTTCTTTCTTTTTTTTGAGATGATGTGTTGTTATATTGCCCAGGATGGTATTGAACTCCTGGGCTCAAGCAGTTCTCCTGTTGCAGCCTCCCAAAGTGCTGAGATTATAGACGTGAGCCACTATAAGTTGTATTTGTTTATTGGCATAGAACTTCTAAAATAGTGATGAATGCTTGTTACCCTTTAATTAATCCTTCCTTCCTTCTTTCCTTCCTTCCTTCCTTCCTTGCTTCCTTCCTTCCTTCCTTCCTTCGTCTCTTTTTTTTTTCTCTTTTCTGTCTTTTCTTTCTCTCTTGTCTCACTCTGTCACCCAGGCTGAGTGCAGTGGCATGACCGTGGCTCACTGCATCCTCAACCTTCCAGGTTCAAGCAATCCTCCCACCTCAGCCTCCCAAGTAGCTTTGACTACAGCCACGGACCACCACACCTGGCTAATTTTGCATTTTTTTTTTTTTTTTTTTGGTGGAGATGATCTCGCTGTATTGCCTAGGCTGGTCTCAAACTTCTGGACTCAAGTGGCCCTTTTGCCTCAGCCTCCCCAAATGCTGGGATTATAGGCATGAGCCACTGCACCTGGCCTTTGATTTTTTAAATTCACTTTAATTATCTTAAATTCTGTTATACTCCAGTCTCTTAGCAAGAGTCTAGAATCGACGTGAGTTGTTAGTTCCGTATTTGGATTATGAGACAAGGTATAAAGCTGGGACTGTGTGATGGGAACCTTTGGAATGTATGTCTGACCCAACACAGATCCCTTAACTGCCCATCAACCTACACATCCAATTTCTTCCTACCTCCTTCTCCCCGCAAAAGACATAATACATTGAACTCGGGTTGGGCACCTGACCAACCTGGCCCAATCAGTGTTCGTTCCCTGGAAATTTGAAACTAGGCTCAGTAGAGAAGGATTTGTTCTTAATATGCTCAAGGACCCTAAGTAAAGGATTGGGAGTTATAAGCAGTTATGTTCTGCTGTCTGGGGACCAAGAAAGATGATTTATGGATGGGGAGAATAAAGCAACTGTCTAGAGAGAAGCAGAAGGAGAACACTACCTGACTCTCTGGCAGTGTTAAGCCACTTTCTTCCAGTCTGTTCTTGATCCAGCTGCATTCTTGTTCTTGAGTTCTTAAGGTTACCTCCTTCCTTTTGATTTAGGTAGCTGGGGTTTCTATTACTGTGAACTAAACATTCTCCTCATTCTTAGCACCATTCTGTTTTTATGATACTACCTTGTCTCATTTTTTTTTTTTTTCACTCTGTCTCGGGATGTTGTGAATTTGTTATTATTTTCTCCATATAATAACATCAACAATTAAGGACAGCAAGAAACATGGAAGTACCAAAATTTAATCTAGTTCAGATAATCACAACTTGATTGGAAAGGCCGTTTTACAAATATGGACTCTGGCGCTGACCTGTTTTAAACCGGTGTAGATCTCTAGCTGAGGGAAAACAGGAAGGAAGAAATTTTGAAGTTACTTTTAAATGTTGTAGAATTTCAGTGGTGTCATTTCCTTTCACATACATATAAAATGTTGACCTCATGCAAAAACCAGTACTAGGGACATTCACAGTGTGCAGTATCGGGTGCATCTGTATGGGGGATGAGTTTGAAGTCTGTTCAAGTGTGTAGCCACTGAAACAAGATTTTTTTTTTTTTTTTTGAGGCAGAGTCTCACTGTCACCCAGGCTGGAGTGTGCAGTGGTGTAATCTCGGCTCACTGCATCCTCTACCTCCTGAGTTCAAACAGTCCCCCCACCTTAGCCCCCAGAGTAGGTAGGATTACAGGCATCACCATGCCTGGCTAATTATTTTTTATTTTTAGTAGAGGTGGGGTTTTGCCATGTTGGCTAGGCTGGTCTTGAACTCCTGACCCCAAGTGATCTACCCATTTTGACCTCCCAAAGTGCTGGGATTACAGGCGTGAGCCACCGTGCCCGGTCTTGAAACAAGACTCTTAAGTGTGCTATCTGAATACCAAGAAATTGAATCACAGAATAGTTTACCTGGGGCTGGGCTTAGTTTTTAGATTAGCTTTCTGTGTCATGGTGATGTCATATATCAGGAATCCTTAACTTAAAAAAGACTCAGTGATAAGTTTAAGTAGTCCACTATCTAAATGCAGTTGGGTGGGGAGGTGGAAAAAATGATAGGGAGAGAAAAAAAGGATTGTAGGAGAGAGAAGCAAGAAAAAGGAAGGTTGCTTTATTGCCACAGTTTTCTTTATTCCTAACTGTATTTGTATGAGCTTTTTCATTTGCAAGTGGAAGAACCACAGCATTAAAATATATTGACTCACATACCTGTCAAGTCCAAGGATTCTGATTGGCCTGGCATGATCGCATGTCTGAACCCATGATATGACCAAGGGAAATGTGTACTCTCATTGGCTCTCCTGGTCCTTGGGTCTACCTTTTCCCCCAATTGGTGAGATCAGTGCCTAAACTCCTGGAATTAACAGAAAGGGGAAAAGAGAAGTAGGATCTGTTATGAGGAGAAAAAAATGCTATGCAGGCAAAACAGATGGCCTTTACTCAGTGTGTGATCGGTGTCATACAAATTAATAATTAATAATTGAAGTTACTTTTAAATCTTGTAGAATTTCAGTGGTGTCATTTCCTTTCACATAAATATAAAATGTTGACCTCATGCAAAAACCAATACTAGGGACATTCACAGTGTACAGTATTGTGTGCATCTGTATAGGGGGTGAGTCTGAAGTCTCTTCAAGTGTGTAGCCACTGAAACAAGATTTTTTTTTTTTGAGACAGGGTCTCACTCTGTCACGCAGGCTGGAGTGTGCGGGGGTGCGATCTCGGCTCACTGTATCCTCTACCTCCTAGGTTCAAACAATCCCCGCACCTCAGCCCCCAGAATAGGTAGGTCAGTTCTGTGGCCTGCCACTTGTTTTATTCATTCATTCATCCATTCCACAGAGTTTCCCTCTCTCGCCCAGGCTGGAGTGCAATGGCATGATCTCCGCTCACTGCAACCTCCGCCTACCAGGTTCAAACAATTCTCCTGCCTGGGCTTCCCAAGTAGCTGGGATTACAGGCACCTGCCACCATGCCCGGCTAATTTTTTGCATTTTTAGCATTTTTATCATTTTTAGTAGAGACAGGGTTTCGTCATGTTGGCCAGGCTGGTCTCGAGCTCCTGACCTCAGGTGATCCACCTGCCTTGGCCTCCCAAAGTGCTGGGATTACCGGCGTGAGCCGCCGCGTCCGGCCTTTTTTTAATTTTTAGATTCAGAAGGTACATGCACAGGTTTGCTATGTACGTTTATTTCATGATGCTGAGGTTTGGGCTTCTAATGAACCAGTTGCCCAAGTAGTGAACATAGCACCAGATAGGTAGTTTTTCAACCCCCGCCCCATTTTGAAATCCCCAGTGTTGATTGTTCTTAATTTTGTGTCAGTGTGTACTCAGTGTTTAGTTCCTACTTATAAGTGAGAACATGCAGTATTTGGTTTTCTGCAGAAGCTTTCTTGACCTTCTCCTTTTATCTCTGATTGTCAGTTTCCTCCTAGTTTCATTTCTTTCCATGAGCAGCTGTGACCTCAGCATGGGTCATTTCAGCTATTTCCTTGCCCTGTTGCTCTGTTACATTTAGGACTTCCCAATTCCCCTTGAGGGCTTCTTATCCTTAAAATGTTGCTGTCGCTAAGGCTTTTCATACCCTCTTTTGACCTTTCCCTGGTCTTCCACGACAGTCATTTTCACTCTGTTGTCTGTCTATACCTGGAGCAGTGTCTTTTTTCTAACCCTGCATCATGTAATGGTGATGTTCTGATAGGTGATTTTGTCATTGTGCAAACATCATAAAGTGTATGGTTGACCTTTGAACAAGGGAGGGATTAAGGGTGTTGATCCCCAACACAGTCAAATCCACATATAAGCAGAGCTCGGTGGCCCTTGCCTGTAATCCCAGCACTTTGGGAGGTCATGGCGAGAAGGTTGCTTGAGGCCAGGAGTTTGAGACCATCCAAGCAACAAAGTGAGACTCCCATCTCTACAAAAATTTTAAAAATTAGCTGGGTGTGGTGGTGTACTCTTGTAAGTCCCAGCTACTAGGGAGACTGAGGCAGGAGGATTGCTTGAGCCCAGGAATTTGAGGTTATAGTGACCTGTGATTGGCCCAGTGCACTCCAGCATGGGCAACAGAGCCAGATTCTGTCTTAAAAAAAAAAAATAATATACCCTTTTTGACTCCCCAGAAACGTAACTACTAATGACCTATTGTTGACCAGAAGCCTTACTGGTAACATAGTTGATGAACACATACTTTGTATGCTATATGTATTATATACTCCATTCTTACAATAACCTAGAGAAAGGAAAATAGTATTAAGAAAATTATAAGGAAGAGAAAATATATTTACTACTCATTAAGTGGAAGTGGGTCATCATAACATTCTTCATCCTCATTGTCTTCACATTGAGTAGGCTGTGGAAGAGGAGGAAGGGTTGGTCTTACTGTCTCAGCGGTGACAAAGGTAGAAGAAAATCTGAATCTGAGTGGACCCACAGAGTTAAAATTCGTGTTATTCAAAGGTAAACTATTTACACAAACATAGTTGGTATAGCCTACTATACACCTAGGTTATATGTATAGCCTATTTTGTTGCTAGGTTGCAAACCACTACAGCCTGTTACTATACTGAATACTGTAGGCAGCTGTAACACAAGTATTTACAGCAGTATTTGTGTATCGAGACATATCTAAACATAGAAAAGGTACAGTAAAAATATGCTGTTAAAATCTTATGGGACCACGATTGTATATGCAGTCCGTCATTGACTCAAACGTTACTGGCTGCATGACTGTACCTACTGGATCCATTGGGCACTTAAAAATTCAACATGTCTAGAACATTGCTCACCTGCCACCTTTCTTCTAACCAACCTCTTCCTCTGTATATCCCATCTTGGTGAATGATACTATTATCCTTTTGTTCATTGTTTCAGCAGTTATTTAATGATTACTTTCTGCGTGTCAGATAGTCTGTTGTATAATTTTATATCATTTTATTCCTGATTCCTAGGACATAGCTTCCAAAATCTTTGGAATTTCCTTAGCAGGGGGAGTGTCTTGTAATTCATAATGAGCCCTTTTGGATCTTCTCTGAGTTCATGCTAATGAAATGGCTCCTGGGGATGAGGGGCTGGACAGCCTCAGAATGGGGGCTGTTCCGGAGGAAGCAGTCAGGAAACTGCTGGATTGGAGAGTTGGAACTTTCAGCCCTCCACCACCACCAGTTCCAGGGAAGAGAGAGGGACTGGAGATTGAGTTCAGTCACGTGGTCAGTGATCTACTCAATCGTGCCTATGCAATGAAATTGCAAACGAAAACCCTGAAACTGTGAGGTTCAGAGAGCTTTTGGGTTGGTGAACCCATGATGTGCAGAAAGGTGGGTGCCTGTGTTGCCCAGAGGAGAGGGCATGGGAACTCTGTATTTCCCCTCCCCCATACTTCGCGCTGTGAGTCTCTTCCATTTGGCTGTTCCTGAGTTGCATAGAGCTTTTCCATGTTCGGTGAGTTGTTCTAGTCAATTACTGAACTCAAAGTGGAGTTATGGGAACCCCTAAATTTGCAGTCAGCCTGGCAGAAGTGCTGGTAGCCTGGGGATATGCAAGACTTGAGGCTGGCATCTGAAGTGGGGAAGTCTTGTGGGACCAAGCCCTTAACTTGAGGAGTCTGCACTAACTCCGGTGGTTTCAGAATTGAAATGAATGGTAGGACACCCAGTTAGTGTTGGAGAACATTTTTAGAACTCAGTCTGCCTATAGTGTTTTTGTATATTGTGTCTATATACTGTATAGACTTAGTACCTGCCCTTAAGCTAGATAGGTGAACAAGCAATTATAATTTAGCTGTGTAAGCTATTCATGGACTAAGTCAGCAGCCTGTACTTTTTTTTTTTTTTGAGATAAAATCTTGCTGTGTCACCCAGGCTACCCAGGCTGGAGTGCAGTGGGATGATCATGGCTAACTGCAGCCTCAACCTCCCAGGCTCAGGCAGTCCTCTCACCTCAACCTCCCAAGTGGCTAGGACCACAGGTGTACACCACCACACCTGGCTAATTAAAAAAGAAATTTGTAGAAATGGGATCTCATTATGTTGCCCAGGCTGGTCTCAGACTCCTGGACTCAAGCAGCCCTCCCGCCTCATCCTCCCAAAGTGCTGGGATTAGAGGTGTGAGCCACTGCACCCAGCCTGGATTCTATCTGATGCTGAAGTTGGTGGTTTGATTCTGTCAATTCAGCCTCTGAAAGATTGTTCAAATTCACCCTTTCTAGCCCCACTGCTCTGGTCTTAGTCCAGGCCTTTGTATATTTTTTTCACTTTACTACTTTGCTCTTAATGGTTGCTGCTTCCTGACTCGTCTGGCTTCTCTATTCCACTTCATTTTACACTCACACGTTGCCGAAATGATCTTCGTTATGTGCTGCTCCCACAATAAGATCTTTCCCTGTGCTTTTATCTCCTAAGGTGGTGGACCTCAAGCCTTTTGATATCAGAACCCTTGTGTCCTCTTAAGCAATTGAGGACCCCAAGGAACTTTTCTTCATGTGGATCTTTGTCTATCATTATCTGCCAGATTAGAAATTAAAACCGAGACATTTATGTTTAAAATAGCTATAATAAACCTATTACATGTTAACATAAATAACGTTTTTATGAAAACCGTTCACAAAACAAAAAAATTTAGTGAAAAATGGCCTTGTTTTACATTTTTTGCAGATCTCTTTCATGCCTGACTGAATAAAAGATGGCTGAATTCCATAACTGCTCCTGTAGTCAGTTTGTTGTGAAACGTTGTTTTGGTTGAAATAGTTGAAGAAAATCTGGCTTTATACAGATATGTAGTTGGAAAGAACAGGAGTCTTTTGGTGGCGTTTCCAGAAAATTGTGGTTATTTTGTGATACTGTACCAAAACTTGACACTGGGTAGTTTCTTTTTCTTTTCTTTTTTTTTTTTTTTTTTTTTTTGAGACAGAGTCTTGCTCTGTCGCCCAGGCTGGGGTGCAGTGGCCGGATCTCAGCTCACTGCAAGCTCCGCCTCCCGGGTTTAGACCATTCTCCTGCCTCAGCCTCCCGAGTAGCTGGGACTACAGGCGCCCGCCACCTCGCCCGGCTAGTTTTTTGTATTTTTTAGTAGAGACGGGGTTTCACCGTGTTAGCCAGGATGGTCTCGATCTCCTGACCTCGTGATCCGCCCGTCTCGGCCTCCCAAAGTGCTGGGATTACAGGCTTGAGCCACCGCGCCCAGCCTGGGTAGTTTCTTAAGGATTGGTTGCAGTGTAGAATCTGAAGTCATATGAATGAACTTTTTATCCTCTGTGACAATAACATCTGCTGATCTATCCTGTACTTTGAATGACTATTTTACCCCTGTTTGATTTGACCAATACATACAACATCATGCATTGGTCATTTGGAAAATACTGGGTCACTGAGTTATATAGATCTTACAAATGTTGACACATTTCATTAAACAATATCATAAAATCGCATTTGTTATTATCACCACCCATCTTATTAGACAATTCTTTAAATGTTGAGAAGCAGACTAGCTCTTAATGGCAGATACAAGTTTCCCAAAATTGGAATTTTCACCCCAAACTCAAATTTTATCATTAACAGCAAGTACTGTCAGTTTTTTTCTTGCAGCCTCAGGCTTGCTTTATTTTTGAGAAACTGTGCCAAATACCCAGATCTGAATAATCATAGTTTCTGTTTCGTTTTGCCAAATAAAAATCGGGTTCCAGTAAAAAAAAAAAAATGGCCAGTTTAGCTCACGACTCATATGATTGCACAGCGATTTTCTTGGACATTGTTGTTTGGTGTACCACAAAAATATGAGTAGTTATACAAATATTAAGCATGTGTACTCAAGGGCTGAGATTTAATAAAGTAATAATTTTTCATGATTAATCAGAGACATCCTGTTGTAAAGCTGACTTTTTTTTTTTAATGTGAATGTTTGGCAGTGAAGAATCCAATGACCACACTGGTACAGTTTGGTGCCACTGCTAAGGTGGGAGCAGTTTTACCCACCATTGCTTTTGTATCAGTGTAAATGAAATTACAGTGAAAAAGAGAAGTTCTTGTCTGAGTACCATCATGATGATATGGTTTGGCTGTGTCCCCACCCAAATCTCATCTTGAAATGTAGCTCCCGTAATTCCATGCGTTATGGGAGTGACCTGACGGGAGATAATTGAATCATGGGGGCGGTTCTCCCGTACTGTTCCTGTGGTAGTGAGTAAGTCCTAGGAGATCTGATGGTTTTCTAAGGGGTTTCCCCTTTCACTTGGCTCTCATCTCTCTCTTGCAGCCACCATGTAAGAGAGGCCTTTTGCCTTCCACCATGATTATGAGGCCTCCCCAGCCACCTGTAACTGTTTGAGTCCATTAAACCTCTTTTTCTTTATAAATTACCCAGTCTCCGTGAAAATGAACTAATACACATAAGAATTTTGACCATCTGAACGCCCGTGAAAGGGTCTTAGGACCCCCAGGGATCCACAGACCATAGAAAATTGCTGCCTTATAGGATAAAATCTAAACCTTTACTCACAGTCTATAGTGCATTATGCTGTATCCCTGTTGACCTTCCCCTTTTCCTCTTCTATTTCTCTTCTATCTGGACCTCACCATTCCCCACTTTGGCTACCTGCACCTCAGAATGTTCTTTTGTCATGTCAGCTTTACAATTTATTTCCCTTCTGCCTCCCCCGATCTGTCCCTTACTTATCCTTTAGGCCTAACTGGGTGTTACTGAAGTGAAAATACCCGTACCTGCCGCAGCTATGAGTCATTTTCCCTTTGATTTCCAGCACTGAACCTTTGGCTCTACTTCTTTCCATCTGTTTTCTAGGGACCTCTGATTTAAAGTTCCAAATTTATAAATCCCATTGTAACAGGAAAGCATTTTACATCCCTCTTGTGACTTAAACTTAATTTGTACTAATATTTTTCATTTTGAACCTTCTTATACCTAACTAAATGAAACACTTGAGCAAATAGGTGATGGGATATTGCCTTTTTTGGAGTCTTCTGTTCTATCAGAAATGGCATTATAGGTAGGTCTAGCCCAGGGAAAAAACTGATTTCTTTTAACAGTTATTTCAATGATACCCATTTGCCTAATCAGGAAGGTTTCTTGGTATTATCTAGGTACTGGGTTTTATGCTGCTGAGTTCATCAGTTAAATGGCCTTTAGATAAAGGACAGGTTGGAGTTGTGCTCAGCTCATATAGAATGTGCTTTAGAAGGACTACTGCTATTATCTGACCCACACTGCCCCTCATGCCACACATGCTCCTGCATGTACACAGGATGAGTACTGAGTGCCTGTCATGTTGCAGGGATTCTGCAGGTCTTTCACATATGCCATCGAAAATTTGTTTTTCACAATTTTGTGAGCTAGATGGCAAGATCCTTGTGTTACAGATGAGGACCTCAAATTTGCTGCCATTTGTGTAATGAAAACATAAATGGAATAACGAGTAGCCGAACTTAAATAAAAAATCATTGACTTACCACATAAATAATAGTATGACATTATAAAACAAGGTTGGGTATAAATGAGCTTTTATCAGTATAGACACATCTCAGGCATTATTCTACCTTGTAATTCTAGAAGGAGCAGGAATTATTTATAGAGCACTGTTTTGGATATATACTGAAATTCCTTCAAATTCTAATGTCTCATAACTCTTCAGGCAGCTGTAGCAATTGCTGGATATACCAGGAAGTTATTCCTGTAATTACTGCTCAGAAACAAACTATGTAAACTCTAGCATTATGTTCATACTGGTTTTATTATAAGATATATTACCTTTTAGATTTCTTCTTATGAGATCCATTTTCTTTTTAGATTTAGTTTACAAAGCCACTAACTGTTATAAAATTATACTGTAAATTATAAGCTTTAGTTAGATGGGCCGTTAAGCCCTAGCTTTGCTGGCAACTGTAACCTTTTATGATTGCAGTCAAAATGTAATCCAGACGCTCTTAGTAATAGACCATTGAGTCAGAATATCCTGAATATTGTTTTGTAGGTTCAAAATGTTAGAACATCTCTGAATCGGGACGATAAAATGATATTCACCCATCTGATTTTGGGCTTACTTCTTTGTGACATACCTAACCTGATTAAAGAAGCAAATTCTAAAACCAAGAGTTACTTAGAAGATTTTGTAGACAGTGGGGTTGGAACTTGAAAATGACCCGTCAGCTATGTAGATACTAGCATTTTCTTAAAAAGTCCTCAGTGAGGCAGTTGGACAAGGTTGAGAGACAGGCAGCATAGCCAAGGGACTCTGGAGCCAAGCTGCTCAGCAACTGTCTCAGCCCACTTTGTGTTGCTGTAACAGAATACTTGAGGCTAGGTAATTTATAAAGAAAAAAGGTTTATTTGGCTCAGAATTCTGGTGGCTAGGAAGGTCAAGATTGAGCATCTGGTGAGGTCCTCAGGTTGCTTCCACTTAGTATGGACTCCTGAATGTGATGTGGATGTGAAGAAACTGGAATCCTCATACATCGTTGGTGTGAATGTAGCACAGTGCCGCTGCTGTGCTAAGGGGAGCTAGAGAGTGCAGAGGTCACATGATGAGAGAGAGAGGCAGCAGGAGCGGGATGGGAAGGGGCCAGGTTCTTAACAGCCAGCTCATGTGAGAACTAAGAGTGAGAACTCACTTACTCTTGGGGAGGGCCTTGATCTATTCGTGAAGGATCCACCCCAGGACCTGAAAACACCTCCCTTTAAGCCCCACCTCCCTGCGCTGCCACAATGGAGACCGAATTTCAACCTGAGATTTGGTGGGGACAAGTAGCAGTTACTAACTGTGTAACCATAAGCAAGCTATTTAACTTTTCTGTGCCTCAGTTTCCTCATCTATAGAATGAGGTAGATCACAGTTCCTATCTCATAAGATTGTTGTGAGGATGCTAAAACAGCACAGTGCCTCACTAAATAGTAAACACTGTATAAGAAATGACTGTTACTATCTTACCATCTGTAATCCAAGCCTGGAATTTATAATTTAAGACACAAATGAAGTTATTATATGCAGTTTTGTTACCAGTTGATTATATGACCTCTCTTAATTTCTCAATTGCTCTTTCCATCATTTGGAAGCTTCGTCATTTGTTTTAAGCTTTGAAGAGATGAGAGGAAAAGATGCATGATAGGCTTAAATTGCTCTCATCTACTTATAAAAAATAATTAGACATAACACGACTGGGCACAGTGGCTCACGACTGTAATCCCAGCACTTTGGGAGGCCGAGGCGGGTGGATCATGAGGTCAGGAGTTTGAGATCAGCCTGGCCAACATGGTGAAACCCTGTCTCTGCCAAAAATAAAAAAATTAGCTGGATGTGGTGGTGGGCACCTGTAATCCTAGCTACTCGGGAGGCTGAGGCAGGAGAATTGCTTGAACCCGGGAGGTGGAGGTTGCAGTGAGCTAAGGCCGCACCATTGCACTGCAGCCTGGGTGACAGAATGAGAGTCTGTCTCAAAAAAAAAAAAAGGAAAGAAAAAAAATTAGACATAATGCAAGATAATGTCATTAAAAAGTGGGCAAAGACCTGAGTAGGCATTTTTCCAAAGAAGATATCCAAATGGTCAACCAGTACATGAACAGATAGATGCTCAAAATTGTTAGTCATTAGGGAAATGGAAATCAAAACTATGAGAATACCACTTTACAACCATTAGTATGGCTATTTTTTTTTTTTTAAAGAAAGATAACAAATATTGGTAAGGATGTGAAGAAACTAGAATCCTCGTATATTGCTGGTGTGAATGTAGCATGGTGCCACAGCTGTGTAAAATAATTTTTCAGCTCCTCAATTAGATAAATACAGAGTTATAAGGCTTAGCAATTCCATTCCTAGCTATATACCAAAAGAAAACAGGTGTTCAAACAAAAACTTGTACATAATGTTCATAGCAGCATTATTTACCATAGTCAAAAGGTGGAAACACCCCAAATGGCCATCAACTTTTGTGCATCAGTGGACAATGTGGCGTATTCATATAATGGAATATGATTCAGCCATAAAAAGAATGATACATGGTACAGTATAGATGTACCTTGAAAGCATGTACAATAAACATTAAAACATGTATAATATAGATGTACCTTGAAAACATGCTAAGTGAAAGAAGGCAATATACTGTATAGTTCCTTTTTTTTTTTTTTTTTTTTTGAGAGGGAGGCTTGCT
Organism: Macaca fascicularis; assembly: GCF_037993035.2. Taxonomy (NCBI): domain Eukaryota; kingdom Metazoa; phylum Chordata; class Mammalia; order Primates; family Cercopithecidae; genus Macaca; species Macaca fascicularis. The sequence goes on along the minus strand of NC_088377.1, from coordinate 13,259,393 downwards.
TTGTTGCCCAGGCTGGAGTGCAGTGGCATGATCTCAGCTCACTGCAACCTCTGCCTCCCACTCCCAGGTTCAAGCTCTTCTTGTGCCTGAGCCTCGCAAGTAGCTGGGATTACAGGCGCCCACTGCCATGCCCAGCTAATTTTTTTCATTTTTAGTAGAGACAGGGTTTCACCATGTTGGCCAGGCTGGTTTCGAACTTCTGACCTCAAGTGATCCACCTGCCTTGGCCTTCCAAAGTGCTGGGATTACAGGTTTGAGCCACTGCGCCTGGCCTGTATGGTTCCATTTATACGAAATACCCAGAATAGGCAAATCTGTGGAGACAGAAAGCAGATGAGAAGCTGGGGCAGAGCATGGGATTTCTATTTGGGGTGATGAAAATGTTCTGGAACTAGATACTGGTGGCGGTTGCACAACATCATGATTGTCTGAGTTGTCACTGAATTGCATACTTTAAAATCAGTACAATGGCCAATTTTATGTTATTTGTGTTATGCTGCAATTTAAAAAAAATAATTCGGCATGACATTTATTCCAAGTTTACGTTAGTTGTAATTTTGCCAAAATACTTCCTTAAACCATTTTATTGTAATTTTAAGCTAAGATCATTTGCACTTTATAGATAGTTTGATGAAATGTATCATAGTTGTTTTATTATCTTGTAAATCTAGAAAAGGTGAAAAATGAAAGCCATGAGAGTTTTAAATATGTCTTCGCTTTGTGCAAATATTCTCAAAGGGTATTGTGGAGCCCCTGGGGCTCCTTATGACCTTTTCAGAGGGTCTGCAGGTTCAGGTTATTTTCATAATAATTGTTGAGAGTTATTTGCTTTTTCAAATTTTATTTATTTATTTATTTATTTATTTATTTATTTAGAGATGGGGCTTTGCTGTGTCCCCAGCCTGGAGTGCAATGGTGCAATCACAGCTCACTGCAGCCTCGACTTCTGGGCACAAGTGATCCTCCTGCCTCTCAGCCTCCGAGCTGGGACTCTGGGGAGGCATTGTTTTACATTTACATGCCACCATGCCTGGCTAGTTTTTTTATTTTTCATAGAGATGGGGTTTTGCCACATGTTACCTAGGCTGGTCTTAAACTCCTGGACTCAAGTGATCCACCGGCCCCATCTCGGCCTCCCAAATTCTGAGATTACAGGCATAAGCCACCACACCCAGCCTATTTGGTTTTTTTTTTACTCTCTTCTCTTCACAGGTGTACAGTGTAGTTTTCCAAACGCTATATAATATATGATGGTGTAGTCTCTTTGTTGGCTAATGGTCTATGCACTTGTATATATGTCTGAGGTTTTTTTTTTTTTTTTTTTTTTTTTTAAACAATTCTCTAAGGTAAGCTCTTTGGGATCCTCAGTAATTTTTAAGTGTATAAGAGTCCAGAAGCCAAAAAGTTTGAGAACAAAATGTCTTGGCCGATGTATGTGCCAATAATGAAAAAGAATATACGAACTGCTTGTATTATATATCTTTGAAAATAGAAGGAAAACAAATTGTAAGCCAAATGACTCTTTTGACTGCTTAGCTTTTATCATCTTTACTGCTCAGAGGTTGCTAGATTTGGAACCAAAGCGTTCTTTTTGGGACATGGTAGGTTTCCAGTTTTAAAAAAGGATGTCAGGTATTGGTTAAGTCTGTAGTTTTGAACTTTCTAATCCAGCAGCTCTGCGGAGTAGTATGGATACTTGGATTTTATAGCCAGGGCACAAAATGCTTAAGTAACTTATCTGTGATCTCACAGCTAGTAAGTGGCAGATCTGGTGTTTGGATCCATGAAGTCTGTTTCCTGAGTCTGCGCTGTTCACAGTATGCGATCTGTATAATACCTCTCCTTATGTACATTGTATAATAATAACTCCCTGGGAATGTATGTGTGAAGTTCCCATTTGGAAGGCTGGCATCATAGTACTGCACTGATAGTGGTGGCAGTGATTGTGAGGTGGGTTGGGTTCTGGAGCCTAAGGCAGGGGCTCCAGCAAGCAGATGGTTGGAGGAGAGATAGGGAGCAAGGATAGGAGGATGGGCCGCTATAGGGGCCAGACCTCCTGCCCAGGATATTTCTGGTCCAGTCTGAAAATTGGACCTTTCCTTCCTAGAGATTGGCTCCACTTATGGCTTTATAATAGGACCTCTTCCCCTTCTGGAGCCCTTTGGAGCAAGATGCATTTTCACAGTTTTCTCCCAGCCTCTTTACTTGAGTCTAGCACTTACTGCCTTTGAACTTCTCTGAGGGTTTTACTACCAACTAGAAATGAAAGAAAAAGTTGAAGAGCGAGATGGCATTCAAAAGATAAGTGGTACAAATTGGAGTCTTTAGGATTCATATTATTAAAACGCAATTTGTCAGCCTCCCTAAGAGGGTCACATCACTGTGGTGTGGGCTCCCCCAGGGCATGTCATCACTGACGTTAGGATGGGCTCTCTGCCATGAGGAGTAAGCCGGTGCCTCCAGCTACGGGCTAGAAACAGGGAGTGTTGCCAAGAGATCTGCACTGGGGCTGAAAGATGTCCCCCCCCTACTTCCCTTTTGCTCTTCTTACTATCAGTCTTCACTACCGCAGATCACTTTCTAGGTCCACAACCCTTGCTGGGTAAAGTGGGAAGCACGATGGGGACTGGCGGTGCTCCAGGCAGTTTGCATGAAGGAGCGGCTCCATTGGTATTAAAGATTAGGCCTTCTGGTACTTTCTTCTCCACTTGTACTTTGAGTTAAAGGCTCTTACCTCAAGAGATTTTCTTTACTCTGTGGCCATATCTGTAACTGTCCTTAGCTCTCTGTGCATGGGAGCCCCAAACCTTCCCAGTGGAATGGTGCAAACTCAGAGCCTTGCAGGTCAGTGACCCCGCACTTGGCACAGGAATTCCAGGGAAATGTGTGAAAGGGCAGTAGGTGGCTCCTCCTTCCTGCTGCTTTGAAAACCTCTGACCTAAAAGGTTTTTGAAGCTGAATATTTGAAGAAAATGTGTATGGGACTGTAGAGATGCCTAGGCGGCTGAAGGGGGTGTGGCAAGTGGACGGCCTCCCTCAGGGCTCCTTTCCACCTGTGGCGGACACAGGTTCAAGACTCCTGTCCAAACATTCTGGTTTGTATATGTATTCCAGAAGCAGAGAGAAAAGAAGGTATTTTATTTTTTGAGGCAGTCTTATTCTGTTGCCCAGGCTGGAGTGCAGTGGCGCGATCTCTGCATACTGTAGTCTCCGCCTCCTGAGTTCAAGCCATTCTCCTGCCTCAGCCACCTGAGTAGCTGGGGTTACAGGTGTGCACCACCACACCTGGCTAATTTTTGTATTTTTAATAGAGATGGGGTTTCACCACATTGGCTAAGCTGGTCTTGAACTCCTGGCCCTAAGTGATCCACCTGTCTCGGCCTCCCAAAATGCTAGGATTACAGGCGTGAGCCACCGTGTCTGGCCCAAACTGGTATTATATCTGCATGCAAAAGGGTAACTGTGCCAATACTTTTTTCATTTAAGTTTTTATGTTTGTGGGTAGAAAACATCTTTTTTTTTTTTTAAATCTCAGAAAGTGACATGTGTTGGTGTTGAGATCTCTCTTGAGTGGCTTCATCATTTATTCATGTGCCCAGCCTGAAAGCTTATACTTTATTCTGAATTCCTTCCTCCCCCTTACACCTGATTTAATTGTGCACTATTGATCTGGCTTAGTTCTGGAACTTCCCTCACTCTCACTCAGGTGTTGCCCTAGCCTCATACCTGCTCTGTCTCCAGCCAGTTTTGCCCTCTCCATATCTTTTTCCATTAGAGCAGTAGTTGTCAAACTTTTTGATTAAAACTGAGAGGCCAGGTGCAGTGGCTCATGCCTATAATCCCAACAGTTTGAGAAGCCCAGGTGGTAGGATCACGTGAGCCCAGGAGTTCAAAACCAGCTTGGACAACATAGTGAGACCTTGCCTCTACCAAAATGTAAAAAAATTAGCCGGGAGTGGTGACATGTGCCTGTGGTTCCAGCTGTGTGGGAGGCTGAGGTGGGAGGATTGCTTCAGCCCCGGAGTTGGAGGCTGGAGTGAGTCGTGATTGTGTCATGACACTCTAGCCTGGATTATAGAGCAAGACACTGTCTCAGAAAACAAAACCAAATCGGAAAAATTACTTATTCCCTAATTTATGATTTGGTTATTTATTTAAAATGAAAAATAAACCCATTTCAAGTTAGTATGCATAGCTTTTTAATGAAAATTGTTTTTTTTCCAAAACAACAACAGTAAAATGTAGTCCGAAGACTGGCCATGGTTCACCTGTGTGTTGCAGACCTTAATGTCTGGCTGGACAGAAGGGTTTATCATCCAGGGCATACATGCATGAGTCATCACAGTCAGGTCTCAACCGTGTCAGACAACACTCTCTTTTTGTAGTAAGTCTTTGGTAATACTTCCTTTATTCTTGTGAAATATATTCATCTCAGAATTCAAATAAATTCATGCAACCTACCGACACATAATTTCAAAAACATCAATGTAATGCCCTACTTTTTTTATAAAGAAAAAAATGAATGTAACATAATAACATGATAGTAGTTCAGTGTGTCAGTGCTGTCTCAGCTACACTAGATCACATGCTCCCTAGGTCAGGTGCACCGAGAATGCAGTGGCTGCAAATGCACACTGGTAGGGGTACATTACTTGGTGATTCAAATATCAGTAAGGGCATTAGAGGTAATGACATGTTCTCTGAAACTGTGAGCGACTTTTGGCAAAATACAAAACAGTCTTTTGATTTATGTGGTATTTATATTCCTAGCAAATTAAATGTGTAGTAAAACTTGCAAAAAGTCTTTTGTGATTCTCTGTGAAATGAAATTAGGTTTTAGGTTCAGATAATTACACATGGGATTTTCCCCTACATGAATATCTAGAGAAACATTCAAAAGTCATATGAGACAATTCCTTATATGGGACTGTTCTGCACAGCCTGTTAAATAAATGCCAGTGGTGCCTCCCAGCAAATGAGATCACCAAAAATGCCCCCACAGATTTTCAAACATCTCTTAGGGAATGGTGCATACCTATTAAGAACCACTGATAAATGGAATCTTGGCTGTTTTTTTTTTCTTTCTTGTTTTTGTTTGTTTGTTTGTTTGTTTTGAGATGAAGTTTTGATCTTGTCACCCAGGCTGGATTGCAGTGGTGATATTGACTCCCCCAACCCCTGCCTCCCAGGTTCAAGTGATTCTCCTGCCTCAGCCTCCTGAGTAGCTGGGATTACAGGCGCCAGCCACCAAGCCCGACTAATTTTGTATTTTTAGTAGAGACGGGTTTCACCGCATTGGTCAGGCTGGTCTCAATCTCCTGACCTCAGTGCTGGGATTACAGGCGTGAGCCACTGTGTCTGGCTTGTTTTGTTTTTTTAAGTTCAATGATAATTTTAAAAATAACTTAACAATACAGCCTGACCAACATGGGGAAACCCCATCTCTACTAAAAATACAAAAATTGGCAGGCGTGGTGGCGTGCACTTGTAATCTGAACTACTCAGGAGGCTGATGCAGGAGAATCACTTGAGTGAGGTTGCAGTGAGCCAAGATTGCACCATTGCACTCCAGTCTGGGCAACAGAGCGAGACTCTGTCTCAAAAAATAAATAAATAACTTACAATAATAATTACTTGAATCTCACCATTAATCAGTGTTAATATTTTGTTGTATATCCTTCTTGTCCTCTTTTGTACATTTGTAGTTTTTTTTCCATTCAAAAATGGGATCATTTAAAATTTAAAAAGAATCGATCTCTTGGCCGGGCACAGTGACTCACGCCTGTAATTCCTAGCACTTTGGAAGGCCAAGGTGGGCAGATCACCTGAGGTTGGGAGTTCAAGACCAGCCTCACCAACATGAAAAAACTCTGTCTCCTACTAAAAATACAAAATTAGCCATCGTGGTGGCCCATGCCTGTAATCCCAGCTACTTGGGAGGCTGAGGCAGGAGAATTGCTTGAACCTGGGAGGCGGAGGTTGCGGTGAGCTGGGTAACAAGAGTGAAACTGTCTAAAAAAAAAAAAAAGAATTGATGTCTTGATGCTAATTTTACCTAATTCACATGTGTTTTTAAGAATCATAACAAAATCAGTTTTATTCTTCATTTGATCATACAATTAGTACTATCTCATGTAAGATGCAAACAATGTATACTCATAAGTCTCTTTTTAACGTTAAAACTGGTGCTACCTAGGAAAGTACAAATGAAACCACAATGAGATATCACCTCCAACGTGTTAGGATGGCCATTATAAAAAAGACTGAAATAATAAGAATTGGCCAGGATATGAAGAAAAGGGAACCCTTGTATGCTGTTGGTGGGAATGTAAATTGATGTAAAGCAGTTACGGAAAACAATATGGAAATTCCTCAGAACATTGAAAATAGAACTACTGTATGACCCAGCAATCCCTATACCCAAAGGAAATGAAATCAGCACCTTGGGAAGATATCTGCACACCCATGTTCCTTGTGGCATTATTCCCAATAGACAAGATACGGAAACGATTTTTTTTTTTTTTTTTTTTGAGACGGAGTCTCCTGTCGTCAGGCTGGAGTGTGGTAGCGCGAACTCAGCTCACTGCAACCTCCACCTCCCGAGTTCAAGCAATTTTTCTGCGTCAGGCACCCAAGTAGCTGGGACTACAGGTGTGCACCACCACACCCAGCTAATTTTTGTATTTTTAGTAGAGACTGGGTTTTACCATGTTGGCCAGGATGGTCTTGATCTCTTGAGCTCACGATCCACCCGCCTCGGCCTCCCAAAGTGGTAGGATTACAGGCGTGAGCACCATGCCTGGCGGAAACGATTTAGTAAGTATCTGTAGCCTGATAAATAAATAAATTGGGGCATAATGAAATATTACTCAGCCATAAAAAAAGGTGATCCTGCCATTTATGACAACATAGATGAACCTGGAGGGCATGGTGCTAAGTGAAATAAACTAGAAAAAGAAAAGAAAAATATTGCAAGATCTCACTTATATGTGGAAGCTGAAATAAAACCAAATTTGTAAGAATAGAGTGGCTCAGTGGTTATCAGGGGAAGGGGACGTGGGAGATGTAGGTCAAAGGTACAAAATTGCAGTTACATAGCATGAATAAAACTAGAGATCTAATATGTAGCGTGATGACTCTGGCTAATATTGTATTGGAAAATTTTGCTGAGACTAGATTTCAAGTGCTCTTAACACATGTAGTTATGTGAGGAGATGGATATATTATTTCTGACTGTAGTAGCCATTTCACTGTGTATATGTATATCAAAATATCATGTCGTATACCTTCGATATATGCAATAAAGAAGAGGTTTGAAGGGGCGAGGACAGAGCATGGACTTGCGGAGAGTTAGGTGGCCTTGGTGACTTAATCTCTCAAACCTTCAGTTTTCTTATCTGTAACACGTATTAGAGAAACTGTGTGTTGTCAGAACCTACCCCTCAGTGGGGGTAATCCCAGCTGTTTGTCCTCAGGTCATTTCTAACTGAACTGCAGGCTTCCCAAGAGCAGCCAGGATGTCACCTTTTCATCACCTAGCACCACCAGCTCAGGATCTGGCTCATTAATTTATTGAACAAATGAATGTGGCAGAAAATTTGCTATTGGTGTTGTACTGTGAATAAATTTCATTTCATGTTTATCATGGTTAAACCTCCATCAGAGGTAAACAGCTATGCTAATTGTTGCATCAAACTTCCGTACATCTTGCCCCAAATGGGATCATTTATTCGTTCAGGATAAAATGATTTTGAAGTTTTTAGCACACCTGATTATTGTATTTCTTCTAGATTGGGGTTGGATATGGTTATTACTCAGGAATCTGGTTGAATGCTTGATTGTATAGCTCTGCCTTTGACATATGTAATTAAATGAGTTTGTATTTAATGTGTTCCTTGAGGCAACCAGGTGTATTTACCTCAGAACTGTTGAAGGCTTGCCGTGTCTCTAGGACTCATTGGTACCTTTAAGGCATCTCTACAGGTATGATTTTCTTTTACTGTGGATTCTTTTTTTTTGTCAAAAGTTTTTCAGCTGTTAGAGATGTAGCAACTCAGTCTGTTCGAATGATTTAATGTGTTACTATTGAAAATTACTTTGAAATGCAGTTTGACTGTTTTCAAGAGAGTTTGGATTCTGAAGGCCCACAGCTTATAGGCTGAAACAGTGGTTCTCAAATCTAGCATGCATTCACTAGATCTGGGACAGGATCCAACAGTTTGCATTTCTAACAAGTTCCCCATTAATGCTGGTGCTGTTGGTCTGGGGACCAGACTTTGAGAACTATTGGGCTAAAGTGTGGAAGACAACTAAAAGTAATAATAGGGAGGGGAAATGGGGCCCAGTGTGTTTGGGAACAGGATCCCTTTGTGCTCTCCAAAGACAATAGAGCAGTAAAGAAAAACTGATTTTGGAACCTGAAAAGAAGGAAAATAGACATAAACTTTTGAAAATACTGTATGATAGTTGCAATGGTCCTTAAAATTAAGATAGGAAAAGAGATTTGGAAATAATTTAGTTTTAAAAAGTATATTTTACCTTTTTTATTATAGGAGTAATGCATGCCCATAATGGAACGCGTCATAAATACAGAAACATTTCTATTCTAAAAGAGAGGAAAAATTTCCCCAAAGTATCTTCTGACTTTTTTGGCAATGTCCATTCAGTAGCTCTTTTCTGTGTAGGACTTTCGTTTTTGTTTTGTCATGAAATGAAGTTTTTATTGTTAAAGTAATATATGCTCATTATAATGAAAGAAAAAGAAAGATCATAAAGAACACTCAATCTTTCCAGACACAATACTGATAACATCCTGAAGTTTATTATTAGATAGCCCTTTATGTGAATATATCCATTTATGTGAATTACCTTGACTATATGGTTTTATAACCTAATTTTTTCACTTACTATCTTTTCGTATCATTAGATGTAATTCTGAAGCATCATTTTTAGGCACAGAGTATCTTACTCTGAAAAACTTATTTGTCCCTGATGCTTTTCATCCACTGGCCCCTCCCATGTCTAATTTCTCCACTAGGAATTTGTAGATCAAAGAGCATGTAAAAATCTTGATATGTATTACCGGATATTCACAAAGGGGATAGTAGTTTCTGTTCCCACTAATGGCTGCGTGCCTGTACCCAGACCCCAAGTCTATGCTCATTGCCAGTTTAATAATTGCCGGCCTGATAGGTGAAAATAGTATCTTTTCTTTCAATTCTTTTACTGATAAGAAGCTTAGCACTTTTTTTTCATGTGTCAGTTGGTCATTTAAATTCCTTTTCTTTTGAATTTCTGCTCTTGTCCTTGTCACGTTTTCTTTTGGGATTAATCTTTTTTCTTGATTTGTATGAACTCTTCATACTTAGGGACATTAATTCCTTATGACATATGCTTCAGATATTTGTTTCCAAAGTTTCATTTGCTTTTAAAACTTAACTTGTGGAATTTTTTTTTCTTTCATAGAAGTGTTTAAGTGTTTCATAGAAGTGCCATCCACTATGATTTTCCTCTTTTTTTTTTTTTTTTTTTTTTTGAGACAGAGTTTTGCTCTTGTTGCCCAGGCTGTAGTGCATGGCACAATCTCAGCTCACTGCAACCTCTGCCTCCTGGATTCAAGCGATTCCTGCTAATTTTTTCATTTTTAGTAGAGATAGGGTTTCACCACATTGGTCAGACTGGTTTCAAGCTCCTGACCTCAGGGGATCCCTCCGCCTCGGCCTCCCAAAGTGCTGGGAAGTGCTGGGATTACACGCGTGAGCCACCACGCCTGGCCTGATTTTCCATTTTTAAGGATTTCTGCTCGTGGTGTCAAATGAGAACATCCCCTGTCACTTCAAGATTTTACCAATATTATCCTGAATTTTCTTCTACAACACTTTCTCTTTTTTAAAAAACGTTTTTAAAGATGGAGTCTTGCTAAGTTGCCCAGGCTGGTCTTCAACTCCCGGGCTCAAGCAAACCTCCCACCTCATCCTCTCAAAGTGCTAGGATTATAGGTGTGAGCCACCGCGCCCGGCCTCTGCCACACTTCCATGATTTCATTTGTTCACTAGGGTCTTTAAACTATCTGTAGTTTGTTTTGATGCAAGCAGATAAATTTATATTAGTGTGGCCACATGTAATTTACATTTTTAAATATTGAATTATTTTGGTTGCACTGTGCAAACATTGGGCAAATTTAGGTATTAAGTTGGAAAAAGCCACGTAAGTGACACACTGTTCTGAGGAGCACTGGGAATTCTGAGAAGGCTTAAAGAGTTTGCCATGGAAGTGGAGGTCGGGAGAGGGGAGAGCTGAACAAGTGTGTGGGTATTTCCAGCTCCTACTTCTCCCAAGAACTGCAGGCTTAGATGGGCAGCTGTCTAGTAGGCAGATCTTCTTGGGCATCTAATAATAAGCTGTTCAAAATTAACAAACATAGCCAAAGCAGAAGTCTTTTTTCTTTTTCTTTTTCTTTTTTTTTTTAAGACAGAGTCTCACTTATCACCCAGGCTGGAGTGCAGTGGCATGATCTTGGCTCACTGCAACCCCCGCCTCCCTGGTTCAAGGGATTTTCTTGCCTCAGCCTCCTGAGTAGCTGGGTGCCACCACATCCAGCTAATTTTTATATTTTTAGTAGAGACAGGGTTTCGCCATGTTGGCCGGACTGGTCTCAAACTTCTGTTGTCAAGTGATCCACTCGCCTTGGCCTCTCAAAGTGCTGAGATTACAGACTTGAGCCACCGCGCCCAGCCCAAAGTGGAATTCTTGATGCTGTCCCCACCCTAATGCACACACCCCAGTCCTTTCTCGTCTTAGTAAATAGCACCATCAAACACCCAGTTAGGCAGGCCAGAAACTTCAAAGGTATCTTTGATTCCGCTCTGTTCCACCGCTTTATGTCTACTCCATCATGAAGTCTTATAGACTGTCTGTCCGGAATATATCCTGAGTCTGACCAATCCTAATCATTTCCACTGTTAAAACATTAGTCTAGGCCACCACTGTCTCTCACGTGGGTGTTTATTGTGGTCTCTTGGATGTTTTCTCGGTTCCACTTTGCCTCCCTATAATCCGTTTCACACAATAGCTTCTACAGTGTAAATAAGATCATGTTATTCCCTTGATTAAAACCTTTCAAAGACTTCCCATTACACTTAAAATAAAATCCAAGCCTTGCTATAAAAGATCCATTTGTCTGGCCTCTGTGCTTCTCCAATTTCTTCCTTCTGCACTCCCCTTGTCTACTTTGCGGTAGCCAAACTTGTCTCTTTCTATCCCTTGAACAGTTTCTTTTCTTTCGTTGGATCTTTATAGTGGCTGAACGTCCTCTAGAACTAACCAGAAACTCTCTCTGATGTCTTCTCAGAGAGACTTTCCTTGACTACCCCCAGGCACATGAAGAAGTCCCAAACACCCCCTCTAGTCACCATCTATCTTATTAACCTTACTTATTTTCTTTAGAGTGGGGTTCTGTATGTGAAATGATCATCTTTATTTGTTTACTTGTTTATTAGCCGTCTTCCATTTGAGAATGTAAGCTCCCAAAGGACACTCTGTTTTGTTCACTTCTGAATCCCTAGCACTTAACCCCATGCTTTGCCTGTGTCGTTTGGTGGTATGAGGTGACCATTTTTGGAACTGTTCCCACCCCACGGCCTCCATTCATCCTTTTTTTTTTTTTTTTTTTTTTGAGATGGAGTCTTGCACTGTTGCCCAGGCTAGAGCAGTGGTGCAATCTCAGTTCACTGCAAGCTCTGTCTCCTGGGTTCACGCCGTTCTCCTGCCTCAGTCTCCCGAGTAGCTGGGACTACAGGCACCTGCCACCACGCCCGGCTAATTTTTTGTATTTTTATTAGAGATGGGGTTTCACCGTGTTAGCCAGGATGGTCTCGATCTCCTGACCTCGTGATCCGCCCACCTCGGCCTCCCAAAGTGCTGAGATTACAGGCGTGAGCCACTGCGCCCGGCCTCCGTTCACACTTTAATCACAGCAGCTCAACTTTTACATCTTGAGCTTCAGTGGGAGGTTTTGTTTACAGAAAGTTTTCTTGGTTGACAAAAGCCTGGAGATGATTTTCTTAGAAGATAAGGATTTATTCTAAGGATATGTGAGGAAGCAAAGTTTTTTAGTTTTTTTTTTTTTCTGGGTTGGGGATCCGAGTCTCGCTCTGTCATCCAGGCTGGAGTGCAGTGGTGCAATCATGGCTCACTGCAACCTCTGCCTCCCAGGTTTAAGCGATTCTCCTGCCTCAGCCACCTGAGTAGCTGGGATTACAGGCTTGCGCCACCATGCCCAGCTAATTTTTGTATTTTTAGTAGAGACAGGGTTTCATGGAAGCAGAAATTTTAATTTGACGTTTCTGTCAGTGTTCCATCTACTTCATAATGTATTGTTGATACGGTTCTGGATTTTTTAACCTGAAGGAATAAGCATGAATATAGCATAATGATTTTTCACAGTTCCTGCCCAAGAGTGCTTTTTCTTTACATGTTGAATTACATACCGTAGATTGTTTTATCCTATAATTAGAAAGATTATGAGATTACATCATCTTATATTTACCCTTCTTAAAGAGTGTTTCCCGAATCACAAGCCAAAGCCTTTGTATAACCTTATTATGTAAATATTTATGTTTTAGGTGTGTTATTCCCTTTGAGTGTGTGTGTATCTATATGCATATATATGCATAGCATTTGTGTTCTCTTATTGTAAGCACTCTAGTTGATGATGTCTGTGCTTCCATTGCAACTCTTCACTGCATGGGTACTCTGATGTGTACGGCTTGCTGCTCCCCAGATATTCATTGACTTTGTGACATCTGTCCTAGGACAAGTTTCACTATTTTAGTTTTTGGCTACTCAGTTAATTAGAAACGCATCTCAGTTGTATTTTAAGTTATTGCTTTCTACATTTTTATCAGTAAATACAAAGAGATTGCCTTTAGTTTTTGTTACGTGTATTTTCAGGTTGTTACTGGGAATACAAAGTTTTACAACCGTTGCTTTCATTGTGGATTATATGTTTTATGAAAATATTTACAGTTTTTGCCTTGAAATGCTTGTTAAATTTAGCAGTCCTTCCTTTGTGTGTGTGTGTGTGTGTGTGTGTGTGTGTGTGTGTGTGTGTGTGTGTGTGTGTGTGTTTGAGATGGAGTCTTGCTCTGTCACCCAGGCTAGAGTGCAGTGATGCGATCTTGGCTCACTGCAACCTCCGCCTCCCGGATTCAAGCAATTCTCCTGCCTCAGCCTCCCAAGTAGCTGGGATTACAAGCATGTGCCACCACGCCCGGCTAATTTTTTTGTATTTTTAGTAGAGACAAGGTTTCACCATATTGGCCAGGCTGGTCTCGAACTCCTGACCTTGTGATCCACCCACCTCGACCTCCCAAAGTGCTGGGATTACAGGCGTGAGCCACCGTGGCTGGCCTTTTTGTGTGTTTTTTGATCCTTACTCATCCTTTTGTTTTTAATCTGTCTTTTTATTTTAGGTGCATTTCTAGTTTGCTTGGCCTGCTTTTTCATAACACCTTATTCCTACATATTAGATATAATGTTCTTTTGCATTTTATTGCTTGTGAAGCAAATATCTTCTAATTAAGAAAAATAACTTCTAGTTAATTTATTTCAAGGGGAAGCAGTGAGGGTTTTATTTCTCTGAATGTTTGTTGTCTTGTGTCCTATGGAATATTTTCTTTTTGTTTTTGTTCTTTCTGTAACTCAGGACATATTTTCATTCATTCAGAACGTTTTCATTGGTGCACATATTTTCTTTTTCTTTTCTTTTTTTTTTTTTTTTTTTTTTTTTGAGACAGGGTCTTGCTCTGTTGCCCAGGCTGGAATGCAGTGGCACAATCTTGGCTCACTGCAACCTCTGCCTGCTTGGTTCACTTGATTCTCATGCCTCAGCCTCTTGAGTAGCTGGCATTACAGGCATGCGCCACCATGCCCAGCTAATTTTTGTGTTTTTATGGAGAGAGTTTCGCCATGTTGGTCAGGCTGGTCTTGAACTCCTGACCTCAAGTGATCCGCCCTCCTCAGCCTCCCAAAGTGGTGGGATTGCAGGCGTGAGCCGCTGTGCGTGGCCTGGTGCCATATTTTCTGCGTTTTTCTTTAAGGAAGGTTCCAAATGTCTGAACAAAAGGTTCCAAAAGTCTGGGCAAAAGGTCCTGCCCAGACTTTTGGAGAGAAAACATAGCAAAGCAATCAGTAGGTTAATGACTGCATGGTTTCTGGACCAAATTATCCTCATCTGCCACTTAGAACGTTAAGTTGTAAACCAGAGTCGTCACAGCTAGGGAGGAGATTACTTATTTGTACCCCTTGCTCGCAGGTTTAATATTCTCTATTGTATCCAAGTTTAGTTAGGGGTATATGAATTAGTCAGCTTTTGCTAAATTATGTTGCGGTAACAATCTCCAAATCTCAGTAGTTTACAACAACAAAACTTTGTTTCTCACGTTAAGGCTCTTTGTGGGCTTCATGCCATGGTAGAACCTCAAAAGTGGCATGTGCCATTTCTACTCACACTTCATTGGCCAAAAGCAAGTCACATGCTCACGCATGGCCTTAGTAAGCAAGAAATATTTCCCCTCCAGTGATGGACAGGTAGGAAAGGGTCTGATAAGGAAGGGCAGCAAATATTTGGATAACGGTATTGTGTGTTTGGATGGAGTGATATTTAAGAAGGTTTCCTAGGTTTTTTGAGGGGTATTGAAGCTGAGAGGTTGGAGCAGGCAGGAAGCTCTGCAGCCTGTAGCCTATGGTATCAAGCATCATAAGAACAAGAATTTACTAGTTACATCTTTATTACCATTTTTGGCATCTCTGCATACAGTGGGTCTAATGAATGGTAGCTGCTTAATAAATGTTTGTTGAGTTAGCGAACAAAATAGCAAGAAAGTGAACAGATTCTGAGGCAGGAGAATTGCTTGAACCAGGAGGCAGAGGTTGCAGTGAGCTGAGATCGCGCCATTGCACTCCACCGTGGGTGACGGAGTGAGACTACATCTCAAAAAAAAAAAAAAAAAAAAAAAGTGAACAGATTATTTTCATGCTATTTGGTGCCTTTGCTTAACTTGGAACCAGTTTTATAGAGCAGTTCCTACAATAACACCTTTTATATTTAAAATGAAAAGTGGTTTCTTGGGGGGGTCATTTTGCCATACCAAAAGATTATGTGCTTAAAAAAAAAACTGCATGCTAATTACAGAAAAAATTTAAAATATGCATTAAATAGAAGCAAGTAGAGGTTGTGTTCTATTTGACTACTCAGAACAACTATTGGTGTTTTGTTATATATCCTCCTATATAATTCCTTTTTTTCTTTTTCTTCTCTTTTTTTTTTTTTTTTTTTTTTTTGAGATGGAGTCTCGCTCTGTTGCCCAGGCTGGAATGCAGTATGCAGTGGCACCATCTTGGCTCACTGTAACCTCTGCCTCCCGGGTTCAAGTAATGCTTGTGCCTCAGCCTCCCGAGTAGCTGGGATTACAGGTGCTCACCACCATGCCCAGCTAATTTTTGTGTTTTTAGCAGAGACGGGGTTTCACCATGTTGCCCAGGCTGATCTCCTGACCTCAGGTGATCCACTCACCTCGGCCGCCCAAAGTGCTGGGATTACAGGCTTGAGCCACTGCCCCTGGCCCTTTTTTTTTTCTTTTCCATATAGTTTCTGAACATTATTTATGTTTATTGCCACACTAGGATCACTTAGTTTTGTACTTTTAGTAGTATCTATTGCTTTATTTGTTATGTTGCCAATCAGTAATTATAAAGGTCATAGATGAAATAGACAAGTATTTATAAGATTAATTTTAACTTACCCTTGTTCTCTTTTCCTCTTCTTGAATATCCTCTTTCAAATATATGAACTATTTACTTAACCAAACGCTCTCTTTCTCTTCCCTCTCACCATGGCAAGAGTGAAAGCAACCAGAATGATGGAAGGTAAACAGCTGGCCTGAGAAAATACGGTGCCTTGGAGATTCTCAGACTGGATAATCAACTCCTGGGGAAGCAGGCGCTGACTTTTTTTTTTTTCTCCTTCTTTTACTCAGAGACCATCTTTTCATATTTTGGGATTTGTGCAGTCATTTGAATGATCTAAAAGTGAAGAGCTTGATAATAAGTTGATTTTAGTCCTACTATCTTTTTGTGATGGATGTACTAGATAAGCTTAATGTGAGTCATTCAAGAACCAAGCCCCTGCTTGAACCTGTCCTTTGAGGGCCCTGTTTATCAGAGGTTGAAGCATTTTTTAGCTGGCAGCTGATCTTGGGTACGCAAGCCGTTGTACAAGCTCCCCATGCCTAGTTGTTTTGCATCATTAATCATCTTTTCTCCAAGCCGTGGAAACATGACTGAGTCTTGAGTCATCTGGCTGTTCCCAGTGCTGGAAATCCACCCTGCTGAGGTGAATGTGTGAAATATTTTTTGTTCTCAGTAGAGCTCTGAGAACTGGTTTGTCTCCTGCAATGAACAGATTGAATTCCTTATAAATATGTTACTAAAAGGTACCTTTTGTGTCCATTTTACAGAGATCTGATTGGGGTATAGGTGACATGATTATTTATTAAGCTCTTTTGAATAACTCCTGTACTTAATGCAATTTCCAAATAATACTAAATGTAGATTTAGGGAACTCAGTGACCAGTTTTCATTTGCATTTTGATGAATTTCTCTATTTTAATATTTGTAAGTGCTCTCCATTTTGGAAATATCCATTCTGCCAAGTAGGTTAGGAATGTGTGCAAGAATGACAGCTTCACTAATGTGCATGTTTGCTATTGAAGCCAGTGTCCCTAAGTAAAGCTACCAGATAAAGAGAGGAAAGGGGGAAAAAAGGAGAATGAAGCCACCATGTAACATCTGTCAGAGACTCATGTGAGCCCTGCGAGTTAGTCTTCATTTCCCATGCCATGATTTAGTTTTATTTTTCCTGTTCCATTAAAGCATTTCGGTTAATTCTGTATAAGTAGAATGCTGATAACTCCTTAGAGAAATGTGATTCAGTAATAACCTTGTTTCCATATGGTTACTTATCTAATCTGCCATGCATCTGCTTTAAGGAAGGTGTCCATTAGGGTCAACTCACAGGTCAGACATTAATCTTAATTGTCAAATGTCTCAACTCATTGCTGGAGACTAAATTGATCTTAATGACACTCTTCTGAGTATCGATTCACACTAAAAGACAGTCAAGGGGTTGGTTTCTTTTGCGTTGTAATTCTTAGCAGGATCCGAAAGAACGAAATTTTTAAAATGTGGAATAGCATGATTAATGAGGACATTTATTAAGGTTAAGGCAATATGTTTAAAAGTTAATTCAGTTTAATCTAAGGTTAGCTTATAGGAACTGATATAAGAGATAGTTAAAAATTTGTTAAGCTTTACTTAAAGCCTGTGTTTGGGAATAGAAACAATTTTCCTAGGGTACTTATAATTTCCTTTAATTATCTCAGAAAGAGGGTCTCTTACTAGGATGAAGGAAAAAATGATCCGTCATTCTTTTAAATCAGGTTTAATTCTCATGACATATAAGGGAGAGAAAACATACTAATCTAGCGTAGGTAATTTCCTAGTTCAGCTTCTTCCACTTTTGTGAACTACAGAGGAACTGGAGAGTAATTGTAATAGTTTTATAACTTTAAAGCATTTAAGAGATTAAATTGCTGTCCTTGTGAATTCTTTGTTAAGTAACTCTCAAATAAATTGGCAAGTTAAAGGGGATTTACTTCCTAAAACTAGCTTTCTTTTCTTTGTCTCTAACCTTTCATTATGAAAAATTTCAACATCTAAAAATTCCAGCATCTACAAAAGAAAGGAAAGTAGTATATCATTACCCAGCTACAGTAACTGTTAACTCTCAGCTAATCTTGTTTCCATCCTGCCACCCTCCACTCCAGATTATTTTGAAGCAAATTCTAGATATCACTTCCTTTTATTAAAGCAAGTTGCTTTTGATAGTGACAGTAGAAGCCATTTACTCTTGGCACAGGTGCTAAGGGCTGAATACAATTTTAAGGAGACAGTGTAGGCATTGAAGAACTTATGTTTTAAGAAAGGAGTTTATGTTTTCACTGGATATACTCAGTGTTCAGGGAATCAGAGACTTTCTTCAAATTTCCCTTGTCTTTTAAATAGGGATGTATTTGCAAGTTCTTATCTGTTTGGAAATTCCTGTAGCAAGTTCAGGTTTAGTCATTCTGTACTGCTTTGGTGGTGCCTTATCTAAATAGTGTTGAAGGGAAGAAAGAATTACTTCACCAAGAGTTGACCTTGAAAGGAGTTAGATGTATTGGGTATATTTAGGAAGTACCCCTTTAACGCTGTAATGATATACTAACTTTTAAAGCTACCTCATAATAGCTCTTAAAAACACAAAACACTTAGAGGTGATCCTTTTTCCTAGCCATCAGTGGGACAAATTAATTCCTTTTTGAGTAAAAAAAAAAAAAAAAAAAAAAAAAAAAAATTCTTTTTTTTTTTTTGAGTGCTCAAGATTTGCAAGTATTGGTTGACTCATTCTTTGTTGTTAAACCTCTTGGTTTCTCAGGACTGTGTGTCTTTTTGTATACTTTGACCTTGCACTTTAAACTGAATTGCTTTTGTCCTTTGAGGGAGACATAAAGCTCTCAGTTCCTGTGGGTGAGTGTGGGAAACTGAGTTTTCACTCTTCCCTATAATTTCTACATTTCAAGTGGTTTTAATAATAATCATAATAACTTTCTCAATTTTACTTCTAAAAGAAGTAAATTCATCAGACTGAATTGAATACTTGTTTTCCTTCTAAAGCTGAAGCCAATTTTGCCATACTTGTTTGTGCACTCTTAGAGTTTAGTTCTTAAACATAGAAAACTGTGGGGTTCACGTTTATATTTTGCTTTATTACAGCTTAGAAGGTAGTTGATGACTTGGCTCTATGGTATGCTTAAAGTGCTGGACTGAGCTAGTTCAAGAGTGTCATTATCTGTGAATGGGAAATGTGTGTCTACATTTCTTCAGTAGCTAAACAGAAATAATTATATGTTTACATTCTACCTATTTCATAGGGATGTTATTAGAATTACTCTAATTAGTTTTTTTTTAATTTGCAAAAGTATTTAAGCTTCTTTACAGATAGGTGCTATATAAAAGCAAGGTGCTATATAAAAGCAACGTGTTAATGTCATTTTTCTCAATTTGTGTTTTTGACACTGGAAATATATATATTGCTTTTTCTCTTTTCCTGGTATATTTTTCTGATAAGTGTTTTGAAATTTATTAAGTTTTTCATAGCTGGAATGCTAGAAAAGCATTTATGTCCTATTTTTAGTGCAAGTGATGAGGCTGGCTGGGTGGGTAAGTTAATGGCAAGGTAATTGAACTGTGCTAAGTGCTCGCCTGTGTATCCTTCTGGCCTCTCCATTTTCAGGGTAGAGTTACTGTTTACAGTGACACATTTCACTGTCTGTGTGACCGACCAGTCTGAATCAGTTCACCTATTGCCTGGCTGTCTTGAGCTCAATTTTTGTCTCATTTCCCCTTTCCATTTTATACATCACATTTCAAGATGGATGATCTGCTTGTCTAACCACTCCAGGGAAGATTGGTGCCATCTAATAAAGTCAAAATGAGGTCCTGCATGTTACCTGGCATAAATTAGAGAATTATAGAATGAATGTGTGAACAGATCTGAGACTAGAGCTAGATCACCAGACTCCTCAGTTTTTTTGGGTTTCCATTATGTGTTTATGGATGAAATTGTTCTCTTTGTCTGGTTGGTGGTTTTGTTTGTCCGTGGCCAATGTGGTCGATATTTCAACACAATTTGGACATGTTTCATATATATTTTACAGAATGGTCTTTTTCTTTTGGTTAACCTTATAACTAATAAAGAATCTTCAAGCCTCAACTGGGTACGGTGGCCCACGCCTATAATCCCAGCACTTTGGGAGGCCAAGGTGGGCAGATCACCTGAGGTCAGGAGTTTTGAGACCAGCCTGGTCAAAATGGTGAAACCCCGTCTCTACTAAAAAATACAAAAAAACTAGCCGGGCGAGGTAGTGGGTGCCTGTAGTCCCAGCTGCTCGGGAGGCTGAGGCCGGAGAATGGCGTGAACCCAGGAGGCGGAGCTTGCAGTGAGCTGAGATCCGGCCCCTGCACTCCAGCCTGGGCGACAGAGCGAGACTCCATCTCAAAAAAAAAAAAAAAAAATTAGGCCTCACTCCAGCCTGGGTGACAGAGTGAGACTCTGTTTCAATATAAAATAAAATAAAATAAATAAAAAAAGTTAGTCGGGCTTGGTGGCATGCACCTGTAATCCCAGCTACTCAAGAAGCTGTGGCATGAGAATTGCTTGAACCTGTGAGGCAGAGGTTGCAGTGAACCAGGATCGTGCCATTGCACTTCAGCCTGGGCAACAAGAGCAAAACTCCATCTTAAAAGTGGTCTATGTTATGCTGACCTACTCAAACATGTAAAGTCTGAAAATGAACCATGTTCAGGAACAAATGAAATGACCTTCTCAGGACAGCATTCCAAATACATAGTTAGGGGCAGTTGTTCGCAGCTTCTGGAGTGTTTGAAAATGGCCCTCACATCATACAACTTGAATTGGCATTCATTGACAATCACTATGCTTTTAAAAGGTGCTTAACAAAGAGTCATAACATACTTTGAGACTGAGTAAATAAAATAAACATGCACACCTTTGATGTTGAGCTGAGTTTGTTTGATTTTTCAGGCTGAATATACAAAGACTGTTTCTAGGAAAACTTGTGCTTTGTACAGATAGAGGAACCTCCTAAGAATTTTGATTGTGGCTTCCAAAATAGCAGATTTCTAGAATATGATTACCTACTTTATCTGAAATTTCAAAAAGCTGCCTTGCCTATTTTACAATATAAAGTTTCCAAAAAATCATCACTGTTTTGGTTGCTTTTTTTTTTCTTGGAAAGACATGTGTTTAAGCATCAGCCTTATTCGTTGGACTGTTATTTCATGTGTTTCTATTAGAACGCTGGATAACTCACTTGAAACTTACATGGCTAATATAATACAGTGAAGTTTGGGAAACTAAGGGCTCATTTCTGTTGTATTCCTTGGAACATATGTGGGTTCAAGATCAAAATCATTATTTCTTCTTTATTTTGGTATTTGTCTCTTTGGGGAATTAAAATTTGTTCCCAAATATTTGTAGGACTATACTCTAGCAGGAATCTGAATAGAAAACACTCCTTGTTTAGTTCTGAGTTTATGTGGAAGAGGACTAAGTGACCATTGAAGGTGGAAGGGTGAACACAGAGATTACTCAGCACTTAATTTATTAGTTCTAAAATGCATTCATTGAATACATATGGTTTGTTTACCTTTTATGGGCCAAACCATGTAACAGAGGCTGAGAATGCAGTTCTTGCTCTCAGGGGACCATAGTCTTGTCTGAGAAACAGACAATGAACATCAGTTTCCAATAGATCTAGTTCTAGGCTTAGAGCATGCAGAGGGAACAACAGAAAAAATCCACTGAGAACATTCTAGGGTTCAAGTAGGACCTGTAGCCCAAGTTTAGAATGGCAAGAAAAGAGGAAAGACAGAGAGGGAGCTTGGTCAGTGTTCTGCAAAGAATAAATTCAATTCTCTAAGAATAGTTCACTAGGTTCTTTTTTTTTTTTTTTTTTGAGATGGTGTTTCACTATTGTCATCCAGGCTGGAGTGTGGTGGTGCAGTGGCACAATCTCGGTTCACTGCAGCCTCTGCCTCCCAGGTTCAAGCAATTCTCCTGTCTTAGCCTCCCAAGTCACTGGGATTACAAGCACGCCTGGCTAATTTTGGTATTTTTAGTACAGACGGGGTTTCACTGTCTTGGCTAGGCTGGTCTTGAACACCTGACCTCAGGTGATCCACCCACCTCGGTCTCCCAAAGTTCTGGGAATTATAGGCATGAGTCACTGTGCCTAGCCAGTTCACTAATCTTAGTTATTGATCATAGTTATTAATCTGAAGAAGTTCTACAGTAAATCAAATATTCAGGATTGCCTAATGTTGACTTACTGATTTAGAATATCATTCCCTTGGTGTGTTTCTACAAACGACCAGTGCTCAATTTTTCTTTTCAATTTTGAACTTGTCGATGGACAGTGTCTGCAGTCTCTTGACAGTTATGTAATTTGTGTCTATGTAGGTTTAGGCTTTCCCCTTCCCAAATGCAGCATCTGTGTAGCCCCAGAGCGAGCATTCTAAAAGGTAAATTTGAGCCTGGCGCAGTGGCCCAGGCCTGTAATCCCAGCACTTTTGGGAGCTGAGGTGGGAGGATCACTTGAGTCCAGGAGTTTTAAACCAGCCTGGTAGCAAGACCCTGTCTCTACAAAAAATAACAATAAATAAAATTAATAGGCATAGTGACATATACATACCTCTAGTCCCAGCTACCATAGAGGCTAACATGGGAGGATTGCTTGCACTCCAGTTCGAGGCTACAGTGAGCTATGATCGCACCACTGTACTCCAGCCTGGTAGCAAGGGCCTATCTCTAAAAAATAAAAAATAGGCCAGGCGCGGTGGCTCATGCCTGTAATCCTAGCGCTCTGGGAGGCTGAGGCTGGTGGATCACCCGAGGTCAGGAGTTCGAGAACAGCCTGGCCAACATAGTGAAACCCTGTCTCTACTGAAAACACAAAAATTAGCTGGGCATGGTGGTGCACGCCTGTAATCCCAGCTACTCAGGAGGCTGAGGCAGGAGAATCACTTGAAATCGGGAGGTGGAGTTTCAGTGAGTTGAGATGGTGCCACTGCACTCAACCTGGGTGACAGAGCAAGACTCCATCTCAAATAAATAAATAAATAAATAAGGCTGGGTGCAGTGGCTCACATTCACAATCCCAGCACTTTGGGAGGCCAAGGCAGGCAGATGACTTGAGGTCAGGACGTCGAGACCAGCCTGGCCAACGTGGTGAAACCTCATCTCTACCAAAAATACTAGCCAGGTGTGGTGGTACATGCCTGTAATCCCAGCTATTCAGGAGGCTGAGGCAGGAGAATTGCTTGAACCTGGGAGGCGGATGTTGTAGTGAGCCAAGATCACACTGCTGCACTCCAGCCTGGGTGACAGAGCGAGACTGTCTCAAAAAGAATTAAAAATAAATAAACATTAGCTGGGTATACTGGTGGGTGCCTGTAATCCCAGCTACTGGGGAAGCTGAGCAGGAGAATCACTTGAACCCGGGAGGCAGAGGTTGCAGTGAGCTGAGATCTCATGCGGTTGCACTCCAGCCTGGGCGACGGAGCAAGGCTCCGCCTCAAACATAAATAAATAAATAAATAAATAAATAAATAAATAAATAAATAAATAAAAATAAGTAAAAGGTAAGAAAATAAAAGACCAATTTCTGCTGAAAATCTTGCAGTGACTCCATCATCCCAATGGGCCATAGGCAAGTCCTGTTTCCACTCTCACGTCCTTGCCCTTGGGATTGTTGCATTCCTCCTGAGTATTCACCCTCACCTGGAAAGCAGTTGTGTGAACTTCTCTTCATCCTTCGTAGTCTGGTGGCCTTTCCTCCATGCTCAGTTAAATCAGTTTCTCTTTTCTGCTTCCTTTGTTCTTTGGCCTGCTCTGAGGTGTTGTATGAAACACACTGTGCCAAAATTGTTTACTTTCTGTTCTTGTTTTAAATATGAGCTCTTGGAGGCAGGATCTGTGTCTTTCTTTGGACCTTTACGTTCATTGCAGTAACTGTCATATAATAAACAGTCAATACTTGATTTAAGCTGAGCAATGTAATACTTAAACATTAATTTTGTTACATTTACTGGATGATAATGGTGACTGAAAAAAAACATTTTTAAGCTTTTTACTCCACCTGGGACAATTCTAAGTGTTTTACTTACGTTAAAACTCATTTAATTATCTTTGTTAAAAAATTACTCTGATGCTTGTTTTAATAGTTAGGAAGACTTTATTGAAGACTATTGCAGTGATGGGGGAGAGATCCAGCTCAATTCTGAATCCAGCAAGGACAAATCGAGATTTATAGTCAAGTAGCAGAGTATGGTCAGTGAATGGTAAATTGCTAAGAGGAGACATCAAGGTCAGTAGATTCTAATAAAACTGGCTTAGTCCACTTGGGCTGCTGTAACAAACTACTATAGACTAGATTTAAGCAATTGAAATTTGTTTCTCACAGTTCTGGAGGTTAACTCAAGATGCCGACAGATTTAGTTCCTGGTGAGAGCCCTCTTCGTGGTCTGCAGACAGTCACCTTCCTGCTGGCAGAGAGAGATCATCTCTCTGGTGTCTGTTCTTATAAGGGTACCAATCCCAGTCATGAAGGCTCCACTCTCATGACTTTAATTATCTCCCAAAGGCGCGCTTTCCAAATACCATGGCCTTGGGGATAAGTGCTTCAGCGTATGTATTTTGAGAGGACACAGTTTGGTCCATGGCACTGACCTAACAAGATTCTTGCTGAAGGCAGGCCTAGAATTTATACATCAAAGGTGGGGGTGAGGAATTTGATCAAATATCAAAGGTGATCAGTTAGATGGGGTGATTCTCACGAAACTGACTTAGCAGGATTCTTCGTAAAACTGAGCTAGGCAGGCTGAAGACAGGAGGGGATTGGAGGAGGTCGCAGCTTAGTTGAGGAGGGCTTAGAGGAGCCTGAGTTTGGTCAAGGAGAGGGTCTTTGTCACTGTTAGGAGCCTTTTAACTTAGGTGTTATTAATACTGGCATTTTACAGACAAGGAATCTGAGGCTTAGAAAGAGGCTAAGCAACTCACGAGGTCCAGACCAGTAAGTACCCTACCTGGATTCTAGCTGTCATGCTTTCTGTTCCATAACTTTTAAACTGTTGATCATCTGGACCCTGCCTGTGATGGCTCAATTTGCTTTTGCTAACCTGCAGTGAGAATCAGTGGGACTTTGCCTCTGCTTTAAAATGACTCGTGGTCTTGCTGCCCTTAAGTGCTGTCAATCCTGTGATTTTCACTGGAGCAACATACTCAGGTTACAACACTAGGTAACATTTACATGTTAGCAGCTTTCTTGAAATTTAAAATAGATGTGTATCTCATTTATATACATTTCTAATTTCTTTATACAACAGAATAACTTCTTTTACATCAAATTTCTATATTTAATGGAATCTAAAACAGAAGGATAGATTCTTTGGATTAACAGAAGGAAGGAAATATAAAAATTAGGATTTCAGGTGTTTGAACATAAAAGATAATTTTAAATATTGTCAGTAATCTATTTCTTTTTTTTTTTTTTTTTTTTTGAGACGGAGTTTTGCTCTGTCACCCAGGCTGGAGTGCAGTGGCACGATCTTGGCTTATGGCATCCTCCACCTCTCAGGTTCAAGTGATTCTCCTGCCTCAACCTCCCAAGTAGCTGGGATTACAGGGGCATGCCACCATGCAGGGCTAATTTTTGTATTTGTAGTAGAAATGGGGTTTCACCATATTGGTCAGGCTGGTCTCGAACTCCTGACCTCATGTGATCCACCCACCTCAGCCTCCCAAAGTTCTGGGATTAGGCATGAGCCACCGCGCCCAGCCCAGTAATCTATTTCTAGGAAAGGCTCTTCAAATATAGGTGAACCCTGTAAGCTTTATGAATCAACTGTTTTCTAAATAGTAATACATGAAATCTGACAATTTTTTGTATGATTTTATTCAATTTTCTAAGAAAAATAAAAGAACATACATAGCTGCTCTTCTCTTCAGGACTAGTCTTGATACCTTTTGTATTTGTGTATAGTGCTTTGCTCATACACTTCTTGCTGTTTTTTGTTTTGTTTTGTTTTGTTTTGGGGGGGATGGAGTTTTACTGTCGTCCAGGCTGGATTGCAATGGCATGATCTTGGCTCACCGCAACCTCCGCCTCCCAGGTTCAGGCAATTCTGCCTCAGCCTTGCAAGTAGCTGGGATTATAGATATGCATCACCACACTCTGCTAATTTTGGTATTTTTAATAGAGACAGGGTTTCACCATGTTGGTCAGGCTGGTCTTTTAACTCCTGACCTCAGTTGATCTGCCCTCCTCGACCTCCCAAAATGCTGGGACTACAGGCGTGAGCCCGTTCTTGCTATGTTTTAATAACTGCAATACTGTTCTCGCTTGTGTCTATATAGTTAGTACTCCTAATTTAAATCATACACACTGCCATTCTGCAGTGATTTCTTACTCTCTCAGTCAGGGTTGGTAGTTTTTACTCTGGGCTTTCGCAGTCCTGTGGAAGGGCACGGGGTTATCTCATCTGATACAATGTGTACGAAAGGAGTAACTGTATCATAGTACAAGTTTTAGATACAAGTGAGAATATCTACAACACTTTACCCAACTTACAAGTTTTTGATATATTTTGTTTCTGTATCTTAAAAAAAACACGATGGACAAATACCTCTTATAAAGTTTTGTATTTTTAATTGTCATGTATTTCATTATATGGATGTATCTTTTTTGGAGACAGAGTCTTGCTCTTTTGCTCGGGTTGGAGTGCAATAGCAGGATCGTAGCTCACTGCAGCCTCCAATTCCTGGGCTCAAGCGATCCTTCCACCTCAGCCTCCCCAGTAGCTGGAACTACAGGCATTTGCTGCTATACTTGGCTAATGTTTTGGTCTTTATTTATTTATTTACACTTTGTTGCCTAGGCTAGTATGAAACTCCTGGGCTCAAGGAATCCTCCCACTTTGGCCACCCAAAGTGCTGGGATTACAGACGTGAGTCACCATGCCTGGCTGGATGTTTTATAACTTACCTAACTGTTCCTATGCTATTGAACAATTAAGATTATTTCAGTTTTTAATTGTTAAAAATAAAGTCATAGTGTGACTGCCTCTGGACATATATCTTTGTATTTTGGATTATTTTCTTATGGCAGATTTACAGGAGTTTTTTTTTTTTTTCTGAGACGGAGTCTTGCTGTGTCGCTCAGGCTGGAGTGCAGTTGCACAGTCTTGGCTCACTTCAAGCTCCGCCTCCTGGGTTCACGCCATTCTCCTGCCTCAGCCTCCAGAGTAGCTGGGACTACAGGTGCCCGCCACCATGCCCGGCTAATTTTATGTATTTTTAGTAGAGACGGGGTTTCACCGTGTTAGCCAGGATGGTCTCAATCTCCTGACCTCGTGATCCACCCGCCTCGGCCTCCCAAAGTGCTGGGATTACAGGTGTGAGCCACTGCGTCCAGCCAGGAGTTTTGTTATTGGGTAAAATGGAAAGAACATTTTCCCTTTCTTTTTTATTTTTTTAAGAGACAGGGTCTGGCCAGGTGCTGTGGCTCACACCTGTAATTCCAGCACTTTGGGAGGCCGAGGCAGGCGAATCACCTGAGGTCAGGAGTTCAAAACTAGCCTGGCCAACATGGCGAAACCCTGTCCCTACTAAAAATACAAAAATTGGCCAGGCGTGGTGGCAGGTGCCTGTAATCCCAGCGACTTGGGAGGCTGAGACAGAAGAATTGCTTGAACCTGGGAGGCGGAGATTGCAGCGAGCTGAGATCACACCACTGCACTCCAGCCTTGGATACAGAGCAAGCGTGTCTCCAAAAAAACAAAAAACCAAAACAAAAAACAGCATCTTTCACTCAGGCTGCAATGCAGTGGTGCGATCATGGTTCTCTGCAGCCTCCAACTCCTAGGCTCTATCAATCCTCCCCCCTGAGCAGTTCCTAGGACTGCAGGTGCATGACATCGTGCCCAGCTGATTTCTGTATTAATTTTTTTTATTTGTAGAGATGGGGTCTTACCATCTTTCCCAGGCTGGTCTCAGACTTCTGGCCTCAAGTAGTCCTCCTGCCTTGGCCTCTCAAAATGCTGGGATTACAGGTGTTAGCCACTACTCCCGGCCATATTTTTCTACTCTTGATACTTATCCTGTGATGTGCTTTCCAAAGGAGTTGTAACAGTTTGCCCTCCCACCAGTAGTGTGAGACAGGGTCTCTTTGCTCTAACAGTATTAATATCAGATATCTGTATTAAACTTATTTGTTTTGAGGCCTTACTTCTTTCCTTGTGGTAAACCTTCTGAATTAGGTTGACCTAAAGTAAACTGGTTTAGATTCCCAAGTAAAATTTCCCTTTGACAAAAACTTTATAAGATCCATTTGAAAAGTTGGAGTGTCAAGGAAATAGGAAAAGCTTTGTTAGAGAGGGAAATGTTACTCAGTGAAGTACATATTGAATGCGTGAATGGTTCTTCAGTAACAGTTGTTATCTTTTAAAAATCTTCTCCATGCTATTTGGAATGTTAAAGCTTAATACCTCTGCTGGATTTTGCAAGCATGAAACTAAAACACAGTCAAATTTGAATGTGCAAACGTACGTAAACTGGAATTCTGGATAAATTAGATTATAAACCGAACACATTTTGAGTATAAGTGGGCCTTTAGAAAGTTTTTTATATTACGAGTAGAAGGTGAACCTTTCTAAAGAAAATAAGAAATTGAGGAAATCTAGGGTTTTTTTCTTTTATTTTGGATCTCAGTGTGTTTGTGATTTTTAACGTAAACTTTCTTTTCTGTACTTAAATGGTGCAGCCAGATCCATGTAAAGAGGAGTGAAATCCCCAGGAAAGATGACCAGCAGCAGGATTCTTTTCAGCTTTTCTCCCTTTCCTCAGGCTTGAATATATTTTAGTGCACCTCAATCAAGTGAAGTGAGATTAAATATTTGAGTCATCTGTCTGTTGCCTTCCAAAATCGTCTGGCTTTCTGTTGACTGCAGTCTATTTAGTGTGTTAGTGATGCTAATGTTATTGAATGGTTTTTAGTTCTAAAACTTCTAGTAGTGATAAATCTTGTGCATAGAAGTCCCCTATAGGTCACTTAGCAGAGCGCAGTTGGTTTTTGTTAATGACTGCATTGTCCTTTGCTCTCATTCATGATACGCAGTGACTTTTCATTGATGTTGCAGTAAGGCTTTTTTTGTTGGACTTCTCCCATTCTTTGCACATTGGTAAATAATCTTCAGATGTAGCAGGAGGTAGCCAGCATCTGTGTGCGGATCAGATTTATCAATATGTACCTGTGCAGATTGCCTTTATCTCCTGATTTGGCAAATACTTAACAGTCCTTAGCAAAGTCTATCCATTGAGCTTTCCACTAGCTCGAAGTGGTAAAAGGAGTCAGTTGTATTGGACAGGAAAGTCTTACTGTTTTTGCTGCCCATTGTGGCACTACCACTGTGAAGATGTCAGACATGCGAAGTATTCACTGGATTCTCAGTTACTTACTCGTTGTCAAGGCTTACGTGTAGCCAGTTTAATTTTGATGAATATGTTTAAATGTAGAGCATTTTATAATTACTGGCTTATGGCTTTTTATACAGTATGTGCATATTTCATTTCTTTTACTACCATCTTTCAGCCCATATTTAATTCATTCATTTGCAGCTCTTGCACTGTTTTGTTGAAGAAGACTTAAAAATCCGGCAGGAGGCTTTCCTACTT
The DNA here is from genome assembly GCF_037993035.2 of Macaca fascicularis. NCBI lineage: Eukaryota > Metazoa > Chordata > Mammalia > Primates > Cercopithecidae > Macaca > Macaca fascicularis. The sequence continues at coordinate 13,229,983 of NC_088377.1, read as the reverse complement.
TTTTGCCCTTTTCGGTGTTGCAGTGTTATTCTACACAGTTAAGTACCTTCTATGTAGTTTCTTCCTTCCTAAAGCTGAAGGGCCATATCTCTAAAACTTTTCTCTGCCTATGTTTAACCACTGTTTGTGCTGATGAGCTGATAATACCAGACTTGGTTGCTGACTGTATTTAGAGGTATACAATTTAATTACCCAGAGATAAAGGTGAGAGTAGTAAATTAGTACACTGTGTTGTCTTAAGACTAAGTGTGATTTCATTTCTTATGCTACAACATGGAAATTTATTTTAATGTTTTCCTTTATGTATGGGCTTTGCAATGTGTTGAAACTTGAGTTTTTATTTGGAAGTTTTGGAAGACAACTTTTAGATTGTCTCTTTTTTTTTTTTTGTCACCTAAGTTGGAGTGCATTGGAGTGATTTCGGCTCACTGCAACCTCTGCCTCCTGAGTTGAAGTGATTCTCCTGCCTCAGCCTTCCAAGGCGTGCACCACCACACCCGGCTTTTTTTTTTTTTTTTTTTGTATTTTTAGTAGAGACGGGCTTTCACCGTATTGGCCAGGCTGTTCTCAAACCCCTGACCTCAGGTGATCTGCCCGCCTCGGTTTCCCAAAGTGCTGAGATTACAGGTGTGAGCCACCATGCTTGGCCTAGATTGTCTCTTCTTTAGTGACTGTATATATCTACATTACACAGATGACAACATTTTGTTTTCCTGTAACCTGGGTCATTACATTTTTTTTTCATGTGACAAAGTGTTTGCAATTATTTGTGAATTATTTCATCACTTATTAATTTATATTTGAGAGGGTACTGGAAAGTCATGTGAGTTGAATATAGTTTAAACTTATACAATCTCATTATTAATTTGGCTGTCAATTTGAAAGGATTCCATAACTTATATTTAAAATAAAATTTTGATTTGAAACACTCTTATCTCAATCAGTGATTCTTAAATTTATTGTTTGCTGTTTAGAGTTATATTTTTTCCAGGAATTACTTTTTTAGCTTTCAGGAACTTGATATAATGTTTTATTCTTGATGACCCACTGGAAAATAGAACCTTCTAGAAGAAATAAAGTCCTTCACTTTATTGAAGCTTTATGAATGGCTCTCCTATCTGCAGCTGTAGGGCTCTACAATCTGATTTTTCCAAATAAATAGACAAACTATGGATAATAACTTTTCAGATGTTACTTTGCAGTTAGTTGGTGGTCTGTAAGAAGAAAAAAGAGCTTCAAGGAGGGGACTGTTAATTCCATTAATCTCTTAAACAGGAATTCCTTTCCTGTCTCTCATTGCTGTCCCTTATTTTTCACCTTTATGCTGTAATTACGGTTTGGTTTTATTAGCTCCCTGATGAATTCTCTCCTTCTGCCAATATTAAAGTAAGGATGATTTAGAAGAACTGAGATTAAAATCCGCCTATTGAAGCTCTCCAGGCTAGATGCCCTGACATTTCTCTTTGTGGAAAGTAAGCAGGAGTAAAGGGACAAATAGTCCGAAATGCCATTGAGTGTTGCCAAGTGATGTGCTGACAGCTGTACCTGACAGTGATTGCTGGACAGTGGTCATTCCTGAGTGTCCCCTTTTCACCTCCCATCCCTGCTGCCACTCCCCTCAACAACAACAGAAATTCTGGGAGGAATGCCTGTTCCCTGTTTCGAGGACAACTTGAGTCATCACGATAGTTTGTCAGATATAATGTGGACAATGTCTTTGACCTTTTTCAGTTTTAGTAATAAGATTCTTCTTTTTATCAGGTTCTTTATCCTTCATGCAGTTTTAAAATATTACTTATGAACAAGCCGCATGTCCCTTTTAGGTCATCTTGTTCTTCTACTTCAAATAGCACATGTAAAAGCCACATTTGAGGCTCAGGGCTTCAGACATGACAATAGGGCATTGATCAGGTTGGCTATATGTTTGGGATTTGTCAGTTCCTTTGTCCATTTTTTGTCTGGCTTTCAGTGCCTTTTCTCTGTATTTTAAAAGAGCTTTGTGTACCTCTTGCCTTTATGTGTAATCTTACAAGGCAGCTTTCTTCTTTTTCATTCATTTCCTGCTCTGAGAGTCATCTCAAGACGGGAATCTGGTATAAGACTCACTTATAGAACAGGGACATAGGCTCTTCTAGGTGTTTTCATTCATTGCAGATTTGTTTTAAATAAGAGATTTCCTTGTATTTTTCTTTAATGTTTTCCAATTTTGAATTTTTATAGATGCAAAGCCTTTAAAAGGGTAATATGTGGAGTCAGTATTTGTTTGAGGTTTCTTTTAATTGTTTTTCTAGATCAAGGACAGATATACATAGATTAGTACCTGAAACCAAACTCTTAACAACTCTCAAATATCAGATAATAGTTTTTTATGTTTCTGAGGATGTGTTTATATCCTTTGAGATGTTTAAAATATACACATTTTTGTTTTTCTCCCACATTTGGACATTTTTTTCCTCTCTGTGTTTCATTGATGCCACATTTCTACCAATTTTAATCTTGTGTTCTATACCTTACTATCCTATAGTTTCTTCAAGCTGGAATTAAACCTTTTGAGCAACTTTAAAACAAATTTTTAAAAATACTTCTTTATAAATGATGAATTACACTTATTACCTTAGTACCATAATAAAAATCTGTTTCAAATAAATGAGTCTGAAGATTGGAAAGGGATACCATGAAGTGGGTTTAGAAATAGACCTGTTAAAATGCAAGTCCAGCTGGCTGGGCATGGTGGCTCATGCACCTTGGGAGGCTGAGACGGGCGGACTGCTTGAGCTCAGGAGTTCAGGACCAGCCTGGGCAACATGGTGAAACCCTGTCTCTACAAAAATATGAAAATTAGCCGGGACTGAGGTAGGAGGATGGCTTAAGCCCCGGAGGTGGAAGTTGCGGTGAACTGAGATTGTGCCACTGCTTTCCATTCTTGGTGACAGAGCCAGATCCCATCTCAGAAATCTATACAATAAATAAATCAGCAAGCCCAAAGGGAATTTTATTTTAATTTTTTAGAGACAGTGTCTGACTCTGCCGCCCAGGCTGCAGTGCCAGTAGTGCCATCATAGCTCACTACAACCTCGAACTCCTGGGACCAAAGGATTTTCTCCTGCCTCAGCCTCCCCAAGTAGCTGGGACTATAGGCAGGTACCACCACACCAAACTTTTAAGTTTGATTTTTGTAGAGACAGCATCTTGCTGTGTTGCCCAGGCTGGTCTTGAATTCCTGACCTCAACAGATCCTCCTGCCTCAACTTCCCAAAGTGCTAGGATTATCGGTGTGAGCCACCCTCCCTGCCTGAATTGTTTTTTGTTTTGTTTTGTTTTTTGGAGATGGGGTCTTGTTCTGTCACCCATGCTGGAGTGCAATGGCATGATCTCAGCTCACTGCAACCTCCACCTCCCCGGGTTCAAGCAATTCTCCTGCCTCAGCCTCCCGAGTAGCTGGGATTGCAGGTGCCCGCCACCATGCCTGGCTTATTTTTGTATTTTTAGTAGAGATGGTGTTTTGCCATGTTGGCCAGGCTGGTCTCAAACTCCTAACCTCAGGTGATCCACCTGCCTCAGCCTCCCAACGTGCTGGGATTACAGGCGTGAGCCAGCACACCTGGCCCTGAATTGTTTAAATATGATGAAGAGGTCTCTGCTGTCCTTATTCCTCTGTCCTCTAATACCTTCTAGCCGTCTTGCCTTACTTTGGAGGGGAGGCAGACAGATGTAGTTGTTCACAGTTGAGAGATGCTGAAACTCTGTGACTGTAAGTACAGTAGGAGGGAGAAAGCAAGCCTAATCCATTTATAAATGTTCCATTATATACAAAATACCCTTTCTACCAACAGTAGGTTCTTAACTGCTGACACCAGGCATGCTTTGGTTGTGACTCCAGCAGCATGGATTGCTGGCATCTTACACTGAACAGTCTGGGCCTCCACTCTCCCCTTCTGTAACCTTTGCCTGTCACTAATTGTTTGGGCCCAGTTTCTTCATTTATATAAGAGGATTATAAGATTTTTGTGAGGGGATGGTCAATAATTAAGTGAAAAACAGATGATGTATGTTCATAATCACCTTTTAGTCTTTAGGTCATTAAGCCTAGATTAGCCTATTTTGGTGTATTAGAAATCTGCTGATTATCTGTAGTACATGTAGAAGATTCTTTTTTTCTGTGTGTGTGTGTGTGTGTGTGTTTCCTTTTTTTTTTTTTTTAAGTAGCTGTGGTCTCACTCTGTTGCCCAGGCTGAAGTGCAGTGGTGCAATCTCAGCTCATGCAATGCCACCAATCCATTTTGCTAGAGTCACAACCACAGCATACCTGGTCTCAGTAGTTAAGAACCTACTGTTGGTAGAAAGGGTATTTTGAATATAATGGAACATTTATAAATGGATTAGACTTGCTTAGGCCCAGGTTCAAGCAATCCTCCCGCCCCAGCCTCCTAAATAGTTGAGACTAATGGCACATGCCACCACACCAAGCTAGTTTTTTTGTATTTTTTGTAGTGATGGGGTTTTGCCAGGCCAGCCTTGAACTCTTGTGACCACTGTGGGAAATTGATCTGGACTCAAGTGATCTCCCTGCTTCGGCCTCCAAAAGTGCTGGGATTACAGGTGTGAGCCACTGTGCCTGGCCTGTAAATATGTTTGAATTACCTCATTTCATCTTGCGTGCTTCCCTTTATTTTTTAAAAAATTTGGCTGGGCATGGTGACACACGCCTGTAATCTCAGCACTTTCAGAGGCAAAGGTGGGTGGATCACTTGAGGCCAGGAGTTTGGGACCAACCTGGCCAACGTGGCGAAACCCTGTCTCTGTTTAAAAAAAAAAAAAAAAATTAGCTCAGTGTGGTGGGATTACAGGCGTGAGCCACCGTACCTGGCCAAAAATATTTGAAAATTTTCAAACATTCAGGAAAGTTGAAAGAACAGCACAGTGACATACTTGTTTTAAAAGACTAATTACAGTTTAATTATTTGATATAAAGTTAAGTTTTAAATTACGCCAGTAATTAAGACTTTTAGATATTTTATTCCACATGGTTAAATTTTTACCTTTTTAACTATTAAACTTAGTATTTATGTGCTAGAACCTAAAATCCCTAATTATTTATGTTTTGATTTTGATTTTTTGGAATTGTTGCATATTTTCTGAATAATCTTCCTGTATTTATGATAGCAAAACATTGGAACTGAAATAACAAATCTGTTTCAATGTACTTTTTTGTCCTGCAGAATGACATTTTAATAAATATTGTTTTAGCCAGGCGCGGTGGCTCATGCCTATAATCCTAGCACTTTGGGAGGCCAAGCCGGGCAGATCACCTGAGGTCAAGAGTTCAGGACCAGCCTGGCCAACATGGTGAAACCCCATCTCTACCAAAATACAAAAATTAGCCGGGCATGATGGCTGGTGGCTGTAATCCCAGCTACTCAGGAGACTGAGATGGGAGAATCTCTTGAACCCGGGAGACGGTGGTTGCAGTGAGCCAAGATCACACCACTGCACTCCAGGCTGAGCGAGACTCCATCTATGTATGTATATACATATGTATACACGTATATACATATGTAAATAAATATGTATATATAAAGAATATATATGTAAAGAATATATATATGTGTATATAAAGAAAGAAAGTTATTTTAAGGATAGTCATTCTATTTATAAATACATGTTTGTTAGAGGCCTTCTACTTATCTATGTCAACATTAGGGATTTTAATATAAGTACGAAAATTAAGGATCATCCGTATTTTTTCTTTTGACTTTCTCTAATTGGCTCTTTTTCCTGAAGCTGAAATGAAGAAAGATTAAAGACTTCTTAAACATATTCTAGCTTTGGTTTAAAAATCTGAACATTATCCAAACTTGAAGAAACTATTTACCTGTTTCTTCATTGCTTAATATTTAGTCTCTGTGTTTTTCTATTTTTTGTACCTAAATAAGGAATGTTTGTCTCCATAAAATATCTAGGTCCAGCAATATGTTTAGAAAGGTTTTAATAACTTGCTGAAAGCACGTATGTTGTGTAAAGTGTGCCAAAGAAGGAAACAATTGTACTTTCATTGGGAAAAGACTAAAAGGAAATAGAAATACCAAGCTGTTGATAGAGGTTGCCTTCGGAGAGTGGAATTGTGGGTTTTTTTTTTTCACCTATCTTTTCAGTTTTCTAAATTTCCCACAGTTGTCTCCTATAATCTTTAAAGGGGGAAAGTGTAAGCAGTCACCACGTAGGCCCTGTTGTAAAACAGAAGTATTTCAGAGGGACGAAATGGTAACTAGTAAATGGGACCGCACCTATTTGCCTACTTGGTGCTGCCCTTCTCTCTGTGTTGTCTCCTCCCTGAAGAGCTCCGGGCCCTTAGCCCTGAGGTGCTGCCTCTGCCTGGGGCTGAGCTTCCCGCACTCCTGGGTAACCCTCCTGCTTTCTATAGAGGCCACAGGGCTGGGGACCTCAGAGAGAAGAATGCCTTTCCTTTTCTTTAGGTATGCTTCTGTTTGTTTTCAGCGTAGATGACCTACTTTATGCTGCTGAAGTCCCCTCATAGAGATAGAACTGATTTCATTCACCTTTTTCTTTTCTTAACTGCTGTAGGCTTTCTGTTACATTTTTAAAAAATATATGACTTCCTGCTTCTATATGGTAAATGTTTACACGTCAGGAAGCTTTTCCTTTTTGTGTGTAAGAAGTAGAAGCTCATTGGACTTACATGTCAGCATTCTATTAATCTTAATTCCCTTACTTTCTTTCTGTGATCTGCTATGACATTACAAAAAAATATTGGTTTATCTTTCTTCTTTCTTTCGTTTTCCAGTGCCTTTATTGCATGGAAAAGTATCCCCTGCATCCACAGCTTCACCCTGGTTAGTTTACCAGGCTAACTACTTTGTGCCTCTTCGGTGAAGTTCTTATTCTTAAAAATATGAGGTTATGATCATGGGCTCTGAATCCAGACTCTCTCTCCCATTGTTTAGTAACTGTATAAACTGTGCCTTAGTCTCCGTAAGAGGAAATACTAGTATTATTTAATCCATAGCTTTGTTAATAGGATTAAATTGGCTAATATCGGTCAGGTGTACTTCCAAGCATTTAAACTTTCCATTAGTTATTATAAACTATTACTATTAAGGATCATGCCAATAAATCCTCACCAAAGTTGACTTCATTATTTTGGCATAATGTTATCGTCGACTATTATCTTTGATTCTGGAAGTAAGGCTAAGCTGTCATTTGAATGAGATAAGGGCCTCAAAATCAGTTGTTAAGACAGTCTTGGCTGGGCGCGGTGGCTCATGCCTGTAATCCCAGCACTTTGGGAGGCCGAGGAGGGTGGATCACAAGGTCAGCAGATCAAGACCATCCTGGCTAACACAGTGAAACCCCATCTCTACTAAAAAAAATGCATATATACACACCCAAAAAAATTAGCCGGGCGTGGTGGCGGGCGCCTGTAGTCCCAGCTACTCAGAAGGCTGAGGCTGGAGAATGGCGTGAACCCGGGAGGCAGAGGTTGCAGTGAGCTGAGATCCGGCCACTGCACTCCAACCTGGGCGACAGAGCCAGACTCCATCTCAAAGAATAAAGACAATCTTAAAATGCTTTAGTGAGGAGATAAAAATCACTGAACCACCCTGTTGTTTTTATATTGGATCAGTATAACTTTGTACTGTACATGGAAATAAAAATTTTTCCTGAGTAAATTAATAAGACATAGGAAAGATATTAAGGTTTTTTTAAAGTAAGCTCTAAATAGAAATGATAATATGATTATAAAAAAGAAGAATATGAAAATATTTAATATACTAGTGCTCTGACTCAAAAGTTAATACCTCTATATATATATATTTTTTTTTTTTGAGATGGAATCTTGCTTGTTGCCCAGGCTGGAGAGCAGTGGCACAATCTCAGCTCACTGCAAGCTCCACCTCCTGGGTTCACGCCATTCTCCTGCCTCAGCTTCCCGAGTAGCTGGGACTACAGGTGCTCGCCCCCATGCCCAGCAAATTTTTTGTGTGTGTTTTTAGTAGAGACAGGGTTTCACTGTGTTAGCCAGGATGGTCTTGATGTCCTCACCTCGTGATCCACCCGCCTCGGCCTCCCAAAGTGCTGGGATTATAGGCGTGAGCCACCACGCCCAGCTAAAACCTACATTTTTTCAATTCTCTTTTTAACATTTGAAAATTTGGCTAAATCTAAAATATTCTCCAGAAGTTTAAATGGAAAGACATTAATAAAATATTCAGTCAAATGCTCTTGCTTTGGAAATGGAGGCACTGAAGTTCGTTTCTCCTATCGTTCTAAATTGATGTTTCATTTTGACTATATATTTAGTGAGTTATGGCAATAAAAGCAGTTTTAATTTTTTTTCTGAAAGCCTACTCATATTGGAGGCCTTTATAACTTGCCTCTTGATGTATATATATTTATTTATACAAATCAAACGCTGATGTCTGTGAAGTTTCATATCATCTTTTATATTTGAATTTTGTTCATATTACTTTTCGCCCAGGCTGGAGTGCCATGGTGCAATCTCAGCTCACTGCAACCTCTGCCTCCTGGGTTCAAGTGATTCTCCTGCCCCAGCCTCCCGAGTAGCTGGGATTACAGGCCTGTGCCACCATGCTGGCTAATTTTTATATTTTTAGTCGAGATGGGGTTTCACCATGTTGGCCAGGCTGATCTGGAACTCCTGACCTCAAGTTATCTGCCCACCTCAGTCTCCCAAAGTGCTGGGATTACAGGCATGAGCCACCAGGCCTGGCCAAGTTTTTAATTGATGGCATTTTAAAGTATATCTCATATTTTATACTTTCCAGACATTTTCCCCACTTACATGAAATTGAAAATGAGAATATAGCTGTTACTTGTTACTTGGTCATAAAGGTATTTGGAAAATCACTGATCTTAGAATTTTAATAAAAGGCATTTATTACAAAAATAAAAACCACTGGATATATTGAACTTAAAATGAGTAATTAGTATTTTCCAGTAAAGCATTTTGGATTCAACATTGACTAATGCTTCACCCTACCTCACTTCTGTAAGAAAACCTTTTTTAAAAAGAAATTTTATTTTTGTCAGCTTTAGTAAATAATGTCATTAAGGATTCCTATTCATAATCTGAGATCTGCCACTTAACTTGCTCAAAAGCCTTATGGTCCACACCATTTGTTCCATCCTTTCAATTCAGGTTTTATTTATTTATTTATTTGGAGTGCAGTTGCACAGTCTTGGCTCACTGCAACCTCCGCCTCCTGGGTTCAAGTGATCCTCCTGCCTCAGCCTCCTGAGTAGCTAAGAATGCAGGCGTGCACCATCATGCCCAGCTTACTTTTGTATTTTTAGTAGAGAAAGGGTTTCACCATGTTAGCCAGGCTGGTGTCAAACTCCGCCTCAGCCTCCCAAAGTGCTGGGATTACAGGTGTGAGCCACTGCGCCCGGCCTCAATTCAGTTTTTAACTTGAGCTTAAACGAGTTATTTTTTAAAAGTTAAAATCTGTGTTGAGACATATCAAGAATTGCTACATCTCTTGGGGGAGAGATGTGAGTTCCATCAGCATGGATACTCTAGTTTATAGTGAACTGTTAGGAATGCTGTATTCTTGACTCTTTATACTTAGTGTTTTCTTTGTGGCTTGTGACTCTCTTTTCAACTTTATTAATAGGTAATTGAAGTGTGCTAAATGCATATACTTATTTTTTATTTTTATGTTTTTTCAATTTTTTATTTTTTGTGGGGGCGGGGGGGTCTCACTATGTTGCCCAGGCTAGTCTTGAACTCCTGGCCTAAAGTGATGCTCCCACTTTGGCATCCCAAAGCACTGGGCTTACAGATGTGAGGCACTGCACTTTAAATGCATATATTTAAAATGTACAGTTTGGTTAGTTTTGACATAAGCATATACCTGTGAAATCATCCTTCCCAAGAGAGCAAACATTTCTGTTCCCCCGAAAGTTTCTTATGCCTCTCTGTTTTGTGTCCTTTCTTCTCCTCCCATTTTCAGGAAACCACTGATGGGGTTTTTGTCACTATAATTAGTTTACATTTTCTAGAATTTTTCTGAAAGTGGAATCATAGATATATACTTCTTTTTTAACCTGACTTCTTTCACTTAGCATAATAATTTTGAGATTCATACATGTTGTTGCATGTGTAACAGTTGGTTCCTTTTTATTGCCAGGTAGCATTTCATTGTATGGATAGATCACCATTTGTTTATTCATTGATCAGTTGATTGACATTTGGGTTTCAGTTTTTGGCTCTTAGAAATAAAGCTTGATAGAACATTTGTGTAAAAATCTGTGTGTAGACATAAATTTTCATTTCTCTTAGCCAGATACCTAGAGTAGAGTGGCTAGGTGGAGTGGTAGCTGTGTAATGTTTTAAGAAAACTATATTTTAAAAAGTTTGTACAATTTTACATTCCTCCCAGCAATGTGTAGAGCTGTTCCACGTCCTCACCAACACTAGATGTGGTCATTCTTTCTCACATTAGTCATTCTAGTGGAAATATAAGTGGCATGTCAGTGTGATTTGAGTTTGTGTTTCCCTGATGGTTAATAATGTTGAACATCTTTTCATGGGTTTATTGCCCATTTCTAGAAGTTATTTTACATCTCAACCATTTCCTCACCGAGCTGTCTTATTCTTAAATTTTAAGAGTTCTTCATGTGGATACAAGTCCTTTTTCTAATGTACGTGTTGCAAGTGTTTTCTTTGTCTCTGTGGTTTATTTTTTTGTTTTCATAATGGTTATCTTTTGAAGAACTGTTTTGTTGTTGTTTTTTTTTTACTTTGAAGCCCAGTTTACTAATTTTTTCTTTTATAAATCATGCTTCTTTGTGTTTTGAGAAATTGTCTAGCCTAAGGTCAGGGAGATATTCTCCCATCTTTTAAGATTTTTATATGAAGCATATATGGTTTTGCATTTAGGCCTGGGACGTGTTTTGAATTTATTTTTGTGTATTATGTAAAGTGTCAGTGTTGGTCTTTCTCTCCACCTGGATATCCAGTTAATCTACTTTGTTTGTTGAAAGACTTTTTTCCTCCAGTGATTTGTCTTTACAACTTTGCCAAAAATCAGTTAACCAAACGGGTAGGTCTTTCTGAACTCTTCTTTTCTGTTTTATTGATCTGTCTCTTTACACCAATCACAGAAGGCCTGGACAACTGTTGTTTTATAGTAAATCTTGAAATCAGGGTAAATCTTTCAACTTTGTTCTTTTAAAAAGCTGCTCTGCTTATTCTAGGTCTTTGCTATCAGCTTGCCAATTTCTGCCACAAAGCCTGCTGCAATTTTGATTGGGATTGCATTGAATATACAAACCCTTTGGAGATAATGGCATTTTCACAATATTTAATCTTCCAACCCATGAACTTAGTATCTTAGTACCATTTACTTAGGTCTTCTTTAAGTTTTCTTTGCAATATTTTGTAGTTCTAAGTGCAGAGGCCTTGTATGTGTTTTTTTGTTTGTTTGAGACGGAGTTTCACTCTTGTTGCCCAGGCTCGGCCTCCCGGGTTCAAGCGATTTTCATGCCTCAGCCTCCCAAGTAGCTGGAATTACAGGCATGTGCCACCATGCCTGGCTGATTTTGTATTTTTAGTGGTCAGGCTGGTCTCGAGCTCCTGTCCTCAGGTGACTCGCCCACCTTGGCTTCCTGAAGTGCTGGGATTACAGGTGTAAGCCACCGTGCCCAGCCTGTCTTTTGTTAAATTTACATTTAGAAATTTTACATTTTTTGATGCTACTGGAAAACAGTTGTTTTTCTTAATTCCACTCTACAATTTTTTGCTTGCTAGTATTTAAGAATTCAGTTCATTTTAATACATTAACCTTTTATCCTGCAGTTTTGTTAAATTCACTTATTGAATATAGTCATTGTTTTCTAGATTCTCTGGGATTTTCTTTATAAACAGTGATATCTATAAATAAGGAGAGCTTTATTTTTATTTTCCAATCTTTATGCCTATTTTTTGCTATTTCTTACCTTAATACTTTATTGAGTAGAATCTCCACATCCATGTTGCATAGAAGTGGGAAAAGCAGATATCCTTGCCTTCTTCCTGATCTCAGGCTGAGAAGTTCAGTCTTTAACCATTAACTGTGATGTTAGGTGTAGGTTTTTCATGGGTGCCCTGTATCTGTAGAAGTTTCCTACTAATTCTGATTTGCTGAGAGGTTTTTTTTTTTTTAAATCATGATTGAAGGTTGAGTTTTTGTCACAAGCTTTTAAAAAGATACCTATTCACATGATCATCTGGGCTTTCTGCTTTACTCTGCTAATATGGTATATTACATTTTCCGAATGGTTTAACCTTGCATTTCTAAGATAAACTGTTTGGTTATATTTTAGTATCCTTTTTGTATGATATTGATGTTCAATTTTTAATTTTTGTGAATGATTTTTGTATCTATCTTCTTTAGGGATCTTGTTCTATTATTTATTTTTTGTAATGTCTGTGAGGTTTTGGTGTTATAGTTGTATGACCTCAAAAAGTGAGGTGGGCAGTGATCTCCTTTTTGTTTGAAAAACTTTGCATGATTTTTGTATTATTTCCTCTTTGACAGAATTCACCAGTGAAACAGACTATGGCTTTCTTTTGGGGGAAGTTTTGTTGTTGTTGTTGAGATGGAGTCTTGCTCCGTCGCCAGGCTGGAGTGCAGTGGTATGATCTCGGCTCACTGCAGCCTCCGCCTCTCGGGCTCGAGTGATTCTCCTGCCTCAGCCTCCCGAGTAGCTGGGACTACAGGCACGTGCTACCACACCCAGCTAATTTTTGTATTTTTAGTAGAGACGTTGGCTAGGATGGGCTCGATCTCCTGACCTTGTGATCCCAAAGTGCTGGGATTACAGACGTGAGCCACGGCTCCCGGCCGGGGAAGGTTATTCATGATAAAACCAGCTTCTTTAGTAAATATAGGAGTATTCAGATTCTCGTATCAATTTTAGTAAGCTTTATTTTCCAAGAAATTTGTTTATTTTATCTACGCTGTCAAATTTGTTGGCATAAAGCTGTTTTTACTATGTATTATTTTTTAAATGTAGGATTGATGGGGATGCCCCTTATTTCTATGATTTTTTTTCTCTGTCTGTAGCTCGAGGTTCATAAATTTTTTCAAAGAACCAGATTTTGATTTTGTGATTTCCTCTATTGTCTGAATTTTTATTCATTCTGCCATATCATTGTAATTTCCTTTCTTCTACTTATTGTTGGTTTACATTTCTTTTTCCAAGTTTTTTTCTCTGTTATTGTTTAGAGTATTAACATTTAATGTAATTATCGGTTGTTGGAATTAGACCTGCCATCTTCCTATTATTGGTTTTGTTTGTCCTTTCTGGGTTTTTTTTTTTCTTTCTTCTGTTTCTTTTTTCTTGATGTCTTTGGATTTTTAACATTCCATTTTCATTTGCCTCTTGACTTTTTGGCCATATCTTTTTCTCTGTGTGTGTGTGTGTGTGTGTGTTGTGTAATTGCTCCAGGTGGTAAATATATTTACTTAACCTTTTATAATCAACTTAGAGTTAATATTTTATCACTTCATGTAGAATGTAGAAGGCTTACAGCCATATAAGTCCCTTTACTCTCCCCCCAGAGACATTTATGTTACAGTTATCATATGTGTTATATTTATGTTGAAACCCTACTGCAAGGGTTACAATATTTGTTTTCAACAGTCTACATATTTTAAAGAGCTTGATAGTTGTATGACCTTAAAAAGTGAGGTGGGCAGTGATCTCCTTTTTGTTTGAAAAACTTTGCATGATTTTTGTATTATTTCTTCTTTGAAAGAATTCACCAGTGAAACAGACTACGGCTTTCTTTTGGGGGAAGTTTTTGTTGTTGTTGAGACAGAGTCTTGCTCGGTCGCCAGGCTGGAGTGCAGTGGTGTGATCTCGGCTCACTGCAACCTCCGCCTCTCGGGTTCAAGTGATTCTCCTGCCTTATTTTAAAGAGCTTAATAATATAAAATAATTTTATATTTAGTCAGATGTTTGCAATTTCTTTTGCTTTGCCTTAATTCTTAAAGATCTCAGTTTCTCTCTAAAATTTACATTTGATTCTTTTTAAACTAGTTTTTCTTTCTCTGCTGATAACTTGTATATTTCCATTCATTCATTGTTTGTCTCGTGGAAAGTAGGTGTAATGGCTGTTCCACAGTCTTTGTGTGATAATTTCAACATTTTCATTATCTTGGAGTTGGCATCTGTTGACTGCAATTTTTTTTTTTTTTTTAGAATTTGTCAGATTTTCCTACTTCTTTGTATGTCCAGTAGTTTTGGATTATATCCTGGACATTGTGAGTTTCATGTTGTATAGATGTTGTGTGCTGTTGTAATCCTCTGCAGAATGCTGTTTGTTTCAGTAGGTATTTAACTTGGTTAGATCTACCTTGGTTATATACCATACTATAAATTCTCTGTGTTGTCTGTGGACAGGGGTTCCTTTCTCAGGTTAGTTTTCAAGACAAGTGCTGTGCTACTTTGAGCCTGCCGTGCATATCCATATCTCAGGTGTGAGCCTGAGATGAGCAGGAATTCATTCACACAATGGCAGGTCCCCGTTTCTAGCTTTTTCCTCTCCGGTTTTCCCCACACTTTACAGCCCACAGGTGCCTTTTTCATTAATTCCTTTAACCACAAAGACTGTGTTTCTGCTGGAGTTTTAGTCTCTGCACCTGTGCTTCACTGCATAGCTTCCTGACGGGGGCCCGCCTGTGGGGCAGAGTTGTAGAGAAAAGACGGAAAAAACTTTTTACTCCATGAAAAGGAAACTTTTAGAAACTTTTTACTCACCTCCCAAATCTGCCTACTTTTGTTTACTTCTTATTGTCTTCAAGTATTATAGTTATATTTTGTATTCTGTCTGCTGTAGCAGAAGCAGAACTCTGGTTTGTGACATTTTATTTTATTTTTATTTTTGAGACTGAGTCTTGCTGTTGCTGCCCAGGCTGGAGTGCTATGGCAGGATCTCGGTCACTGTAACCTCTGCCTCCTGGGTTCAAGCGATTCTTGTCTCATCCTCCCGAGTAGCTGGGATTACAAGCGACCACCACCATGCCCAACTAATTTTTCTATTTTTATTAGAGACAGGGTTTTATCATGTTGGCCAGGCTGGTCGCAAACTCCTGACCTTAAGTGATCCGCCTGCCTCAGCCTCCCAAAGTGCTGGGATTCCAGGTGGGAGCCACCGCCCCCGACCAGGTTTTATGACATTATTTAATGTCTTGGATATGTGATTATTCTTTTTCAACATGGTAGCTTTTTTTTTTGTTTTTGAGACGGAGTCTTGCTCTGTCTCCCAGACTGGAGTGCAGTGGCATGATCTAGTCTCACTGCAAGCTTCGCCTCCCGGGTTCCCGCCATTCACCTGCCTCACCCTCCGTAGTAGCTGGGACTACAGGCGCCTGCCACTACACCCAGCTAATTTCTTTTGGTATTTTTAGTAGATACGGGGTTTCACCATGTTAGCCAGGATGGTCTCGCTCTGCTGACCTCGTGATCTGCCCGCCTCAGCCTCCCAAAGTGCTGGGATTACAGGCGTGAGCCACCATTCCCAGTCTCAACATGGTAGCCTTTTACAAATTACTATATTTTTTTCAGATTATAGTAATTCATACAGCAAGCGTATGTAACAGTAGGACAAAACACCTTAAGCCAAGATGTCATCTCCATGGTCTGTCCAGGTAGCATAGAACAGAAAAGGAGATGTGATTGAAAGATGTTGCTTCGTCTACATGTTACTACTATCGTCTGGGGTTCCTTAGGAGCCAGGGAGAACCTCGCTGTGATTGGCATTGGAAAGACCTGTGGTTAGAAGAAAATTATGTGGGAAAATTCCAGCCTCATCTTTAAACCATCATTTGGCTATTGTGTTAGTGAATAAGTCTGAAAGGTACATCTTCATACATAAACATAATTTAGTTTTCATTAGGTGGATTCTTTGCTCACATCCAGCTGAGAACATGACACTAAAGAAATAGGGCTTTAATTAGGGAGGGAAAGAGAGAGAACGTAGAGTCCCTTTGGTTGTCACTTAAGAGATAGAGATGAAGGAGAAGTAGAGTTGGAGGTCAGAAGGGCCAGAAGGTAAATGTAGTCTAATATTGGTCATAGTGAGGTGAAGGCTTTTGGGGTAGAGATTCACCTAGGGTGAGAATTATTTCCTAAGTTCTAGAGTAGGATGATAAATAACAAATAGTCCTAGGTGCTTTGTCAGGAACTGATAATGACTAAAGTATATTTTAAATCATAAGAGTTATACTTACGTTTGCTGCTGTGATCCTCTCACAGTAGCTGTGAAATATTTAAAGTAAAGCGTAAAATTATTGTATCTATAAGTAAAAATGGTCTCTTTTTAATGCTTTCAGTATCATAGTTTAGTATGAAGCTAATGCTAACTTCATAAAATCATTTTTTCCTAAGATAATTTTCAAGATTTATAGGGAGATAGAAATGCATACATTTCCTCTGGATTTGCCATTTCTTGCATAGTATTATGTATAATATTTTCTTAAACAAAAAATTTAAAGAAAATATTAACAAATCAAACCTAGCTGTGTAGTGAAAGAATAACATGCATATATGAATTGTTCTATTGTACAAATTCTAGGATAATTCAGTATTCGCAAATATGTCACTATAATTCAGAATGTAAGTAAAGGAGAAATTCATTACCTCACTAGATGCTTAAAGAGCTTCTGAAAAAAAATTTAGCCATTTCTTAATAAAATTATAAAAAATAGGAATAGAAGGAAACTACATAAACATGGTAAATAATCTTTACTAAAATACAACAACAAACCAACCTATTAAAATATGAAATACCAAAACTATCACTGTGAAAATCACAGGCAATACAAAAATTATTGCTATCACAACTGTTGTGTATAGCTTAGTATTATTGCTTTGAGCTAGTAATGTAAGGCTAAATTCTTTATTTCCAGAAGATATACATCTAGGAAATTTAAGAGTTTCATTTGTGA
Organism: Macaca fascicularis; assembly: GCF_037993035.2. Lineage (NCBI taxonomy): Eukaryota > Metazoa > Chordata > Mammalia > Primates > Cercopithecidae > Macaca > Macaca fascicularis. The sequence goes on along the minus strand of NC_088377.1, from coordinate 13,213,007 downwards.
GACTATTAGCACTAATAAGAAAGTGTGGTAAAGTAGCTGGATACAAAGAAGAGAAATCAATAACCTCTTCATTTTGCAACAAAGTAAAAAAACGGAAGTAAAACTGAGCAGAATGTATTCTCATATATATTAAATATCTGTTATACTATGCATTTAAAATCAGAGCTTAGCATTTTTGGGAAGCTCTACAAAAAGATATATGACATGTTGATTCCAAAAGGATTTTATGAGGACTAAGTGAGATAAAACACACTAAAATTTTTAAGAGAATTATCAAGGTTGCCATACAGTATATTGAATGAGAAATTGTGGAGGAAAAGAAGGGCAGCTGCAGTTTCTAAAGGGAATCTACAGTGAGAAGTAGTCTGATTCACAACTGGATTTACAGACCCCTGGTTAGATATGGTGTCCTAAAGTCTGCAGTTATCTCAAAGGAAGCTTTAAAATGTTAATTCATAGCCGTGCGGATGGCGTGGTGTCACCTGTAATCCTAACTACTTGGGAGGCAGAGGCAGGAGACTTACTTGAACCCAGGAGGTGGAGGTTGCAGTGAGCCAAGATTGCGCCACTGCACTCCAGCCTGGGGAAAGAGCAAGACTCTCAAAAAATAAATAAAATAATAAAACACCTAAATAAATAAAATATTAATTCATAAGGAGAAACATAACAGTAAAGGAGACAATGACCAAAGATTTTAACAATTTTTCAAAACAGAAAGTGAATGGAGGAGTAGTAACTGAGTTCACAGAGGAAGATACCACCTAAGTACGTGCAGAGGTCAGTTACGGAGATACAAATCGGCATGCCCCAGGGATATCTTGAGAGCGTTCCAGAGCGTTCCTTGTGCTTGGAGGCTCCACATATTCAAAAAGGCTGAAGTCAGTTTTACAGCTCACAGTGCACATGTACCCTAGAACTTAAAGTATAATAATAATAAAAAATAAATTAATTAATTAAAAAAAAAATCCATATCCAGATCTTTTAGACCTTTCTCTCGTATACCCCAGCAGATGGGTAACTACTTCAGTCCCCTGTGTGCTGGGGAAATGGGAGGAGCACTAGAACCAGAAGTGCTCCAGACTAGAGAGGTGAAGCACACGATTGAAAGTCAAGTGAGCCTGTACAAGTCTGCACACTGAAGTGTAGGACCCTACCTGCTCCTTCCTTCCTTCACTCCTCCTCAAGGCAGCACTTACATGAGTTGATCCCTTCGCACCCCACCCAGCACTTCGTTCTGTCTGGCAAAACTTAACAGCTTCAATGAAGAAACCTCCACATACTGAACATTTGGAGGTCTCCCAATGAAAAGGGGACTCAATATACCTGATCGTTTTACAGAGAAGCCCATCAGTCAACAAACCTGCCACCCACGCTGAGCTTGGGCATTTTTTTAGTGCCTCACTCTTAAATATGGAGGCACATCCGGGGGTCACTAGATATATGAGGAAAACCTTAAAAGTGAAAGAGATGGCCAAGACGGGCGGATCACAAGGTCAGGAGTTCGAGACCAGCCTGGCCAACATGGTGAAACCCCATCTCTACTAAAAATACAAAAAATAGTCAGGTATGGTGAGGCGTGCCTGTAATCCCAGCTACTCAGGAGGCTGAGGCAAGAGAATTCCTTGAACCTGGAAGGCAGAGGTTGCAGTGAGCTGAGATCGCCTGGGCAACAAAGCAAGACTCCGTCTCAAAAAAAAAAAGTGAAAGAGACCCAGTCAACGAGCCAATGAACAATAAAGGAACCCAGAGGAATCCAGTGATCCAAGAAACAGAAGAAGAGAGAATGAGAAAGTGCTTTTGGAAATTTAAAAATGTGGTAGTTGGAAAAAACTTCTGTGGACAAATTGGAAGATGAAATTGAGATGTATTAGGGCAAGAGACTGTCATTTTTTTAAATCTAAATTTAAGATTTTAAATCTGTGAGTAGTACTCATTTATTTATTTATTTTTTTAATTTTTATTTTTGAGACAGGGTCTCACTCCAGTTGCTCAGGCTGGAGTACAGTGATCTCAGCTCACTGTAGCCTTGACCTCCCGAGCTCAGGTTATTCTGCCGCCTCAGCCTCCGAAGTAGCTGGGACTACAGGCTCATGCAACCATGCCTGGCTAATTTTTGTATTTTCACTAGAAACAGGGTTTTGCCATGTTGCCCAGGCTGATCTCGAACTCCTGGACTCAAGTGATCTGCCTGACTCAGCCTCTCAAAGTGCTGGGATTACAGGTGTGAGCCACTGCGCCCAGCCAATACTCATTTTTAACTGTGCATTTACCCTGTTAAACATAAGGAAAAATATTCACTAAATCTGGGTTTTTTTGAGACGGAGTCTTGCATTGTAGCCCAGGCTGGAGTGCAGTGGTGCGATCTCAGCTCACCACAAGCTCCACCTGCCGGATTCACGCCATTCTCCTGCCTCAGCCTCCTGAGTAGCTGGGACTACAGGTGCCCGCCACCATGCCCGGCTAATTTAAAACAATTTTTTTTTATTTTTAGTAGAGACCGGGTTTTACTGTGTTAGGATGGTCTTGATATCCTGACCTCGTGATCTGCCCGCCTCGGCCTCCCAAAGTGCTGGGATTACAGGTGTGAGCCGCTGCACCTGGCCCTAAATCTGGATTTCTGTTTTTAGTTAGAGAAGAGGACTGACTTTTTTTCACATAGGCTGTTCATGAGTAAATAATGCCTGATGGAGATTTTTGGACCATTAAATTTGTGTTTGGTATTCTGGGACAGATGTTAGTGTAATATGCATTGTTTACAGTCTTTCTCAAATTCTTTGTGTTTATCGTGGGAGAAAGGCTGTGGAGTTAGCTGTCCTGCTAACTCCACAGCCTTTGGTCACCAAACGAATGGTATTGCGCTAATCACGTACCGCCTCTGATTTTCATTTTCCTGATCCATAATATGGGGATGGTAATAATGGTAACCTATCTCACAGGGCTGTGATGATGAGTAGAAGAGATAAGACCTGTGAATTACGTAGTATAATGTGTAGCATGTTCTAAGTGCTCAATGAAAAGAAGCTTTGATTATAACCATCAAGTAGATGGACTGGTATTTATAGATGGTTAAGAAAAGGGTACAGTCAGCCCTCTGTATCCATCGGTTTCACAAAGTCTGTAGCTTCAGCCTACCACAGATTGAAAACATTTGGGGGAAAAAAATTGCGTCTGTACTAAACATGTACGGAATTCTAAGCATACAGTATAACAGTTGTTTACATAGCATTTACATTGTGTTAGGTGTTGTAAGTAACCTAGAGATTAAAGTATGCGAGAGGACTTGCTTAGGTTATATGCAAATACTGTGCCATTTTATATCAGGGACTTGAGGATCCACGGATTTTTTTTAATCCATGGGAGGTCTTGGAACCTATCTTCCTGGGATAATAAGGGACAACTCTGTATTTAAAAAGTAACACGTGAATGAATGAATTCCTTAATTGTAGAGCTATGCTCTGGCTCTAGTGTTAGTCCTCTGACCATTAAAGACAGCATGTTGGTGTGTTTATGATTATACAGGAATTAAGTTTTCATAAACTTAAATGTTGCATTTCACTTACAGGCGTCGATTAGCAAGGTAAAAGTAACAGAACCATGGCTCAGTTTCCAACACCTTTTGGTGGTAAGTTTTCAGAAATTTCTCTTTTTAATGTACTTTGGGACCAGATTTTAAAAACTTGATATTATGGCAAATTTAAAATTAAAAAGTAGAGAAAATAATGTAATCAACCTTCATGTATTCCATCATACAGTTTCATTAATTATCAACTCATGCCCAATATTGTTTCATCTGGATTCTTTTGGAGCAACTCCCAGGCATCATATCATTTCATCTATAAATATTTTAGTATGTGTACCTAAAAGATAAGAAAACATTTAAAGACAACTTCAGTGGCATTATCACACCTATAAAAATTTACAATACCGGGCCAGGCGTGGTGGCTCATGCTTGTAATCCCAGCATTTTGGGAGGCCAAGGCCGGTGGATCACCTGAGGTCCGGAGTTCAAGACCAGCCTGGCCAACGTAGTGAAACCCTGTCTCTACGAAAAATACAAAAATTAGCCGGGCATGGTGGGGGGCGCCTGTAGTCCCAGCTACTCGGGAGGCTGAGGCAGGAGAATGACATGAACCTGGGAGGCGGAGGTTGCAGTGAGCCAAGGTCATACCACTGCACTCCAGCCTGGGTGACAGAGCAAGACTCCATCTCAAAATAAATAAATAAATAAATGTACAATACCATATTATCATACCTATAAAATGTTTGCTATATCTAGTCTGTACCTTATAGTCTTCGGACATTTCCCTGATAGTCTTTAGACATTTCTTGTTATGATTTGTTTGTTTAAATTGGGATCCAAATAAGATACAAACATTGCAATTAGGCCATGTCTTTCCCAAGTCTCTTAGTGAATTTTACCCCACTCCTCTGTTTTTTTATCAGCAAGTTATTTTTTGAAGTGATGGGGTCGTTTACACTTTTTCAAAGCCTGGATTTGAAGCATGACATTTTTGTTTGTTTTACTTTAATTAAACTAAACATAAGTTTGAAACGTATCAGTCTGCATAAAATGTGTTTTGTGGGTAATTTTTCCTAATGTTATTAGGAAATTGTTAATTGTTCTTGCTTACACCCAAGTTACTTTTTAACAAAAATACTTATTAAAAAGTAGTACTTATTAAAAAATACTTATTACAAATTTATATTAACGGAGTACTCTTGGAAGCTGTCTAATCTCATCATGAAGAGAGTAAAAGTCTTTGTGGGATTCTGGTGCAGAGATCTGTAAACTTTTCAGAATTACTATTCTATTTTATTTTTGTTCCCCTTAATTACTGTACAATTTTTGGTTTTTGTTTATAGTTACAGGGATGAATTCTGACAGGACAGTGAAAATTTCTTCTAGAAGTTCAGACCTGTAAGGCCTGTGAGGGAAGGGGTCATCTCTGTCTTGCACACCACTTCATCCCCACAGTAAATGTTTTTCCAGTGACTGAATGGATTTTTACTTTATCGGTCAGTGTTATACCAGACCCGGTAGAGAGGAGAGATGCAATGTTTAGATGTTTTTGCTGATGTGCTGGGCACATTCACATTTTGTGTGAAACATACGTATTGTGTGTTCCCAGTTTTGTGGAAGGTGTCCAAGCTTTTGAAAGCTTTCCATGTATATAATCTAGAATTATTTTAGTCAATTTGAGGAGACCTAGGACTAAAGTCAGCAAGATCTCAGTCGTGAGTGGACATGTAGTCAGCCTAAGAGCTGAAACTGAAGGAAAACCTAAAACTCATTCTCTTTGGCTATTATTTCATATCAGGACATCCCTGCCCCTCTTGTGTTTTTTTTAACTGTGCTTCCTGCATACTGAGATACCCATTTTTAAAAACAGCTTTAGTGAAATATAATTTATATTCCATAAAATTTACTAGCTTTAGCTATATAATAATTAATAATTTTTAGCAAATTTATAGTTGTGCAACCATCACCACAATCTAATATATTAATATTTTAATCACCCCCCAAAAGATTTTCATGGATATTTATCACACTCAACTTCTTCTTTCATAACTTTTGCCTGTGGCATTTAAGGCACATTTTGCACAGTGGGTAGCTTAAACATTTAGGTTTAAGTTAATTTAGTCTGTTGCTTGGGTTTATGTAAGTAAATTATTAATTTATTATAATCTTGCTAACTTATAAGACAAGTTGCTAAAAAAGGAATGTGTGCCTCTTCTTTCCTTTCCCTCCCTTTCTCTCTCTTTCTGTTTCTTACCTTTTGTGTCCTGTTTTACACTTAATTTTCTAACGTTATATGCATAACTTCCAAGGACAAGCAGATGTGACTTTATCAAGTCTTTATAATACATAGACAGAATCTTGAAGTGCTGTGGAAATAGTATGTGAGAGCATTTTGTTTTGCTTTTCTCGCTGAATAATTTGTTTGTCTTTTCTTTGGATTTTAGGCAGCCTGGATATCTGGGCCATAACTGTAGAGGAAAGAGCGAAGCATGATCAGCAGTTCCATAGTTTAAAGCCAATATCTGGATTCATTACTGGTAATCAGAGTCAGCATTTTTTCATTTTTACTTATCAGTAATGCAGATGTCTGTGGAAACTCTATTATGCAAAGCCAAGATGGGCAAATATGACCAAGGAGAGACATTTACCTATTTTGCCTTAACCTTGTGCCTCTCCTTTTATAATTTTTTTACACATAATGGAATCATACCTTGTTTGCAATTTTTAGTGCATGTCAAACCACTGGTTTGTTCATATAATTTATGGGAATTTGTTAAGATCAAAGGACCAGTGGTTCACACCTGTAATCCCAGCACTTTGGGAGGCTGAGGCGGGCAGATCTCTTGAGGTCAGGAGTTCCAAACCAGCCTGGTCAACATAGTGAAACCCCATCTCTACTAAAAATAAAAAAATCAGCTGGGTGTGGTGGTGAGCGCCTGTAATCCCAGCCACTTGGGAGGCTGAAGCAGGAGAATTGCTTGAACCCAAGAGGCGGAGGTTGCAGTGAGCTGAGATCACGCCACTGCACTCCAGCCTGGGTGACAGAGTGAGACTCCATCTGAAAAAATAAACAAACTAATTTTCCTGTTTGATTATTTTTCAGGAATTCACTTTAGAAAAAATGGAATCTTTATTTCCTGGGGAATTGTTCTGCTACCACGCCCTGCTATTTTTTTTTGAGACAGAGTTTCGCTCTTGTTGCCCAGGCTGGAGTACAATGGCGTGATCTCGGCTCACTGCAACCTCTGCCTCCCAGTTTCAAACAGTTCTCCTGCCTCAACCTCCCAAGTAGTTGGGATTACAGGCACCCACTACCACGCCTAGCTTATTTTTTGTATTTTTGGTAGAGATGGGGCTTCACCATGTTGGCCAAGCTGGTCTTGAACTCCTGACCTCAGGTGTGGTTCTTAATCATTGTTATTTATTCTCCGTAAATATATCAGAAGTACCCAGAATTTGGAGTATAGGTATTGGGAATGGCAAATAACTTTTTTTATAAAGTGAAAGTATGGGTCATCAGTTTCCTAAGGATTCCTATAAATGTGCTTTTGCACAGTGGGTAGCTATTCATCCTTAGTTAATAGCAGATTAATTAAAGTGGAAAATCTATGCTGGGAAATGGTAGGCCTTTATTGAGATGATTTTTTTTAATCCTAAAGTCAGTGCTGATGGATTGTTTTACTGTTGCCTTTGGGCTTATCCTTGGACTTTTATAATGCACTCAACTCAGTATTTATAGTATTACCAGCCTCTTTTTAAATTTCGTAATTTTGCTGTTAGAGGATTTCTGTTAGCTGTTGGAATTTTTTTTTTTTTTTTTTTCCTGAAACTTTTTCCATTTAATTTACAGGTGATCAAGCTAGAAACTTTTTTTTTCAATCTGGGTTACCTCAACCTGTTTTAGCACAGATATGGTAAGTTGGAATTTTACATAAGCATAAGGCAAAATAAAATATCATTTAGTTCTATATGTTAATATGATTTCTTATGTTTTAAAAGGAGAACATGTATTTCTAGCCTGAAATATCTTGTTACTTCTTACCAGAGAATGATGTCTGAAAAGTGTCTTTCTCATATGGAACTAAAACAAAACAAAAAAAGTGGTGATATTTGAATGACAACACTGTCAAAAAGTTGAATTTCCATGGAGACATCTAAATTTTGGTGTTCCTTCACCAGTTAGTTTTGGCTTCATCCATATCACCCATATTTATTTGAATGTCCCACATTTCTTGCTTTATAATGGAACGATTTTTTATCTTTCATTGACTGAAGAATAAAGGGTAAAGAAAATATTAGAGTTAGTGCATGGTGAATCCATAATAAATAGATAATATTGAATTCTTCGACTATCACAAATAGGCATTCAATCTTTTAAGCCACAGGAAATACAGAGAGTATAATAAAAAAAGGGTGGCAAATACAGGTTTGGATTCTAGGCTCATGGCTTTGGAGAGCAATGCTGAATTCTGTTGTCCTCTAAGATGTCTCAATTTTTCACCAAGGGTGCTGAATACTTCACTTCCCTGAGTTAATTAGTGATGTGAAGGCAGCTCGCTGTGAAGAAAGAGCATGTGATTTGTAGTCTACACCTGAGTTTGAATCCCAGATGTACCATGTTCAGTATGTCTGATTTGGAGATACAGTTACCCTCTTTTACCTCAGTTTTCTAATCTAGAAAATAGGAATGCTTATAGTTTATGAAAGTTGTTGAGAAGATTCCAGAAAAAGCAAGGACTTATTGTGGCTCCTGTCACAGAATAGACCCTCAAAATAAAACCCAAAAAGCTATCATCTCCAGGGACTGGGTATTCTACATAACTAAATTTTCCAGCTGATTACTTCGTCCTCTTAAATGACCAAACTTTTACATTTATAATCTTATAGAAATTAATAAAGGTTGATAGAGCTTTGTGTTTCTTTTAAGCACAGTCTACAGAACACAGTCTAAGCTTTTCTTGGTGAAATGTCATCATTATGAAAATCAGTTACTCATCCTGAAATAGCAAAACTTACACGGTATATATATATATATATATGTGTGTGTGTGTGTGTGTGTGTGTGTGTGTGTGTGTGTGTGTGTATTTGGATATATTTGAATTGAGACGAAATGATACCAGATCCGTGTGCTTTTTTTAGGTGTCCGCTTTATTTTCTTTTTCCTGGTTGTCAGCATATTGGCCGCCAGACTGTCTCTAAACTAGTGTGCTTGCTCCTCTGAAGCCATTCTGATTCTAACTTCTGATCTATTAGAGCTGAAAAATCAGATAACCAAGCGGTTTTGGAATTACAGTTTAAGTAAAGTAAAAGGCTCAGATGAAGAAACAGCCTGCAAGAAAGAAGTCATGCGCAAGTGAGCACAGAAGTGCTGTTCTGTCAGTTAAATGTGACAGTTTAAACACAAGACCTGTGGCACCTGTGTGAACGTAACAAGCTTCTTTTGCTTCGCACCTCATACATGATCATGTCTCACACCATCAGGACCTCTCACTGGAACCTTCTTCCCCAGACTTAACTTCCTCCACTGGATTATGCTTTTATGTTCTATTCCCAGTTTTTGAAAGTTGATTTATTCTTTCAACACTGAAAAATTATTCATCACATATCTACTATGGGCCAGGGACTGTTAATAGGTGCTTGGAATATAGCAATGAACAAAATAGACAGAATCCATTCTTTTATTGAAACTACAGTCTAGTGGAGGAAGACAATAACAACACAAAAATTGTCACGTGGTAAGTGTGATGGAGTAAAACAAAATACACTCTAATGAATTTCATTTTTTTTTCTTCTGTTTTTTGTAGAGATGGGATCTTGCTATGTTGTCCATGTTGGTCTCGAACTCCTGGACTCAGGCCATCTTCCTGCCTTTGCCTCCCAAAGTGCTGGGATTATAGGTGTGGCCACCATGCCTGGCAGAGACAACTGTCTTAATTGAAAAAAGTGACATTTGGCTGGGTGTGGTGGCCCACTTCTGTAATCCCAGTGCTTTGGGAGGCCAAGGTGGGAGCATTGCTTGAGCCCAGGAGTTTGAGACCAACCTGGGCAACATAACGAGCCCTTATCTTTAAAAAAATTAGGGAGGCCGAGACGGGCGGGTCACGAGGTCAGGAGATCGAGACCATCCTGGCTAACACGGTGAAACCCCGTCTCTACTAAAAAATACAAAAAACTAGCCGGGCGAGGTGGCGGGCGCCTGTAGTCCCAGCTACTCGGGAGGCTGAGGCAGGAGAATGGCGTAAACCCGGGAGGCGGAGCTTGCAGTGAACTGAGATCCGGCCACTGCACTCCAGCCTGGGCGACAGAGCCAGACTCCGTCTCAAAAAAAAAAAAAAAAAAAAAATTAAAAAAATTAAAAAAAATTTTTTTTTTTTTTGGAGACGGAGTTTTGCTCTTGTTGTCCAGGCTAAATTGCAATGGCACGATCTTGGCTCACTGCAATCTCCGCCTCCCAGCTTCAAGCGATTCTCCTGCCTCAGCCTCCTGAGTAGCTGGGATTACAGGCCTGCACCACCACGCGTGGCTAATTTTGGTATTTTTAGTAGAGACGGGATTTCACCATGTTGGTCATGCTGGTCTTGAACTCCTGACCTTGTGATCTGCCCGCCTCGACCTCCCAAAGTGCCGGAATTACAGGCGTGAGCCACCGTGCCCGGCCAAAAAAAAATTTTTTTTTTAAATTAGCTGGGCATCGTGCATGCCTGTAGTCTTAGCTGCTAGGGAGGCTGAAGCGGGAGGATTGCTTGAGCCCTGGAGTTCGAGGCTGCAGTCAGCTATGATTGTGCCTTCTAGCCTAGGTGACAGAGCAAGACCTTGTCTCTAAAAAATAGAAACAGTTGTCTTAACTTTCTGAAGTATTTTTACCTGAGTGGCCCAAAGTCAAGTTTTTATAGTGACCATTTTTATTAATTAAAGATGGTAATTTGGCAATCTTAGATCGAATCAATTAATCTTTAATTTTTTTCTTACGTTTTGCTAAATAAGTTTGTGATGGCATATTTTACTATCAAAAAATGTCTGAAACTCTCTTTTTCCCAAAAGAAGTACCTTTGAAAAGTCATTGGAAATTTCATGAACCACTGATATCCTGCCCAGATGATGGAATAATGCAGTGCAAAGTATGAGTTTAGCAAAATCTGTCTTTCAGCTAAGCTGACTGATACTTACTTACATAGTAACCCTGGGCAGTACTTGATCTTTTAAAGCCTAGGGGGTTTTTTTATTTGTTTTTTTGTGTTCATATTTTGAGACGGAGTCTTGCTCTGTCGCCCAGGCTGTAGTGCAATGGCATGAACTTAGCTCACTGCAACCTCTGCCTCCCAGGTTCAAGTGATTCTCCTGCCTCAGCCTCCCACGTAGGTGGGATTATAGGTGCCCACCACCATGCCCGCCTAATTTTTGTATTTTTAGTAGAGACAGGGTTTCACCGTGTTAGCTAGCCTGGTCTCAACCCCCTGACCTGAAGTGATCTGCTTGCCTCGGCCTCCCAAAGTGCTGGAATTACAGGCGTGACCCACCACAGCCGGCCAAACCTAGGTTTTTAAAATTGCAACTAATAATAGCTGATCTAAAGAAGCAGCCCTCCCAAACCCCATACTATTCTTATGTTCTTCTGTGATTTTTCTGGTAGGGTCCCAGGGTAAGTCCTTACTCCTTTTAGTAGAGAGAGTAATGGGTTTGACTCTGAAGTTTTAGGCAGTCCTTGTGTCAGTCATCTGGGGAAGAAGATAATTTTTTGCTTTTTTGTTTGTTTTTGAGACAGGGTCTTACTCTGTCACCCAGGCTGGAGTGCAGTGGCATGATCATAGCTCACTGCAACCTCAACCTTCTGGGCTCAAACAGTCCTCCCACTTCCGCCTCCTAAGTAGCTGAGACTACAGGCATGCACCACCAGGCCTGGCTAATTTTTGTATTTTATGTGGAGATGGGGTTTTGCCATGTTGCCCAGGCTGGTCTTGAACTCCTAGACTAAAGCAGTCTGCCCGCCTCAGCCTCCCAAAGTGCTGGGATTATAGGCATTAGCCACCGCATTCAGCAAAGAAGAGAAGTTTGGATTGAGAATTGGAAACTGTCTGGTTTCTCTCTGAGCTTTACTTACTTTGTTCTGGAATTTGTTGCAAATATTTGAGTGATATGAACTGATGGACAGTATATGTTAGAAACCTTTATTATGTTTTATTTCTGTGTAGAAAATATATTCCAGTTAACTAATTTGTGAACTTTTGAACTGTAATCTGTTAACGCTTTGGGGACTCCTTGTCTCTCCTAGCTGATTTCCAATTAAGAATATAAGAAAACCTTAATTCTCAGAGGATGGAGTCAAGTCAGTTGTGTGTAATGCCAAATTATAACTGTGGCCAAAGATGATACATCTTCCTAGAAATTGTCTTATTAATAAGGAGCTGGAAGGAGGTTGGCAGATATCCTTTTGGCAATTGAAGTGCTTAGAATTTTTCCAACCTTGCTGTGATGTGGAGGGGAGGAGAATAAAGCAGTGGGAATAGACAAGAGCCAGAAGGTACAAGAAGGAAAAAGAGACAGTGGTAAAGAGGCTGGATGAGGGCTCTGGAATCTGAGACGGAGGGCCAGCAGAAATGGAGAGAAAAGAGGGAGCAAGGGAGCACTACCTGGAAGTGGGCCCTGAGAGGAAAGAAGGGAACCACACACATGAAGGCAAGGATTAGATCAACTTTATGATCTGGTTCAGAATGGGTGGGTCAGAGCAAACAGCCATATATTAATAGTTTGTACTTAAGACACTCCTGAGTGTGTGTCAGAAGGGCCTTCAACCCCAACAAGATCAATTTGCTAAACTCAATACAAAAAAAAAGAAAAAAGAATAAGGCATCCTGGACTCTTGATCCCCTCTCCTCCATCCCTCGTTCCTGAGCCTTTGCCATTTCAGTAGTTCATGGCATTGAACTAAGATGACATCTCAGTTACCAGGCTGCCCAAACCAACACCTGGGCACCACACTTGATTTCTCTCTTTTCTTCGCCCTGCACACCCAATCCATCAACATTACTGCATTTACCAACTTTATCCCCAGTCTGGCCACTTCTTTCCTACTGCTACCATCCTAACCTGTCACCTCACCTGGGCCCACTGTTCAAGCATGTGGACTGGATTCTCTCTTTCACACTTGCCCCTTTAGATTCTAGTCTCCAAACAGCAACTGGAAAAACCTTTTTTTTTTTTTTTTTTGAGACAAAGTCTCACTCTGTAGCCCAGGCTGGGCAGTGGTGTAATCTGGGCTCACTGCAACCTCCGTCTCCCGGGTCCAAGTGATTCTTCTGCATCAGCACCTTGAGTAACTGGGATTACCGGTGCACACTACCATGTCCAGCTAATTTTTGTATTTTTCGTAGAGATGGGGTTTCACTACGTTGGCCAGGCTGGGCTTGAGCTCCTGACCTCAGATGATCCACCTGCCTCAGCCTCCCACAGTGCTGGGATTATAGGCATGAGCCACCGCATCCGCCAGGAATAATCTTTTGAGGAGTGCAGTGGTGTGATCTCGGCTTACTGCAACCTCTGCCTCCTAGGTTGAAGCAATTCTCCTGCCTCAGCCTCCCGAGTTGCTGGGACTACAGGTGCGCACCACCATGCCCAGCTAATTTTTGTATTTTCAGTAGTGGGGTTTCACCATGTTGGACAGGATGGTCTGGATCTCGTGACCTCGTGATCCGCCCACCTCAGTCTCCCAAAGTGCTGGGATTACGGGCTTGAGCCATCCTGCCCAGCCTTCTTCCTGTTCTTTAAATGGGCCAGGCTTCTCCTTGCCTCGGGGTCATTGTACTTAGTGTTTCCTCTTCCTATAATTCAGTTGCTGTAGTTCCTCACATCACAGGTTCATTGCCTTTCAGGTTTCAGTTCATATGTCACCTCCCCAAAGTGGCATTCCGTGACCAACTAGTCTGAAGTGGTCCCCTCTGCCCACCTCTTCCCTTTACCTTGGTAGCACTTATCACCACGTAGAGTAATCTGGTTTGTTCTCATTAGTTCTACTTGCACTAAATTATAAGCTCTGTGGTGGCAGGAACTGTGTCTTTTTCATAAATGTAACCCCAATTTCCAGATAGATGCCCACCCTCCTCCCCCCAATAATTGGTTTTTGAATGAATGAGAATGAATGTTTGACGAAGCTGGTTTAGTTTGCGCTGCTGCTGGGTCTCACTTCCAGCCCAGGTGGCCGCAGGTGAGAGATGAGCAGCCTGAGGCCAGCCTTTGTGGATGAGCTAGGCTCTTAAAGGAATCTATAGATGCCAACACTGCAGGGAATGAAGTGGGGCAAGAGGAGCCTGGCCTCATCCCTTCATCCTGTAACACACACACAGTAGTTTCAGAGTTGTTACATTCACCTCCACCGCAAACAACAAATTTAGGCCTGATGCTGTGGCTCATGACTGTAATCCCAGCATTTGGGAGGCTGAGGCAGGAGGATCACTTGAGCCCAGGAGTTTGAGACCTGCTTGGGCAACATAGTGAGACCCCATCTCAACTTAAAAAAAAAATTATCCATGTGTGGTGGCGCATGCCTGTAGTCTCAGCTACTCAGAGGATGGGGTGGGAGGATCACTTGAGCCAAGGATTCAAGCCTGCATTGAGCTATGATCATGCCACTGTACTCCAGCCAGGACGACAGAGTGAGACCCTGTCTCAAACAAGCAAACGAAAACAACGAACCTAGTAAGTAGTGTAAACCAAAAAGTATCTGAGACAAGAGATCTCAATCAGTTTAGGAGTTTATTTTGCCAAAGTTAAGGACATGCCAACATGAAATAAGCACAGAATCACAGAAACAGTCTGTACCTTTGTCCAACGATGATTTTGATGGCTTCAGTATTTAAAGGGAACAGGTAGGCTGGAGGGCAAAGAGGGAGGATATGGTAATCCATATGTTGCCAGAGAAAAGGAGCAGGCAGGGGAATAGTCAATTAGGTAATAGTAAATCAATAAAGTGCTCAGTAAGTCGTCACTTTACATAAGATAAAATGGAACATAAAGTAGCCACCTGTAGAGATATTTGACCTTTTATTTGTAGCTCTCTGCTTAGGAACAAAAGGAATGACAGCTTCTTGCATGACTCAGCTTTCAGCTTGCTTTTCTATCTTTTGCATAGTGAATTGGAGTCCTGAGTGTTTCTTTTCCTTTCACAGTAGAGTTCAAGATTACTTTGTAGTTCCTTTTGTTTTTAAACAGAGGACATATAAAGTGCTATGTGAAGTTACTTGGACTAGGCTTTTTTTTCCACCTCGTAGGTGGATATGTTACTTATTTATAATATCATTAGGTTTATTTTCATTTTTATTTAATTTAGATATCACTCCTCATCTTTGTGGACTTCATTTATTATTTAAATACATAACAGATTTAAAAGGTTCTAAAAGCCAAAACTCAACCAAAAGGTGTGCTCAGATAATGTCACTCCCTCTTCTATCCCTGTACCCTGTTCCTACCCGTTGTATTAGTTTCCTGTTACCCTTCATTTGTTTATTTTTGTTGGAAAAAGGCAGGTACATAATGTATATAATGTGTATGTATTCATATTTAAATTACTTCCCTTCCTCCTTACATTAAGGTAACCTGCTATAAATGCTCTTTGTTCTTTTCTTTTCTTTTCCTTTTTTTTGTTGAGATGGAGTCTCGCTCTGTCACCCAGGCTGGAGGTGCGATCTTAGGTCACTGCAACCTCTGTCTCCCAGGTTCAAGCAACTTTCCTGCCTCAGCCTCCCAAGTAGCTGGGACTACAGGCACCTGCATGCCCAGCCAATTTTTGTGTTTTTAGTAGAGACAGGGTTTCACCTTGTTGATCAGACTGGTCTCGAACTCCTGACCTCAGGGGATCCACCTGCCTCAGTCTCCCAAAGTGCTGGGATTACAGGCATGATCTACCGCGCCCAGCTGTAACTACCATATTTCCATAAATTTCTTAGAGTTTTCATTACCAGGGATTCCCCACAGTTATGTTTATTGAGAAAAGCATTTTTTGAGTATCACGACATTTTCAACCAAATGTTGAGATTATGGTGTGTGGTTTAAAGTCAAGTCCCTAAAACCTCATGATTAAATTTCTTCTCCTCACCCATGGAAATACTTCTGTAGGATGCCTTTAGAGTCTAATTAAGCCATTACCTAAAGTCTTCTCCCCTAACCTACTCATCGTCCCACATTGGATATTCCTGTTTCTCACCATAGATCACACTGGGCAGTGGTGTGGGGAATAGGAAGTGGGCACCTGCCTGACTGATTGATTGGTTTTAGTATGCATGTTGATGTTGATTTTGATTAATGGAAACTCTTCCCTGCCAAACCATTTTAAACAATTGCGTATATTTTTTAAAACTACTTAGCAAAAGAAGGAAGTTCACCATTTCATTTACTTAATTTCCTTTATAAAACCTGAAAGGTAGTACAAAAATAAAGCAACTAGAAACCAGTTTCAATTATGAACATAGATGCAAAAAAAATCAAAATCTTAGCAATTAGAATTTCACAATGTGTGAAAAGAATACACCATGACCAACTTTATGCCAGAGGTGCAAGATTGGTTTAGAGTCAGTCGAAAAATTCTATCAACATTAGTCATTATTTCAGCAGATAAAAGGAAGAAGAAAACTTGTGATTGAATCAGTAATTACAGATTACACACCTGATGAAAAATACAGTAACCATTTCTAATAAGTAGAAAGGAAACTACTTAAATATGTGAGACTACTATCCATGAAAAGAGTCAAACTCTAAAATATTTGAAAAGGTTTATTCCGAGCCAAATATGGTGACCAATGGCCTGTGACACAGCCCTCAGGAGATCCTGAGACCATTTGCCCGAGGTGGTTGGTATATAACGTGGTTTTATACATTTTAGGGAGACATAAGACATCAATCAATATATGTAAAATGTACATTATTTCAGTCTGGAACAATGGGACAACTGGAAGCAGAGGCTTCCAGGTCATAGGTGGATTCAAGATTTTTTAATTGGCATTTCATTGAAAGAGTTATTATCTAAAGAGCTGGAATCAACAGAAAGGAATGTGTGGGTTATCATAAGTGGTTTTGGAGAACAAAGTTTTGTCATGCAGGTGAAGCCTCTGGGTAGTAGACTTCAGAGAAAATAGATGGTAAGTATTTCTTATCAGACTTTAAGAGCTTCCTTTATCAGTCTTAAGGCCTGTGTTGATGCTAATGCTGGTCATCTGGGCCTGAAATCCAAAAGGGAGGAGGGTATAATGAGGCATGTCCGACTTCCTCTTCCTGTCATAGCCTGAACTAGTTTTTCAGGTTAACTTTGGAATGCCCTTGGCTGAGATGAGGGGTCCGTTCAGATGGTGGGGGGCTCAAAATTTTGTTTTTAGTTTACATTATTTTCCAGAAATCACTACCAACTGTCACTCTAAACAATGAACTCTATTAACTGTTAGCTCTAGTAAATCTACTGTTTCATTTAAACTCAGAACTGAGCAAGAACGCATTCAGTAATGTCTTAGAGGCAGTAAAACCAATAAAAAAGATTAGCCTAAATATTGGAAAAGAAAGATAATGCTCATTTTTTTCTAGTTATGTGATTGTATACTTAGTACACCCAAGAGATTTTAGTTTTAAAACATTAGTAAGACTTGTAGGAGTCTGGTAGGATAGCTGAATACAACCTAAATAATTTTTTAAAATAAAAAATGTTTCTATGCTTGAAATAAGCACCTAAAAAATGGAAATGGGGGGAATGTTTCATCTAAAATCTGGCAAAAATGATAAAATTCTTCAGAATACATTTAGCAAGAAAAGCATATTATATGAAAAAAGTGATACAATTTTATTAAAGGAAATAGTATATTTGAACAACTGGAAAGATTCTCTTTTCTTTGGTTGGGTAAACTATTGGTGCAAAAGCAATTGCGGTTTAATCAGTTCTCCAAAAATCCCCTTCTAAGGCAGTTTTTGGATCCCAGTAGGGTTGTTTGTATAATAGGTAAAATGATCTAAATGTTCATAGGAAAATAGACATCCATGAATAACCAAGGGAAAAAGAAAACCTTCCCAGACCTTCCCGGATCACAATATGCTAGAGAGCCAGTGTGATCAAATCATTGTAGTATCGACCTGGAAATTGTTCAGTCAGAACAGATAGTCCAGAAATAGTTCTCACTTCATATGAACATTTGATACATGATAAAAATGTATATTAGTTTAGTGAGAAGAAGAGGGATTAATTAATAAATATTAGTGGGAAAGCTAGGAATCCATGTAGAAGAATATGACTGGACCCTGGAATAACTACCCCACCCCCACACACAATTACTGGTTTAAGGATTGAAATGAAATAAAATAATACAATGTTAGAAAATCAAGGACTAAAAACCACCTAATCATGATAAAAAATATTTTATATATGAAAATTTAGAATTTCTATGCCATAAATATACATAAATCAGATAATGAATTTTTAAAAATCTTTCAGCGGTCAGCAGATAATTTGTGATACACTACGAGCTCTTATAAACTAACAACAAAAAGACATGCAGTATACAGAAAATTTGGCAAAGGATTTGAATAAGCAGTTCATAGAAGTGCAAATCCAAATGGCCACAAAATACAGAAAAGTGATGCTTAAATTCACAAGTAGTGAGAAGAGATCAGATTCTGAATTCATTGCTGAGGGGCCCATGACTACAGGAGAATGGGGAACTCCTATCTGAGGCAAAAAGAAGGTTTCTGCAACCACAGAACTTCATTTCCTGTGTTATGATCTTTATTTTCTAAAATGTGCCGACTTTTACAATTTTGATCACTTTTAGAGATTTTTTGATCTTTGTCTTATGCCATGCTTTTAATTGTGTTACATGTTTTCTTTCTTTGAGTTAATTCCAGCTATGCAGAATTATTTTCTGTGTAACTTAATTTTCTTTTGTGAACACTGTCTGGATATGGCTCAGTCTAAACGATTGCTTATCGTGGTATTTTAATTGAACTGTCTTATTTAGATCTTTCAAATACTTTTTTTTGTAACATTGGTTTAAAAAAATCTTCATGCTTTTAATATCTGGATTAAAATAAATAAAATCTGAATAAAACTTTTTTATGCAGAAGAGCTTAAGTCATGAATATGCACGGTTTTGATGATATAATGTAGTTTCCAGTTACCAGGACAAACTTTTGCTTACTTGATCTTAGCCAAAAGGCCGAGAAGCGATTCCTTTTACTTACTCTTCTTTGAGAAAGTACTTTACATTAAAGCTCATGGTAGGCTGCATTGGACCATATGTATTTGAGTACCATTTTCAGATAGCAAACACATTTTGTAAGCTGAGTTACAAAATTGTTGAGTGATAAGGGGCACAATTCTAAAGAAAAGTTAGTTTCAAGAGCTTTAGAGGTTTCGTAGCATTATAGTTGAGTAACCCTAGCATAGCATAAGTAGGTAGCATAGCGTACTGTGTCATGTTCCCACATTGAAGTTTGTAGAGCTCTCTACAAAGAATGCAGTCTGAGTATCTCTAGCAATATTAACATTCTCTGTTTCTAAATCTTTTTCTTTTCTAATAGCTTTATTGTGAAATAATTCACATAATAAAATTTACTCATTTAAAGTGTCTAATTCATTGGTTTTAGTTTATTCACAGAGTTGTGCAACAGTCACTGTTAGCTAATTTTAGAATGTTTTCATCACTTCAGAAAGAAACCCCTTTTGATGTCTAAAGTACATATCCTCACACTGAGGCTGAAAATTATCTGCTAAAGTGGCAGAGTGACAGATATTTTATGTTTGTATAAAACGTGGCGAGTATTTACAGGCTATTCCCCATAGCTTGGTAAGCAGTTATGGTTTCTGTTGTTCTCTCTAGGGGTAAGAGTGCTAATTATTTTGTTTTCGTGTTGGTGAGAGTGGTGGTTTTGGAAAGGTTCTTTTATGGTCACAGTTGTTCTCAGGCCATGCTGTTGGTTTGCAGGGCACTAGCTGACATGAATAATGATGGAAGAATGGATCAAGTGGAGTTTTCCATAGCTATGAAACTTATCAAACTGAAGCTACAAGGATATCAACTACCCTCTGCACTTCCCCCTGTCATGAAACAGCAACCAGCTATTTCTAGCGCACCAGCATTTGGTAAGTCTGAAAATGAATTGGTTTCTATGTTTTCTTGTATATTTTAAAAATAAATGTTTTCCTTTTTTTCTCTCTCAGTTTATAACATTACGAAATTCTAGGAGGTAATTCTGTCTGAAAAATGATGGCCCCTGCAGGAAGGTAGTGCTGGGGAGAAGAAGGAGCATGTTCACGTTTTAACCCTAGGATGTCCAGTAATCAAAATGAAAGCAGAGATGCAGGCTGTCAGTCAGGGGAAAAGGAACAAACTTACAGTCTGCTGCTGTGACTTCTGGGTTTTTTTTGTTGTTGTTCTTCCATTGATCCTTCTTCCTTTTGGTTTTCAGTTTCCATAATGTCTGTTTCTCCTTGTGCATAAACAATTCCTTTGGATTATGGCATCTAGAAATACATATTTTGAATCACAGTATTGAGTCACTTGGCCACATTAAATTCTTTCTTAGAACAAAATGGGATAGAGAAAAATAAACATTGTTATCCTGATTAAAAACCTAATTCCAGCCAGGCGTGGTGGCTTACGCCTGTAATCCCAGCACTTTGGGAGGCTGAGGCAGGTGGATCACCTGAGGTCAGGAGTTCGAGACCAGCCTGGTCAACGTGGCGAAACCCTATCTTACCGAAAAATATAAAAAAATTAGCCAGGTGTGGTGGTGCACACCTGTAATCCCAGCTACTCGGGAGGCTGAGGCAGGAGAACCTGGGAGGCGGAGGCTGCAGTGAGCCAAGACTGCGCCACTGTACTCTAGCCTGGGCGACAGAGCGAGACTCCATCTCAAAACAAACAAACATGATTCCATAAAAAATTATCTTTCAAGCAGGTATTTTTCTTATAAGTTAATTGGTTAATTAGTTGACTGAGATCAGTAGTTCTGATTTCTGTTCTCGTTCTAGATTTAATTATTTAGGTTGATTTGAAGATCACAGTAATCAAATCTAACATCTGATTCATGGGGAGATTGTTTAACAGTTTAAAATAAAACATGAAAATTGTGGCTAGAGTTTCTTTTCATCTCTTCATCCTTAAATAGCTGATGATAGGTGATAAAGTGAAATAGATTTGGGAGGGGGCAGTCAGCAGTAATTCAGGGTGTCTCTGATACAGTTCACGATAAGCTAAGATACAGAAATACTCTGGTTTTACTTATTAGATTTCCTATTAAAAACAATGTATTGCCTTTCTTTTAGTAAGTTTTAGCCGCAAGGCTGGTTTTTGTAAGGGGAAAGGTTTTGGAAAGATTTTTAGGCAAATAGGATAGTGGTCCAAAAAAAGAAAGAAAAATCTTTCTTTTGCCTTTGTGTGAGCAAAGGCGAGGAAGAGCAGAAGTGAACACTGCAGCAGCCTCCACATGACTGGGGCCGTTGTTTGTCTTGTCCAGTGTGTGCTCCCAATGTTTAGCCTTTAGTTAGCCAGCTAATTTAAGTGGAACTCGCTCTGAATCCCTGAAGGTCTCTGTAGCCAATCTTTGGTCAGGACCCAGGTGTTAAAATCGTTAAAGGGTGTTTGGGGTCAAACAAATGCCTGTAATCCTAACACTTTGGGAGGCCAAAGCAGGAGGATTGCTTGATCCCAGGTGTTTGAGACCAGCCTGGCAACATAACAAGGCCTCATCGCTACTGAAAATTTAACAATTAACCAGGCACAGTGGTGGGTGCCTATCGTCCCAGCCACTTGGGAAGCCGAGGCAGGAGGATCACTTGAGCACAAGAGGTGAGCCAAGATCACACTACTGCACCCCAGCCTGGGTGAGAAAGTGATACCCTGTCTAAAACAAAACAAAACAAAACAATGGTATTTGGTTTTCTGTTGGCTTTCTTCCAGTGCTGCAAGAAGAAATCTCATAGTGGAGAAAAGGTCAGATGACTAGAGGCACCCCATTTCTTCTTTTTCACTCAAACCTGGGGGTCAGTAATTTTTCCTGTACCATTTAATTTGTTTTCTCTTATTCCATTCTGCCATCAGAATTTCAGTTATGGAGCTATTGCTGATTTAGTTTCAGGAGGTTGTGACCTTACTGCTGAAAAAGTTTTACAGTCATTAAGTAACCTGCTGCTGTTAGGAAGGGAACCTGCCAGGATTTCTGACCTGATACTCTGCCAGGCAGCCCATCACTCTTCCCCCCAGACTTCTCCCTGCCTTTCCTCACCTCGTTCTCATCACATCGATGTTCTCGGTAAATGATTTTGATGAGGCTAATCCATGAAAGATGTCAGGACATAGGAGAAGTTACTAGTACATGATTTTGATCAAGTTTGCCCAAGTTTACTTAAGTATTTTCTAGTTCCACCTCTCAGCTCAATCTAGGGTAATATAAATAAATATATATATATGTGTGTGTGTGTGTGTATATATAGATAGTTCGTTCAGCCACTTGAGAATAAAATAATTTATTACTATTGTCATTGTTTTCTTTCTTTTCTTGCCCTTGCCCTTCCCTCCCCTCTCCTCCCCTCCCCTCTCCTTTCTTTTTTTGAGACAGACTCTCACACAGTCGCCCAGGCTGGAGTGCAGTGGTATGATCTCAGCTCACTGCAACCTCTGCCTCCCAGATTCAAGCAGTTCTCCTGTCTCAGCCTCCTGATTAGCTGGGATTACAGGCACGAGCCATAACACCCAGCTAATTTTTGTATTTTTAGTAGAGAGAGGGTTTCACCATGTTAGTCACGCTGGTCTTGAACTCCACCCCCTCAGCCTCCCAAAGTGTTGGGATTACAGGTATGAGGCACTGCACCTGGCCTGCTTTCTAATTAATATTTAAAATTACTGGTCAGGTGTGGTGGCTCATACCTGTAGTCTCAGCACTTCGGGAGGCCGAGGTGGGCAGATCGCTTGAGCTCAGGAGTTTGAGACCAACCTGGGCAACATGGCAAAACCCCATCTCTACAAAAAATACAAAAATTATCTGGATATGGTGGTGTGTTCCTGTAGTCCTAACTGCTTGGGAGGCTGAGGCGGGAGGATCGCTTGAGCCCAGGAGGTGGAGGTTGCAGTGAGCCGAGATTGTACCACTGCACTCCAGCCTGGGTAACAGAGCCAGACCCTATCTCAAAAAACAAAACAAAAATCTGACTCTGCATTTCCTTGCCCTTATATATGGTATGTGCCTTCACTTATATTATTTGATCACAATGATAACCCTAAAAAGTATGCATAATGTATTAGCCCTGTTATATAAATGAGGGAACTGAGATTCTCAGAAATTGAACATTTTGCTTAAGGCCGTATTTCGAACAAAGGAGGTAGAACCTGTCCAAAACTCCCTTTATCTAAAGGCTTTAGGTTTCTTTCTTTTTTTTTTTTTTTTTAATCTTAGCTCACTGCAACCTCCGCCTCCCAGGTTCAAGCAATTCTCCTGCCTCAGCCTCCCAAGTAGCTGGGATTACAGGCGCCCACCATCACACCTGGCTAATTTTTGTATTTTTAGTAGAGCCAGGGTTTCACCATCTTGCCCAGGCTGGTCTTGAACTCCTGACCCTTGTGATCCATCCGCCTCGGCCTCCCAAAGTCCTGGCTTTACCACCCGGCTGGCTTTAGGTTTTTTAAAATTACCTTCTCTTTGCCTTCATTATCACCAAACTAACTGGGTGACATGGTGTGTCACTCTTCCATGGTTCCTTGTCTGCATGGGTTTTTTGTTTTGAGACAGGGTCTCATTCTGTTGCCCAGACTAGAGTGCAGTGGCACGGTCATAGCTCACTGCAGCCCCCAACTCCTAGGCTTAAGCGTTCCTCCTGCTTCAGCCTCCTGTGTAGCTGGGAAAACAGGCATGCACCACCACACTGAAGTAATTTAAAAAATTTTTTTGTAGATAGAGTCTTGCTCTGTTGCCCAGGCTGGTCTCAAACTCCTAATCTCAAGTAATCCTCCCATCTTGGCTTCCCAAAATACTGAGATTACAAGATAAGCCATGGCACCCAGCCTCAAATCTTTTTTATTGTAGTTGTTCACACACTGTAGAATTAAGGCTCAGACTAGGGTCTGAACAATGATTTTGTTCAACTCCCCTACAGAGAAGAGAGAAAAATGGGGTGCAGTGATGCTGTGACTTGCCTTAGAACACCCAGAAAATAGAATTTTTGATTCTAGGAAATTCTGTGGGTAGATTTGGTACCTTCTTTCACCAGTACACTCAGCATAATTCTTTTGTTCTGGACCCAACTTATACAGGAGGAGTCTGTTTTTCTTTTGCTTGGTTTTTGTTTTGGCAGAATACATGGTTTTATTGGATTAAACCAGTGTTCTGTACGCCCCTACTCTGTGTCCTAGTTGCTGGGAACATGCTGGCCAGCAAGACCTCATGGCTCCTACCGCTGTGGATCTTATTTTCAAATTGTGGGGAGCAAGGAAGTAAATACTTTTAGGTGAGAATAAGTGCAATCAGTTCATTAAAACAGGGTAATAGGAGAGACAGAGAGAGAGAAATCAGTAGAACAAGATGGCCAGGGAAGAGTTCTTTGAGCAGATGACTTTTGGAACTGATGTAGATGATGAGAGCCATGTCAAGACCTAGGGGAGAAGCCTTCCAGGCTAAAGGAACTGCACTGGCAAAGGTCCTGAGGCAAAAACTAGCTTGGGGAGGTGTGCGAGGGACGTTGTAGTCTCCCCCTGAAGCATGGGGAGACCATAAGGAAAAGCAAGCAAGCAACAGATTGTTTAAGCGGAAGAATGACGCGGTTGATAGACTTACCTGTGTTATCTGAAGACTGGAATGTAGGGGACAAGAGTGGAATCCTGGAGATCAGTTAGGAGGCTTTTGCCACACGCAAGAGGCAATGATGATTTTTATCTGGTGGTGATAATCAATGTGGAGGACAGATTAGATTCATTATAGCCTGTATTTTGGAGAAAAAGTAAAAAGGACTTGTCAGTAGATTGGAAATAAGAAATGAAAAAGGAGAATTAAGGCTTTTCACATGAATAACTAGATGGATGGCATAACTGTATACTGAGTTGGGAATATCAGGAAGAGGAATGGTTTTAAAGGAGAAATTAAGAGTTTTGGTGATTTTGAGAGTCCTAGTAGATTTCTGATGTTAAGGAGATGTTAAGGAGACAGGGATGATGACATTTGACTGGACCTCAGAGGAAGTATCGATCAGCTCTGGGGCAGTTTGGATATGGAGAGCATGTCTTAGGGACAAGCTTAGCTATAAGGAGCAGAAGGTGTAGACCTAAGCCTTGGTGTGATGTGACATTTAAAGGCCAGGCAAAAGAGAAGAAGCCAGAAACCAAGAGTGACAAAAGTGAAATGGCAGAAGATTGGTGTCCTGCTACCAAGAAAAAGTATTTCAAGAAGGAGGGAGGGCTCCATTGTTTGAGCTGCTTTTGAGAGATCCAGTAAGAATATGGCAGAACAGTGGTGATTAGATTTGACATGATGAACTTGTGAGTGACCTTGACAGACAGTTTCGGTAGAGTGATAGGGACAAAATCCTGATTAGAGGCTTGGAAGAGGGGAGAGAATTTCAAGAATTAAGACTTAGCACAGTAAGAGGTGATGGCAGCCAGAATACGGCTTGTGGTAGTTGTATTTATTTAGAAAGTCATTCATTCAGAAAAGGTAGTCAGTTGTTAAAAGTCAGTTGTCTTTTTGCAGTGGCTATTTAAAGCCCAGTAGGCCAGGCACGGTGGCTCATTGCTGTAATCACAGCACTTGGAGAGACCAAGGCTGGAGGATTGCTTGAGGCTCCTAGTTCAAGACCAGCCTGGGCAACATAGTGAGATCCTATTTCTATTTTTTTTTAATGTAAGTAGATAGGTAGCTAATAAATTTTTCCATTTCTGTAAAAAGGAAAAATTATTTTGTAAGAGAAGATTTTTAACAAATTTGGAAGCTTAAAAGATGCTTTTACCAGTCTGATGATTAAACAGTATTTTTAAACTTGTCCCTTTCCTCAGTGTCTTTTTGAGGTTAGCGTCCTTTTAGGTTAGGGGTCTGCGACACAGATGGGGTATGTGTCTTGAAGGTTAACTGGTTGCACAGTATGCTGTGTCAGGCCTTTTGAAAGTCTGAATGATAGTTCATGAAAACTTTTTAGTTTGTTTCCATCTGTTTTTAGTTGTTGCTTGAGTAGATTGATATTCTTAAGCAAAAACCAGGATTTGGAGTATAATTCATTATAGATATCAAAAGAAAAAACCCAAATTTTTTTTTTTTTTTTTTTTTTTTTTTGAGACGGAGTCTCGCTCTGTCGCCCAGGCTGGAGTGCAGTGGCCGCATCTCAGCTCACTGCAAGCTCCGCCTCCCGGGTCTACGCCATTCTCCTGCCTCAGCCTCCCGAGTAGCTGGGACTACAGGCGCCCGCCACCTCACCCGGCTAGTTTTTTGTATTTAGTTATCAAATAATCTTAGAAAATTTTGGAATTCTAAAACTGACAAGGTAAACCTGATACATATTGCTATGTGTGGATATGTAAAGTTAATCTGATTCTAAATGAGATGTGTGGTAATGTGCTTGACAGTATGTATGTGAACTGTAAACCAGTCACCTAGATGACTATAATTAATAAACTTTTACTCAGTAAAGCCCAAGTTAGAATTTGTTTCTTCTCTTTGTTGGATTTTCAGTGTCTATAAACATTGTTTTTAAAAATGAAAATAGGCCGGGCGCAGTGGCTCATGCGTGTAATCCCAGCACTATGGGGGCCGAGGCAGGCGGATCATGAGGTCAGGATATCGAGACCATCCTGGCTAACACAGTGAAACCCCGTCTCTACTAAAAATACAAAAAAAATTAGCCAGGCGTGGTGGCGGGCATCTGTAGTCCCAGCTACTCAGTAGGCTGAGGCAGGAGAATGGTGTGAACCGGGGAGGCAGAGCTTGCAGTGAGCCGAGATCGTGCACTCCAGCCTGGGCAACAGAGCGAGACTTCGTGTCAAAAAAAAAACCAAAAAGGGAAATAGTCTGATTTTCTTACTGTATAAGTAATAGATGCTAATTGTGAGTCAACAATGCAAAAAGACTTAAAAAGTAAAAATTACTATTAATTATATTACCCATTGATGACCGCTGTGCTCAACAACACTATTTTTTAAATCTTTTTTTTTTTTTTTTTTTTTTTTTTGAGACGGAGTCTTGCTCTGTCCCCCAGGCTGGAGTGCAGGGGCACCTTCTCGGCTCACTGCAGCCTCTGCTTCCCAGGTTCAAGCGATTGTCCTGCCTCAGCCTCCCCGGTAGCTGGGATTACAGGCATGTGCCACCATGCCTGGCTAATTTTTGTATTTTTAGTAGAGACGGGGTTTCACCATGTTGGCCAGGGTCTCTAACTCCTGATCTCAAGATCTACCTGCCTTGGCCTCCCAAAGTGCTGGGAATACAGGCATGAGCCACCGTGCCTGGCCCTGTTTTTAAAATCTTACACAAGCAATACATACTCTTAGTAAAAAGAAATACAAACAGAACAGAATTGTGTACATTTGTAACAGTGCAGGAGGAAGAGGGAAGAATTAGGGTACCTGGTGTACTTGAGACAGGAGAACCCCAAAAGAGCTAACAGGTATTTGCAAGAAAGTTCAACCAGGCTGAGAGCAGCAATAGAAATGGGAAAGGGTTATGCTGTCTGCAGTACTGAGTACAAAGGATCTGAGAGATTTGGAGCAGTCCAGCCCCTAGGAACTCAAAAGACTGGCCCAACAAGCCTTCCTTTTGGGACAGGGCTTCATACTCAGGAAAAACAACTGGGAGTAGAATCAAAATTGAGCAGTACAGGGACATGGATACAAAGGAAAGAGATGGTCCAGACAAAAGTAGGGGAGGAGAACGGAGACTGGAATTCCCAGGAAGCAAGGCTCACATAAAAATGAGCAAGCAAGGTCAAATCCACTGCAGAAAGTGTCAAGCAAGGTCAAATAACACAAAGTTATTATTAGAAAAAAGAGAATAAAGGGAGAAATAACACCCCTGTGGACAGTGAAAGCACACCAGTAAATCACTACTTCAAAACAAGTTTGAAGAGAATAAGGAAATGATACAAGACTTGAAAGATGAACGTAAATCAGTTTTTAAGGCTCAGAAATAAGGTGACAGAAAGACTGAGAAATAAAAGAAAAATTCATTCTAGAAATGAGGATGCAACTCAAAGCAACACAGGGGATACTAACTGAAGAAAAATAGAAGTTACAAAGAGGAAAAAAATTTAAATTAAAAGGAAATGAGGCCAGGCGCAATGGCTCACACCTGTAATCCCAGCTCTTTAGGAGGCTGAGGTGGGCGGATCATCTGAGGTCAGGAGTTCAAGACCAGCCTGGCCAGCCTGGCCAATGTGGCAAAACCCCATCTCTACTAAAATTACAAAAATCAGCTGGGCATGGTGGCACATGCCTTTAATCCCAGCTACTTGGGAGGCTGAGGCATGAGAATCACTTGAACCCGGGAGGCAGAGGTTGCAGTGAGCCGAGATCACACCACTGCACTCCAGCCTTGGGGACAGAGTGAGACTAGGTCTCCTAAATAAATAAAAGAAAATGGAAAAGATATAAAAAGAATTTGAGAAACAGTAACACGTATATGAGACAAAGAAGATTGAATGTATGGGCAGCAGGAGTCCCTGAGGAAGAAAACTAAACCAATGGAATAGAACAAATGATAAAAATGAATTCAAGACAACTTTCTTAAAATAAGAGATTCTAAACTATATTTAAAAGAGTATCATGTGGCCAAGAATATCGATCTAAAAAGTCCAACACTAAGATATATTCTAGTTAAAGGAGAAATTATTTAGACATGTAGGAAAAGAAAGCATATGACTTACAAGGGGGAAAATTAGATTATCTTCAGATTTTTCAACAGCAGTGCTTTCTGCTAGGAGAAAATGGAGTAACATATTTAGAATTTTCAGGGAAAGAATAAGCCAAGGATTTTGTGTCCAGAAAAACTGACTTTCAAGTAGAAAAAACAGACAAAATGTTACCAATTTATAAGGCCTCGGGGTCTATTAACATGAGCCTTTCTTAAGGAATCTATTAGAGGATGTGCTTCAGACAATCAAAATAGCTAGAGCTAGGTCAGCATAAGGACTGGTGGTGAGCACTAAATATATAGTTAGCTGTAGAACTAAGACTGAAGGAAGGCTGAGGAGCAAAGAGTATCGGATATAATTCCCATGCATTGACAGTTGGATACAATGTAACTTTAAGCGGGGCAGGACTGCATGCGAAATAAAATAATTTAATGCTTTCAGAAATTAGTATTAGTATTGTTATTCTGAAACTGTTGTCTGAGATATGTGGTAAAAACAAATGAGTAATTACGGAATAGTCTAATTCTGTCATTTTCTGTATCTGAAAATCTGTATTCTTGGTGTGGAAGAAAGGAGACACAAATGTATAGTATCAAATGTAAATAAAAAGCTGTAGAATCTTGGATTTGAATTTTCAAATCGAAAGTATTAATATGAACTCAGAAGGCGTCTCTTGCCACACCCCCCATTCTCTTCATCTATCTATTCATCTCTTTTTCTCCTGGTTGTGTTCACTGAAAAGACTAGATACAATTATCTACCCCAGCAGCACTGAGCATCCTTAGCGTCCAGATTGTGAACTTGAAATATCATTTCTCACCAAAAGAGAACAGAGTTTGTTGGAGAAATGGCTGAATCCAGGTCTAGATATGAAATGTGAAGAGCTTGAAGGATGCATCTTGTATTACTGGTCAGCAAGGAAGCTATCAAAGAATAGTAGGAAGATACCAGAAATTCTCAGAAGCCAACCCAAAGAGGCTCACATTGACCAAAGAGAAGACAGTTTTAATTTCAAGAATGATAACGAGCCATGAATTAAAACTCAGTAAATATTTGTAAATTTATGACTCAATAATGATTTAATAATGTATTTAACAAGAATAATTTACCTTAAGAAGATCTTAAGAAACCAGTTCATTACCTTGAAAACAGGTAAAGGGAAGAATGAGGCATTTATTATGCCTTTCCTATATGAGCTGTACGACTGGATAGCCAACTAGTATATCCTCATTAGAAGCACCTCTTTATAAAAGTATTACGGCTTATAAATGACAAAGACATGGTAGGATTAGAACGTCACTGTTTTCAACTCCCCATAAATGAATAAATACAGACATTAAGCATCAGTGACTGCCAAGATCACAAAAAGATGGCTACATTTTGTGTGCTTCCTGTAGTCTTGCCAAAGAGATCCATCCTCAGCCTGATCCATTCTTTGGATGTAGGTGCCTATTTGCAGGAAATACAGAATATAAGGGAAATATTGAACTGCACCATGAGAGTGCAGTCAGCAAAATCCAGACTGGGATGGAGAGGGGCCTATAGATTAAAGGAAACCTAAAAAACATTTCTGCAGTGAAATTTCCGACCATGCCTGAGTTGAGATCAGCAAATTCTTCCCTCCAGGACAGAATTGACAGAATAACCATTTCAGTGCTGCGGAAATTGACCAAAAGTATATAACATCTGAGAATCATTTATGCCTGAAAAGCTGCTGAGCTTGAGATATGAAGCAGAAGTCTGTGGCATTCTTTCCTGGGCATTTCCTATCCCCAACACTGCAACTTGGTAACGTGGAGGGGCAGTTTGTAAATACCAGCAGTCTCAACTACTGTCATTGAAGGGGGTTATTTGCTTTGGGAGTGGGAAGTCATGCCTGTGCCCAGCAGCTTTGTCAGTGGAAATGGCAATTTTGGCCACAGAAGAGCAGGTATGACCAGCCACTCTATTAGCCTGAACTTGTGGTCATGGCCAGGGCAAGTATATTCTTGACTGAGGCTATGCACATGTGCCGTGGAGACCAGGGCGGGCCCGAGTCAGCTGCAAACTCCTGACTAGCCCTCAAACTGCATGCACATATAGAGAATATGCAGAAAGGCCCTGCAAAATGTTAAAGTTGGGGAAGACTTTAAAATGGTCTGAACTTTGAATGCATTTTTGAGCTGACAGATTGGCAGAGAAAGGAAGCCTTACTGACTTGAGGTGTTTGAGCAAAACTTCCGTCCCGTCATTGGCTGACTAATGTGCTAGAAAGATGCAGGTGCAATCCCTAAAAAGCCGGGCTTCAAGATAAAAACGAATTTTTTAAAAACCCACTGAGCAGATCCATCAGGGGCTGCACAACACGGGAAGATAGATTTTTCTGAATTAGCCTATGCCAGTTACTAAATAAAGATAGAAACAACAACCTTCAGGGGGAAAATCAGAGCCAGAGTAGCTACAATGTATTATCTGAATGTCCATTTTCACCTAAATTTGAGACATTAAAAAAATAACAGGAAAGTATTGTCTCACCCTCAAGAAAAGAAGCAGTCAGTAGGAACTGTCTCTGATCCAGCTGTTGGATTCATTTAGCAGACAAAGGCTTCAAATCAGCAATTACGCTCAAAGAACTGAAGAACTAAAGAAAAGCATGGAAATGAATCAACAGACACTCTCCAAAAAACAATAGAAATTACAAAAAAGAGGAAAATTGAAATTCTAGAAAAATATGACAAACTGACGTGAAAAGTTCAATAACCAGCCCGCCACAGTGGCTCGCACCTGTAATCCCAGCACTTTGGGAGGCCGAGGCTGGTGGATCACGTGAGGTAGAGTTTGAGACCCGCCTGGCCAACATGATGAAACCCTGTCTCTGCTGAAAATACAAAAAATTAGCTGGACGTGGTGGCTCCCAGCTACTTGGGAGGCTGAAGCAGGAGAATCCCTTGAAGCCAGGAGGCAGAGGTTACAGTGAGACGAGATTGTGCCATTATACTCCATTATACTCCAGCCTGGGCAACAGGAGTGAAACTCCATCACAAAATAGGAAAAACTAAGGCTGGGTGCCGTGGCTCACGGCTGTAATCCCAGTTCTTTGGGAGGCTGAGGTGACGGATCACCTGAGGTTAGAAGTTGGAGGCCAGCCCGGCCAACATGACAAAACCTCGTCTCTACTAAAAACGCAAAAATTAGCTGGGTGTGGTGGCAGATGCCTGTAATCCCAGCTACTCGGGAGCCTGAGGCAGGAGAATCACTTGAACCCAGGAGGCTGCAGTGAGCCAAGATCATGCCACTGTGCTCCAGCCTGGGCAACAGAGTGAGGCCTTGTCTCAAAACAAAAACAAAACCTGAAAAGTTCAGCAACTAAAATGACAAATTTACCACAGGATCTCAATAGCAGATTCAATATAGCAGAAGACAGAGTCAGCGAAGTTGAAGATTAATCAATAGAAATTATTCAGTCTGAAGAATATGGAACAAAAAGATTGAAAAAAAATAACAAAGTTTCAGAGGTTTATGGAACAAGACCAAGTTTACCAATATGTGTGTCATGGGAGTCTTAGAAGGAGGATCATGACAGAAAGGTACAGAAAAAATATTTGAAGAATAAAAGCCAAACACTTGCCACATTTGGTGAAAAGCAATAGTCTACACAATCAAAAGTTCAACACAACTCAAGTAGGGTAAATACAAAGAGATCTACACCCAGACACATCATAGTTAAACTACAAAAGCCAAACACAGAGATAAAACCTTGAAAGCAGTAAGAGAAACTCATCATGGATAGGGGAGCATAGATACAAATAACAGCAGACTTGTAATTGAAAACAATGGAGGTTAGAAGGCAGTGGAATTTTCAAAATGCTGCAAGAAAAAATTCAACCCAAAATTCTATATTCAGCAAAACTGTCATTTAAAAATGTAGGTGAAATAATGACCTTTTCAAATAAACAAAAACTGAGAGAATTCATTACTAGTAGACCCACCTTAGAAGGAATACTGAAGGAAGACTTTCAGGATGAAATGAAATGACAAAAGGTGGTAACTGTAATATATGGAAAGAAATGAAGAGCATCAGAAATGATAAATATGTAGGTTAATTTAAAAGACCATATAAATCTATTTTTCTTCTTTTCTCTCAAGTTTAAAAGATGTAAGATTGTATAAAGTAATAATTATAACTCTGTTATTGGGCTTATAACATATAAGATTATAATGTATGTGACAGTAATAGCACAGAAGAAGAGAAAGGGAATTGAGCTATATTTGTGTAAAGTTTCTATATTCTGCCATTAGAAGTTGAGTATGATAAATTAATTTGGAGATTTTAATCCCTACAACAAGCACATAGAAAATTACTTTTGGATGGATACAGTGGCCCACCCCTGTAATCTTAGCACTGTGAGAGGCTTGAGGCCAGGAGTTTGAGACCAGACTGAGTATCATAGCATGACCCTGTTTCTACAAAAAATAAAAAATGAGCTGCATTTGGTGGTGCGTGTCTGTAGTCCCAGCTACTTGGGAAGCTGAGGCAAAAGAATCCCTTGTGCCCAGGAGTTTAAGGTCACAGTGAGCTGTGATCACATGACTGTACTTCAGCCTGGGTAAGAGTGAGACCTTATCTCTAATAATAAAAGAAAAAAAAGAAAATTAATGTTTTAATTACTATTATTATGTAATAATACTCTTTTCAGTTAGCTTTCTCAGGTTGAAAAGAAAATTTACTTTTAAGAAATAGTAAAGGTCAGACATGGTGACTCACGCCGGTAATTTCAGCACTTTGAGAGGCTGAGGCAGGATGATCACTTGAGCCCAGAAGTTCGAGACCAGCTCAGGCAATGTAGTAAGACCTCATCTCTACCACCCCCCACCAAAAAAAAAAAAAAAAAATGTGTGAAACTGGGTGTAGGGATGCACACCTGTGGATCCAGCAAGTTGGGAGGCTGAGCTGGGACAATCACTTGAGCCCAGAAGGTGAAGGCTAGGGTGAGCTATGATCATGCCATTTCACTCTAGCCTGGGCAACAGAGCGAGATCTTGTCTCAAACAAACAAAAATATTTTTTAAAAATCAATAGGGGGCATTTAAACACTAAAATTTATTTCCTCAACATGAGAGAAGGTATTAAAGTTAGGACAGAGAAATACAAAAGAAGGGAAGCTTTTTACTTTTTTTTTTTTTTTTTTTTTTTAAGACAAGGATCTCACCGTATTGCCCAGGCTGGAGTACTGTGGTGTGATTGTGGCTCACTCTAGCCTCAGCCTCTTTGGCATAAGTGATCCTCCCAACTCAGCCTTCCATATAGCTAGGACTACAGGCGGGTACCACCATGCCTGGCTAATTTTTAAAATTTTTTGTAGAGATGGAATTTTGCTATATTGCCCAGTCTGGTTTTGGACTCCTGCCCTCAAGAGATCCTCCTGCCTTGGCCTTCCAAAGTAGTGAGGTTACAGGTATAAGCCACTGTGCCCAGCTGGAAACATTTATTTTTGTTTTATCATTTCTTCTTTATTGGTTAGAATATTTTTATATAAAGATGCTTCCGGGGCCAGGCGCAGTGGCTCATGCCTGTAATCCCGGCACTTTGGGAGGCCAAGGAGGGTGGATCACCTGAGGTCAGGAGTTTGAGACCATCCTGGCCAACATGGTGAAACCCCATCTCTACTAAAAATATAAAAATAGCCGGGCGTGATGGTGGGCACCTGTAATCCAGCTATTTGGGAGACTGAGGCAGGAGAATCACTTGCGCTCAGGAGGTGGAGGTTGCAGTGAGCCAAGATCACGCCACTGCACTCCAGCCTAGGTGACAGAGTGAGACTCCATCTCAGATAAATAAATAAAGATGCTTTCCCCATCAAATATCTGGTTTCCCTGAGGTATAATAAACATAGGAAAGGTAGATTGCAGTTTGATTTTTCTACCTTTTATTTACTAGTTTTCAAAGTAGTAAATTGATTGCCTTAGCGTCCTCCTTTTTTGACCAGTTAGGATTTTGTTTATTTTTAAATATAATTTTGAACTCATGGATTTAATTATATTTGAGCCTTTAAGTCCACTGCAGTTATTATACTTTTTGATTCTCATCTTGTTTGATCTGTCTTCAGGTTGAGTCTTGAGTCCTTTTGATGTGATCCTTGACATAATTTTTGTTACTCTTTAAAATGATTAACTTGAAGCCCTATTTTAATTAGAATGTATTACAGCTGGAAAGCGATTTTCTTTAAGCAGTACTGGGTTAATTATTATTCACTGTTGAAATGTGATTGGATGTGAACTGTGCTGGGCTTTTTTTTCTTCATAGGTATGGGAGGTATCGCCAGCATGCCACCGCTTACAGCTGTTGCTCCAGTGCCAATGGGATCCATTCCAGTTGTTGGAATGTCTCCACCCCTAGTATCTTCTGTTCCCACAGCAGCTGTGCCCCCCTTGGCTAACGGGGCTCCCCCTGTTATACAACCTCTGCCTGCATTTGCTCATCCTGGTATGTGACTTGCTGAAACCATAGGCTGAATTTTCACTACTGGTATTTTGCTGTTCATTATTAAAATCTCTAATTATATTTAAATGATGTTTTAGTCCAGAGGAAAATATCTTTATTTTTTTCACTTAATTTCACGTTTTTTTCCACTGTATTAAATGGGATATGCTAGTGTGGAGAGTGTGAAAGAGAATTACAGATTTCTGCATGCCACTGTGGGCAAAGGTGAGCTTAGTAGTGAAAGCCACAAATGTAATTTTCTTTCAAGGGCTGAGAAGAGCAATCGAAGTTGATCTGTATTTGAACATTTTCTATTTTTATATATCAGTTACTACTTTTCTTTAGCTACTATGAATTGCTAATAAGCAAGCCAATCCCCTAGGAATAGAATTATGTTGGGGATGATGGTAAAGAATAAAAAAGAACAGTTTATACTATTTCATGGTATTACATGCCTGCTTAATTGAAGGAAAGGATTTCAAAGTTTCTGGTTTAATTAATTCCACTTTGAGACTTTATTAAGTCTTTAGTTAAAATAAAGTATAAAACTATAGATGTAGATAGCCTTGGTCTAACATCTTAATGAATTCATATCAATATGGAAAGTATTATTTTTAAAGTACTTTGACTACATCTAAGTAAATTCAGTGTTGACGACATGGGTTTTAGCATCATACTTGAAACGTTTCTGTGCCTGTGGCCCCCTGAATTTGTTATATATGTCAGGATATGTCTTTAAGTTATGGCCAAATAAGCTAAATGTACCTCCTTTTTTTAGATTTTTTTCTTGTCACATGTAGTTCATCTTGCATGTATGACCATGACTGTGGACATGATGGTAGCCCAGAAAGTGTGTGCAGTTGTTTTTCCAGGAGTATAAGCAAATCCACACACTCTGAGTCTTCTATTCTTTTGTGGCTAATGGCAGAAGTTGCCAGTCATTTGCCATCAGGCAAGGGTGAGGGAATGTGGCTGAGACACAGAGTGGTTTTTTTTTCTGACACACAACTAACCAACCCCAGTGATAATCAGACACAAAAGCTGACCTTCCCTAGCATCACATGTTATCGGGCCAAGACTACAGTTTGTGGCTTCTTGGCTCTTACATCTGGAACTAATACTTCAGCTCCTTCAGTGCAGGGAAGAAAATACCATTTTATATATTTAAGCTGTTATCTCTTTAACTATTGGAATAGGTCCTATAAAAGGTGATACTAAATGTTTAATGAAGAGTAAAATTTTATGGAAATCAGTATTACTACATAGTAAGGTGATTTTCAGTAGAACAAGTAAATCTAGAAACCTTTTTGGCAGGAGGACAGAGAGTGAGGAACGAAAAGCTCTTTTTGCTCTAGGCTGGCAAGAAAGGGGGAATTATTTCTGCCTCAGATTTTGTTGACTGTGCATTTTAATTTTTGTAAATTGGGGCAAGTTTCTTATCTTTGTAGAATTAAAATTATTCAACATTTATTTTTACAGCCGCCACATTGCCAAAGAGTTCTTCCTTTAGTAGATCTGGTCCAGGGTCACAACTAAACACTAAATTACAAAAGGCACAGTCATTTGACGTGGCCAGGTAAGTTTTTCTTGTTTTTAAATGGGAAGTGTGGTTAAAGCCGTTACCTGATTAAAGTATAAATTTGACCATGAATCATCTATATTCTTTTTGTTGTCTTTTTTTGCAGGCTTTTGTAGAGTGCTAATAATAATTTTCTTAATTTCTGGATGGTGTCACTAGTTTTTCTCATTAATTTGTTGTGGAGATGACAGAAATCAAGGACGTAACATTTCCTTAAAGGCTTTGTGTATTTTTTTTTTTAAAGAGGATAAATGGATAGTAAAAAAATGTTTAAAAACAGTAAGATAAAATTCTGCATATAAGGGAAAAAAGCACATGGACTATTTTATGTGTTTATGATTTACCAATTTATGTATAAAATTTTTATATGAAGATTGGAGTTATAGTTGGCCTTATTTTTAATTCTATCTCAGATAATCTTACAGAGTTCATATGGGTAGTTAGTAACATCCTATTAAAGACCATTTATTATGAAATAAATTATCCAGATTGTGGACAATTCACATTAATCAAATATATGGCTCAATTATTGCTTATGTTTTGGTCAACCTTGGTTTCAATTATTACCTTTCATATTTTTATTTTATTTTACTCCTATGTTTTACCCTTGCATACTGCTACACTAAGATGAGAAATTAAGTCTCTTTTAAGCCATCTCAAAACTTGGGCCGGGTGTGATGGCTCACGCCTGTAATCCCAGCACTCTGAGAGGCTGAGGCAGGAGGATCGCTTGAGCCCATGAGTTTGAGACCAGCTTGGGCAGCATGGGGAGACCTTGTTAATACAAACATTTTAAAATTAGATGGGAGGATGGCTGGAGCCAGGAAGATTGACGCTGCAGTAAGCTGTGATAGTGCCACTGCACTCTTGCCTGGGTGATGGCGGAGCAAGACCCTAACCCTGCCTTAAAAAAAAAAAAGCTTTTAGAAGTTATCCTGTCTTGTGTCATCCTAGCTGGAAATTGTTAAGTGAATCAAGTCATTTTCCCACTTTCAAGAGAAAAGCATGTTGAATATAATTCAGTGATGCCTTCATTACTTTTAAAAATGATTTAAAGAAAATCCATAAACTGAAAAGCACTGTGCCAAAAGCTTTATATACATTAACTCATTCTTCCCCATGAGATGATTCTGTTACTCTCCGTTATAGATGAGGGACAAGCTCAGAGACATTATATAACTCGCTCAACAGAACATAACTCAGAAGTGACAGAGCTGAGTCAAACTGAGTTATGTCTGATTTTAAGGCGTGTGTTCTTAACTATGCAAGTTTTCTCTAAAAAACTTCATTTAATTGTAGGATACAGGTGTAATCCCAGGACTTTGGGAGGCCGAAGTGGGCAGATCATGAGGTCAGGAGTTTGAAACCAGCCTGGCCAACATGGTGAAACCCCATCTCTACTAAAAATACAAAAATTAGCTGGGCGTGGTGGCGGGCGCCTGTAATCCCAGCTACTTGGGAGGCTGAGGCAGGAGAATTGCTTGAACCCAGGAGGTGGAGGTTGCAGTGAGCCGAGATCACAGCATTGCACTCCAGCCTGGGCGACACGGCCAGATTCTTTCTTAAAAAAAAAAAAAAAAAAAAATTATCCTTTACCATGCTGAAGTTTGGAGTTTATTATGACTTTGCAGAAATGATTTTGAAACCTGCCTTATTGATTTGTGACATTAGAATGAATAAACTATCAGTATTAGCAAACATTAGTGCTGTTAAAACAACTTTTTTTAAATGTTAATTGTCACCTTGTTAATAACTTAAATTTCTAGCCAATTTTTGCAATGCAGTATTGAACTTTTGGGTACATCTTAATGAGTTTTTAGTCTATTTAAATTCTCAGGAATTTGGCAGAAAACTCTGATGTGATAAGTGTAATCTGGGACAACTTCTGTGTGTAACACCCAGCATTCCTGGCATGTAGGAACTAGATAGTTAGCTTCTTGACAAATAGGCAGGAGTTGGAATCAGCAAAATACTAGTTAGTTTAACATGAGAAAGTTGATGCTGAAGTACCTACAGCAGAGTAGATCGTGGTAAGTGTTTTTTATTAAGAAATTCATAAAAATTGAAAAAGGTGAATTCATATAAGTACTTCTCCAGTGTTTGGGAGCTATTTCCTATACTTGAACTGTGTATAATAGGTATAAGTGCATAGGTGACACATGGAAATGATGATTAAAAAGTTCAATATTTCAGTAAGATTTTGCTTTTACATGTTTGAAATAGATTTCTTTGTTGAAATGAAATTGCAAACAGAGCATTCGTTATAATCTGTCCTGGAAGGGGAATGCCATTTTTACTGTCTGAGCTCAGCCATTGGGTTTCATTTAGATGTCGAAGCTTAACAGGCCATTGGTACCAGTGTGATATTTGTGTGGACAGTGGCATCTGAGGAACTAATCACTAAGGAAGTATAGACCCAGCTGAACTACTGACAGATGTGTCCTTGGGCCAGGTCAGGATTGTGGCACGTTGTCAAGGAGAGATCAGTATTGGATTGTGGTCAAGGAAGTGAAGTTGTCTCCATTCCCACTCTGCTTATGTGTCATGACCCTGGAAATGTTCTGTTCTCTCTCTCTATGGGAAACCGTCCATTGGGTCTGGATTTAAACTTACAGAATGGAGTAATTTCACTTCGTTAAGAAATGGGTCCTGTATATTCGTGTATAGAAAGTTAAAACATTTTTGGAGAATTAGTACCTTTAAAGGCAGTTACTGGTTTGCTTTTAGCATTGCTTTTTAACCAAAAACGAAGTGTTTTCGAAATTAGAATAGCCTGGATATTACTGTATTACCTCAGTTACAAGAGGTTTTTCATACTTTTATAGAACCTTTAAATTATTAAATTATATATAGAACTTGAAACAGCCACTAAGTGTATTGTGTTTATCCATGATTCTGGAAAAATAATTATTTTGAGGGAAATGTTTATGATCTTAAAAATTGGAAATACCCATGGCAAAAAAAAAAAATAGTGATAATAAAATGAATAAAATATGAAAGTTAGATATGATTATCTAGAGAAGTTCCTAGTTTACTGTCATTGAGGAACTTTACCAGGCTGTTCCTTATGGATAACCCTCTTTCCTTTTTCTTTTCCCCACAGTGTCCCACCAGTGGCAGAATGGGCTGTTCCTCAGTCATCAAGACTGAAATACAGGCAATTATTCAATAGTCATGACAAAACTATGAGTGGACACTTAACAGGTATTTACAAATAAAAATTAGTGAAATATGATCTTTGTTTTCAACGCAAACTGTTTCTAGATATTGGGTCATGGATATTTTCCAAATGTCTATGTGCTTATTTGTTAGCCGTGTTTTCATTGTCTCTGTTATCTCGTGTTCTTATCCACTGATAACTCTTTATGTAGTTATATCATTCTCTCATGCCCCATTGCTTCGTGGTAAAATGGAACATAGACCAGGGATACTCCTGTACACTGCAAACCACTGATATGCAAATCAAGGCACTAGCAAAGAAACACTTCTTTGAACAAAAACTATCTTCAGCTTCTGAAGTCCAGCTTTGAACTTGATGAACTTGAAGCTGTCTGTTCACTAGGTTAGAGTTGGAGGCAGCAGGCAGGGTGAAAGCAGGGAGTTGGGAACATGGCTCTGTCACTGCCCAGATAGGGCTCACCACTTTGGATATTTCTTTGTCTAGTAATATAAAAGGCCAGAGTTAACTTAGGTGATCTCAAAGGATTTTTTTAAAAGAAGAATGATTCTGTTATCTACATCAGAAGGATAGACAGGAATTTTAACATACCGTTCAGAATTTTTCTCATGAAGGGTTAAATACTTGTTAGAAAGTTGTAAAGAAGGCTGGGCGCTGTGGCTCATGCCTATAATCCCAGTCTCAGCACTTTGGGAGGCCGAGGCAGGTGGATCACCTGAGGTCAGGAGTTCGAGACCAGCCTGGCCAACATGGTCTCTACTAAAAATACAAAAATTAGCTGGGCGTAGTGGTGGGCACCTCTAATCCCAGCTACTGAAGCAGGAGACTTGCTTGAACCCGGGAGGCGGGGGTTGCGGTGACCCAAGATCGCGCCCTTGCACTCCCTCCTTATCCATAAGGAACAGCCTGGTAAAGTTCCTCAATGATAGTAAACTAAGAACTTCTCTAGATAATCATATCTAACTTTCATATTTTATTCATTTTATTATCACTCTTTTTTTTTTTTTTTTTTGGCCATGGGTATTTTCCATTTTTAAGATCATAAACATTTCCCTCAAAATAATTATTTTTCCAGAATCATGGATAAACACAATAGACCGAGTCGCTGTTTCAAGTTGTATATATAATTTAATAATTTAAAATTAGCCTGGCTAATTTTATATTTTTAGTAGAAACAGAGTTTCACCATGTTGATCAGGCAGGTCTCAAACTTCTGACCTCAGGTGATCTACCTACCTCAGCCCCCCAAAGTGGTGGTACATGTCTGTAATCCCAGCTACTTGGGAAGCTGAGGCAGGAGACTCACTTGAACCCAGGAAGTGGAGATTGCAGTGGGCTGAGATCGCACCATTACACTCCGGGCTGGGCAACAAGAGTGAAGCTACAACTCAAAAAAAAAAAAAAAAAAAACAGAGCCTGCATAAACTAGGCTGGGATTATGGGCATGAGCCACCGCACCCAGCCCACTGAAGGTATATTTAATAGCATATTTTTAAGTACTGTTTTACATGGTGGTTTGACACCAGCGCTCCATACAAACCCAGAACTACATTGCCAATTAATCCAAAAATATTTCTTGAAAACGTTGTTGGTGTTTGCTTTGAGTTGATTAAAATAGTATTCAATTGAGACATTGATTGAGAAATTCTCTCTTTCTTGGTAGGATTTGTGTTTTATGAATGAAATGCAGTATCTACATTCCAAATATAATGACCCAGGCACTTGAACATTTAGAACTTTTAAATACCTGAGGCAGAAAGTAAAATTTGAAATATACTGGGAAGAAGGCAGATTTTGATATTGTTTATCTGCGTACTTATTGCTACTTTGATCCAGCAAGAATTTAAGGTGGGAATTTTACTTTTGAACCAGACCTTTGTATAGTCATGTCAAGTAGAATAATTTATTACAGTAAATTTTAAAATGGGAATAAACAATAGAAATTGAATTTGTTTAAAATTTTTCTTTAGAGGTGGGATCTTGCTTTGTTGTCCAGGCTGATTTTGAACTCCTGACCTCAAGCAATCCTACCACCTTGTCCTCCCGAAGTGCTGGGATTACAGGCACCCAGGCTGGAGTACAGTGACATGATCACAGTTCACTGCTGCCTTGATTTCCCAGGCTCAGGGGATCCTCCCGCCTCAGCCCCCCAGTAGCTGGGACTTCAGGCATGCGCCACTATACCCAGCTAATTTTTTGTACTTTTTGTAGAAACTGGGTTTTGCCATGTTCCCCAGGCTGGTCTCAAACTCCTGAGCTTAAGCGATCTGCCTACCTCTGCCTCCCAAAGTGGTCGGATTATAGGCGTGAGCCACAGTGCCTGGCTTTAGCAGTGGCACTATTTAGCCCACTGATTACCTGGGTTGATTTTGCCGATACGTCCTGTTGTACACCATGTTCTTCCTTCACGGCTTGATGTGTATACTGTTGCATGCCCTTAAAAGAGACAGCCTTATAGAGAGGGATCATTCTTTAATTAAGGTTATGTAAGAAGCTCTAGAACTCTGGTATTCCTGTTACTGCTAGCCCCTCTTCTCAAAGAGGTATTTTATTCTTGCATTCTGAAACAATGAATATGCTATTTGGTAATTCATCTGTTAATTAGAAAAGCTAAAGTCTTAGTCATTATTTCAAATAAAGCTCGTTTCATGTAGTTGCTCTCTCCTTTCTAGCCATACTTCCCTGCCCAAACATGGGTGCCAGAAGTGGGGTTTGTGTGCTTGGGATTTCTGGTTTTATTCCAATGTTTCCTTATAAGCCAGTACTCCAAAACCGATATCCCTTTATGTACCTAGGTTTCAACAGAAGAGTTCTGTGCGCTCAAAGCTTAACTGTGTGTTGTCCAAATGTGCTAAGATGCTATCTTAGCTGTTGCTGGTCTATTTCTAATGTTCTGCAACATCAATTTAGGACATATATAGACAAATAGTAGAATTACAAGAGATAATTGTGATCTTCTAGTGTGGGGATCAGCAAACATTTTCTGTAAAGAATAGCACAATATTAGGCTCATAGGTCATATGTTCTCTGCTGCAACTACGTAACTTTGCCATTGTAGCATAATAGCAGCCATATGTCGTGCTTAAATCAGTGGATATGGCTGTTTTAATAAAACTTTGCTTACGAAAACAGGCTGTGGGCCAGAGCTGGCTTAAGGGCTATACTTTACCAATCTCTGTTATAGATTATTTTCCTCATTTCACAGATGGAAAAACTTCATTTTAGAATTAAAGTAGTTTTGTTAATGCCACATGCCATTAGGGAGTCAGGACTAGAATCCAAGTCTCCTGATATCCAGGTTTAGAGCTAGTTCTTCA
Source organism: Macaca fascicularis (assembly GCF_037993035.2). Lineage (NCBI taxonomy): Eukaryota > Metazoa > Chordata > Mammalia > Primates > Cercopithecidae > Macaca > Macaca fascicularis. Next base: position 13,170,112 of record NC_088377.1, on the reverse strand, counting down.
CATTTATTGTTAGGCTTTTTATGTGTAATAGATAAAATATTTAACTTCCTTTTATATCGTTCCAGAGTAAGGGCTGTTTTTGCAAGTGTAAATTAAATCATCCACTAAAGTTTTGTTAATTCCACTTTGTTACCAACATTCTAGGTGCAGTGTTACAGACTAAAGAAAGTGATGCCTGAACTTTGCTTATTCCATTGTACCACAGTCCTTTAGAATCTTCACATGAATTCAGTAGATTTTTTATTCTTAGATGCTCCCAAAACACACACATGCTCATATACCCACACATACCCAGCAGGAATGTGTTCATATATTCACCAAAAGTTAGAATGCTCACTATTAATAGTAGCCCTAATTGAAAACTACCTGAATGCCTATCAGCAATAGAATGGACAGGCTGGGCACAGTGGCTCATACCTGGAATCCCAGCACTTTGGGAGGCTGAGGTGGGCGGATCACTTGAGGTCAGGAGTTTGAGACCAGCTTGGCCAACATGGGGAAACCCCATCTCTATTTAAAAAAAAATACAAAATTAGCTAGGCTTGGTGGCGCATGCCTGTAGTCCCAGCTACTCAGGAGGCTGAGGGCAGGAGAATCACTTGAACCCAGGTAGTGGAGGTTGCAGGGAGCCAAGATGGCACCACTGCACTCCAGCCTGGGTGACAGAGCGAGACTCCATCTCAAAAAAAGAAAAGAAAACAGTAGAATGGACAAGAAATTGGGATATAATGACACAATGATACACTACATAGCAGTGAGGATTAATGTTCTACAACTCGGAGCAAAATAAGCCAGGTGGAACAGCGGACAGACAGTGGGTAGAAGTTAGGCTACCTTGGTGGTAGGTGATACTAAAAGAGAGACAAAGAGGGGCATCTGGGGTACGATTATACTCTCTTTCATGACCTCCATAGTGTTTGAATATTTTCACTTTGGAAAATCAATTCAGCTGTGTACATGTGCACGTGTATATATCCACATGTATCCATATGTGTGCTTTTCTGTCAGGATTTTATATGTAAATAAAAGTTGAACTCTTGTCAGTAATGTTACCTGCCATTAGAGCACCTTTCATGTGCTAATGTGATGCTAAGCTCACTGCCCCAGTGGATCATAGACCGGTTTATCTGAAATGAGCAAACTAGGGTCCAGACTACCTCTCCCAGTCACTCAGCAAAGTCTAGACTAAGCCAGGACTAGAGCCTAAGCTCCTTGGTTCCCTGACCTCTACTGCTGGCCAAGCAAAAACACATCCAGTTTTGTGGGTTTTGATGAGGTGGCGTTTGAAGAATGAAATAATAGCGAAAAGCAAAGCATATATACCAGAATCTTCGCAACAGAATTGCCACAGCCTTCCATTCCTCTGTCCATCAGTCTTCCTGGGACCACACCTTGAGGGGCAGTGCTGGAAAGGAAGACATGTTTATTTCTCCCTCGCTGACCCTCGTTTATTTAAACAGTCTCCTACTGTGCTTTTGTCTGATGTCTAAGGCCACTTTCATACCAAAAGTGAAGATGTTTATGATTATTTTAAGAAATGAGAGCTCATTTTGAGAAAAGAGTTGAAATTCCAGGAATAATTCTTTTTTTTTTGTTTTTTGTTTTTTTGTTTTTCTTGGCTAACATAGAAAATGTGATTTGTTTGGTTTTTTTAATTGAGACAGTGTCTCACTGTGTTACCCAGGATGGAGTGCAGTGGCGTAATCTTGGCTCACTGCAGCCTCTGCCTCTGGGGCTCAAGCGATCCTCCTACTTCAACCTCCCGAGTAACTGCGACCACAGGCTCATGCCACCACACCCAGCTAATTTTTTGCACTTTTGGTGGAGATGGGGTTTTGCCATCTGGTCTCGAACTCCTGAGCTCAAGCCATCTGCCTGCCTCAGCCTCCCAAAATGCTGGGATTACAGGCGTGAGCGACCACGGCAGGCTGGAAATGTGTTTTAATACTGGCTGTCAGCCCTTCCTGCAACTTTTTTTTTTTTTTTTTTCTTTTTAAGTCTGTTTAGTGAAACAGTTTCCCGGAGATCTCTCCAAGGTCCCTTCCTCCTCTAAGATTCTCTGAAATTTCCCTGAATTTGCCTGAGGTTGAGCAGGGTGGAGGCAGCAGGTGGTAGCAGTGGCAAAAGATGTTAAACTTAAAGAGAATAAGTTTCAGCTTTGTAAATAAAGCCCGGTACAAATAAAGATGGTCATGTGGACAAAAGGTCAGGTTATATTTTGAAACTCTAAATCTTTCACATGGTCATTCTTTATCAAACATCCATTTAACAAAAATTTATTATGTGTCAGATGCTGTGCTGTGTGTTTCTCCCCTTTTTCATTGGAGTTTAATTTCCTTTTTACAAAGCCCCTGCAGTAGTAGCAAATGTTATTTAAAGCATTGTGATTGCATGAGGTCATGGAGTAGTCCATATACACAGAACCCTGGTCCTCCTGTACAGTGAGTATTTGCTGGCTCATCTGTATGTCCTTTCCCCGGTTCCTGTTTAGGTCCCCAAGCAAGAACTATTCTTATGCAATCAAGTTTACCACAGGCTCAGCTGGCTTCAATATGGTAAGGAATGAAAAGTTCTTTGGTTTGGATAAAGTGGAAACTTGCTTAGATTGATGTGGCCTCATGGGTTTTAGATTAATACCGCTTTTTTATGGGGGAATATGTAGAATTTGCTTAATTTCAATGAGTTGTAATGATTGCCTCTTTTTAAATACTATTTCCTGTCTCGATTTTGAAAAATACAAAAGCGGTCGGGCACGGTGGCTCACGCCTGTAATCCTAGCATTCTGGAAGGCTGAGGAGGGCAGATCATGGGGTCAGGAGATCGAGACCATCCTGGCTAACATGGTGAAGCCCCGCCTCTACTAAAAATACAAAAAAAATTAGCCAGGCGTGGTGGCGGGGCCTGTAGTCCCAGCTGCTCAGGAGGCTGAGGCAGGAGAATGGCATGAACCTGGAAGGCGGGGCTTGCAGTGAGCCGAGATTGTGCCACTGCACTCCAGCCTGGGCGACAGAGTGAGACTCCGTCTCAAAAAAAAAAAGCAGATTAATGCAATAAGTTCTCAAGAAGTGATAATACAACTTAACAGTTCTCAACTCATGACCAATCTTGGCTCTCCCTTTCTTTTTTTGAGACGGAGTTTCACCCTTGTTGCCCGGGCTGGAGTGCAGTGGCATGATACCGGCTCACTGCAACCTCTGCCTCCCGGGTTCAAGCGATTCTCCTGCCTCAGCTCCCGAGTAGCTGGGATTACAGGCATGCACCACCGCACCCGGCTAATTTTGTATTTTTAGTATAGACCGGGTTTCTCCATGTTGGTCAGGCTGGTCTTGAACTCCCAACCTCAGGTGATCCACCCGCCTCAGCCTCCCAAAGTGCTGGGATTACAGGCGTGAGCCACCACGCCCAGCCTCTTTGATTATTTTAAGCCAAATCTTAGTTATTATATAATTTCTGCTGCAAATATTTTAGCTCGTATCTTCAAAAGAGAGGGATTTTCCTTTTTAAATTTATTATTATTATTATTTTTGAGATGGAGTTTCATTCTTTCATCCAGACTGGAGTGCAGTGGTGCCATCTTGGCTCACTGTAACCTCCACTTCCCAGGTTCAACCTATTCTCCTGCCTCAGCCTCCTTAGTAGCTGGGATTACAGGCATGAACCCCCACGCTTGCCTAATTTTTATATTTTTAGTAGAGATGGGGTGTTGCCATGTTGGCCAGGTTGGTCTTGAACTCCTGACCTCAGATGATCTGCCCACCTTATCCTCCCAAAATGCTGAGATTACAGGGGTGAGCCTCTGTGCCTGACCGATTTTCTTTTTGCCATAGTCCTAATACCAATAGCTCACCTAAATTTTTTAGTAGTCATCCTTATCATTCATCAGGTAGTGTTCAAATTCCTTAGATTGCCTCAAAATGGTTTTATAGTTTATTTGTTCAAATCAGGACTGAAATAAGCCTATATTTTGCAATACTTAATTGTTCCATCTTGTATGTCTCCTTTAATCTATAAATTTCCCCTTGTCTTATTCTCTGCTTCTTTTCTCAAGTCCCCCAGGCCACCCCAAAGAAAAACAAACAAACAAACTCTGTTAAAAACAAACCAGATCATTTGTCCTATAGTTTCTTAATGGCTTAACTTTTGAAGATTGCATCACTGTGGGATTGTCTAATTTGTTTCTGTATTTCCTGTAAATTGGTAATTAGATACAGAGCAAAGTTTCTCAACCCCAGCATTACTGACATTTTGGGCCCGATAAATCTTCGTTGTGGGGGGATGTCCTGTATAGTGTAGGATGTTCAGTAGCATCTCCGGCCACTCCTCACTAGATGCTAGATGCCAGTAGCATGAGCTCCACACCCAGCATGACAATCAGAAATGTCTCCAGACTTTGATAGATGTGCCTTGGGGTACACAATCATCCCTGGTTGAGAAGTGCGGGTCAGATTTGATTTTTTGTTTTTGTTGTTTTGTTTTTGATAAGACTCTGCCAGAGAGGTCTCTGCGTACTTTCCTCAAGAGGCAAATAATGTCTCTATTGTGTGAGGATTTTGAATAGCTATCGATGAGCATTGCCTAGGTCCTACAGGCTTCCTAAAATTTAAATGTTAACCAGAATGGTTTCTTAAGAAGTGTGCGTGTTATAGCTATATGTTGGTGATTATCCCTGGAAAATAAACCTTGTCTACAAAGCTCACTGCAGAGTTCGTGATTTTCTTGCAGGCCACGTTGATATGGTTGTTTCACAAATGATCAAGCTCTAATGCAGCTCCCTTTGCCCTTCTCTTCCCTTCTGTTTTATATGAAAGAGCTTGCCTTTGGCAGTAGACTAGACCAGTTAATATACATCTTATATCTTTGACACACCCAGACCTCTTTAAATCTGGGTATTGAACAGTATCCTAGGACCCCCTGAAATACAAACTTAAGATCTGGCATTAATGGAGGTTGGTTGACAATTTATTAGGTTGTGTTGTTCTCATGATACCAGATTATATTGAAATGTTTATTTTAAATTTTTCATGTATAACTTATCCGATTTGAGAAAAACACTTGAGGCTTCTCCTGTTAGAATGTTATATTCTGCTACTACACACTACAAAAGATATTTTATTTAAATGCTTATAATCATAATTTAGGCAAGTGTGATGAAAAAACAAGTAAGAATTTCAACTACCTTCTAACTGGTTTACCTAGGACTGGCTGATGGTGAGACACAAAAAGGAACAGAGAATAAGAAGGAGCGGGCAGGGGTTTCATTTTATTTCAATTGCATTTCTTTTTAAAACTGGGTGTCTTGCATATGGGAAGGGCAAAACTAGAGGAACCGAAAAGAAATCAGCAGTTGCCAGGGGCTGGGGGCAAAGGAGGGAGTTGCTACAAAGAGACATGGAATTTTAGGCTAAACTGACAGTATTCTGTATGTTGTGGTTCATATTTGTCAAAACTCTCAGACTTATACTCTAGAAGGTGTGCACGCTACTTTATGGAAATTATAACAATAAAAAAAAGTTTATAGCACCTAAAGAAATTTCAGAATTAAGAAGGTTTCTTAATTTTTGGCATTGGCAAAGCCAGTTTACCATTGCATTTGTCCTGTTGACATTCTAGTGAACGGATGTGTTGTCATGTGTCTTCTTTTGACTGTCCAGAAATTGTTAAGTAAAATCACATTCTTGGACTTGCTAGGAAAATGTTTTCTGTAATTAGCTACTTGGGCAAGTTCATTATGAAGAATGATGGAGTCATTATGAAGAATGATGGAGATTGAATCCTGAGATTGAGGAAGATAAAACACTTTGACTCTGTGGCTGGAGTTCATAAAGATCCACCCTGCAGTCCTAGATTAAGGGGTGGTGGCCAGCTACGCCCAGTGGGCCGAATCTGGCCTGCATCTGTTTTTGTGAAGAAAATTTTTATTGTACAAACAGCCATGCCCATTCATTTATGTGTTTGTATGGCTACTTTCCTGCCAAAATGACAGTTCAGTAGGATAGGGATTGTATGTCTTATAAACTATAAAATATTTACTACCTGACCCTTTACTGATAGTTTATCATTTCCTGGTCTAGAGCAGAACATTTGATGATACAGAGCTGGGTGTGGTGGCTTATGCCTATTATCCCAGCGATTTGGTAGGCTCACTTGAGGCCAGGAGAGATCAAGACCAGCCTGGGCAACACAGTGAGACCCCCATCTTTATAAAATATTTTAAAAATTAGCTAGGCATGGTGGCGCACACCTTGTAATCTCACTATTTGGAAGGCTGAGGCAGGAGGATCACTTAAACGCGGAAAGACTTGTCGTGAACTATGATCATGACTGCAGTGAGGCTGCAGTGAACTATGATCATGTCATTGCACATCCGCCTGGGTAACAGAGTGAGAGCTCACCTCTTTAAAAAGATACGTGGAATATGAGTGTGTTATATTTTAAATATGCAAAGGTTGGGGAATAGTATCATTATAATCATAGCGTTTGTTGAATGAGGAACACTGTCCCAGCTACTTGTAATTTTATCTTTGTAACAGTATGAAGTAGGTACTATTTTGACAAGCTGAGGGACAAAGAGACTCAGTTGGCCTGTGGTCAGTAAGAAAACAGAACTTTTAAATCACTCATGAATAGTAAAAAGCATGAATTTTCATGAAACTGGATTACAGCAAACTTTTTGTTGAATAGGAATCTTTCTGACATTGATCAAGATGGAAAACTTACAGCAGAAGAATTTATCCTGGCAATGCACCTCATTGATGTAGCTATGTCTGGCCAACCACTGCCACCTGTCCTGCCTCCAGAATACATTCCACCTTCCTTTAGGTAAGGAACATTGGCTCTGATCAGAAATTGTGTGTAGAGTATATGAATTCCAAACTTGGCTTTATTGACTTATGTGTCTTACCTGATTTTCATCCCTGACAAGGAAACTAAGTATTCGTGAATTCTAGAGACTCTTATCTAGATCTATGTTAATCTTGGGCCCATTCTGTTCTCCAGAGTACTTGTAGTATATTAGTGAAACAATGAAGTAAGACATCAAAAGATTGTTGATTTTGTACCAACCTATGTCATCAATGCTTACCAGAAATTTTCACGACAGATGCCAGCAGCAAAAGAGAAACTGCATGAGCATGTGCATAGAGAAGAAACCAAGGAGATCACACCTGTAAATTCCACACATTTCAGTGGTAACAAAAGCTGCTAGCAATATAGAAATTATAATCAGGAAGACAATTAAAGAAAATTACCCTGGACTGAAAGAAAGTCTCAGTAAAGATGGCAAGAGAGTCACCTGAGGTCCAGTATTATGACTGGCATCCACGTTTACATCCATTCCTGCATGCACACGCTGTCCAGGACAGCTCTGTCTTCTGGCTTTGAACATTAAAAACTGAATATGAGATCTTGCAAATACAAAGGAGAATGAAAGAAAGATTAGGATTTCTGTCCTGAGTCCTCAAACTGCAGGAAGGACTGGGGCAAAATCCCCTTTAAATGAAGAGAAATAGAGCCATTACTGTCAGCACACACGTGGTACAGGAGCAAGCTGAGGAAACTGTGACAATGTAGGAAGCAACAGGTAGCTGAGGCACTTTGTGAAATCCCACAACTGCAACATTGGGCTGATAATAAATGCGTAAAAAGGATTGGGAGACTGTTTAAACACAGCAAAGTTAAAAGTGTAAAGTGGGCCGAGTGGTGCGGTGACTCACTCCTGTAATTCCAGCACTTTGGGAGGCCAAGGCGGGTGGATCACCTTAGGTCAGGAGTTGGAGACCATCCTGGCCAGCATAGTGAAATCCCGTCTCTACTAAAAATATAAAAATTAGCCGGACATGGTGGCAGGAACCTGTAATCCCAACTACTTGGGAGACTGAGGCAGGAGAATTGCTTGAACCCGGGAGGCAGAGGTTATGGTGAGCTGAGATTGCACCATTGCACCCCAGCCTGGGGGACAAGAGTGAGACTTTGTCTCAAAATAAATAAATAAATAAATAAATAAATAAATAAAAGTGTAAAGTGAAAGAAATTAGTAAACAAAGTGATTTGTTTTATGAACTGTAAAGTATAGACATTGCATGTGTTTCTTAGGGGGTGAAATGGAGAGACTGGAAAGGGAAGAGAGATGCTCCCAGTGAGTTGAGCTGCTGATCTTCTCTTGGAGGAATTTAAGGTCACTTGAGAGGGCAATGGAAATAGCAGCTCCCACTTAGTGCTCACCATGTCCCAGGCATTGTTCTTACCACTTTTTGATTATTAACTACTTTCATCCTTTGGGATTATTTCAATTTTGGTGGTGATTCCTAAACAAGCTTGGCACTCAGAGTCTGATGACATTCAAATATTCATTTAAAAACTCTTTGTAAATAGAGAAGACCAAATCTTTATCTCTTCTGTACTATAAATGAAATTTGCTCATGGTCTGGTAAAATCTTTAAAAATTCTTCTTCATAACTTGTCCAGCTCCACCCAGACAGCTCTGTCTGAATGCATTTTTCTTTTTCCCCACAATTGCAGAAGAGTTCGATCTGGCAGTGGTATATCTGTCATAAGCTCAACATCTGTAGATCAGAGGCTACCAGAGGAACCAGTTTTAGAAGATGAACAACAACAATTAGAAAAGAAATTACCTGGTAAGGCAGCCTTTATATTGAGTTAAATCATTTAGATTAAATGAAATTAGAGATTTCCTATCTCTAAGACAAAGAGGTAAACATAAATTTAGTTTTTGATATTTTTGCCTTGTAACTTAACTGACCTTAGTCAGAGATATTGTTACTTGTGGATTTGGGTCTGGATAGAGAAATAAGAACATTATGCACTCTGCTAATGCACTGTTGTTCTAACTTGTAACTTGAAATCTGATTATAAAACTGCTACACAAAAATTATGTAAATATTATCCATAGAATATACAGCACTAAAAATTGATGAGTATTAAGGTGATTGCTTAATACCACCAGTGCAGAAATAGAAAGTCAAATCATCTACTGTTATTTTCTCATGTTGTTATAAGAGAATTGGAAACTCCTTAATTACAGGAACCTATTTTAAATTTAATGTGAACCTGTTTTATTTTATTTTGTTTTTTGAGACAGAGTCTTACTCTGTCACCCAGGCTGGAGTACAGTGGCGCAATGTAGGCTCACTGCAACCTTCGCCTCCCAGGTTCAAGCGATTCTCCTGCCTCACCCTCTGCAGTAGTTGGGACTACAGGCATGTGCACCACGCCCGGCTAATTTTTGTATTTCTAGTAGAGACAGGGTTTCACCATGTTGGCCAGGCTGATCTTGAACTCCTGACCTCAAGTGATCCACCTACCTCGGCCTCCCAAAGTGCTGGGATTACAGGCGTGAGTTACTGCGCCCGGCCTGAACCTATTTTAAATAGTCCTCATTTACAGTGATAAATCCATCATACTATTAAAATATTCTAAGGTGGCTATGAATTATTAATGGTGAGATGATAATGATACTAAGAAGCAAATGAAATTATGGAGTCTTTTATGATAAGTACTTTGTCGGTGTCATTTTGCTGCATTTAAGATGCTCAGCAGTTAATTGGTCTGGTCAGAACACTAGCTGTCCCAGTTTATTGTCTGAACTAAATTACCCTTTGTTCACTGATGAAATACTATTGGATATATTCTGTGTGCAAGGCTGCATGTTGAGCAAAGAATCTAAATGCTAATACATGGTTCATACTCTCTAGAAACTTTAAAATGTATTAGAGGATTTAAGATATCCATATAAGCAATCACTTAAGCAGTACGTGAGTGGGATAAATTCCTGGAGAGTATTATAGATGCACAACAGACCTCACTTATGGTTGGTTGGTGTAGACTGGGGAAGATATGAGGAATTAAATGTCTGTGGAAGAGGTCACAGTTGAGTTGAGACTTCAAGATGAATAGGGTCACCACAAGTGGAAGTGAGAATATTTCAGGTTTTGGTCACAATGAGAATCAAGTTTCAATGGCAAATAAGGACAGGAATGCTTGGAATGCAGAATTTTCTTTTTCCGTTTTTAGTAGACATTCATTTAAAAATTTGAACAGGAAACAACATTATCAGAGATTTCATTTGTGCATTCATTCTTTCAACAGCCATTTATTGTATGCCTTCTACGTACTAGGAATATTGCCAGATGCTGGAATTAAAAAGATATATAGAGACTTGGAGAGTTTTTTAAGTTGAGATGAGATTCACATAATACAAAATGTACAGTTCAGTGGCTGTCTTAGTCTTTTTGGGCTGCCATAACAAAATAGCATAGACGGAGTGGCTTGAGTAGCAGGAATTTTCTTTCTCACCGTCCTGGAGGCTGGAAGTCCAAGATCACAGTGTGCAGGTTTGGTTCCCAGTGAGGGCCCTCTTCCCGGCATGCACACAGCAGCCTTCACTTTTTTTTTGCTCACATGGGATTTCCTTGGTTCATGCATGCAGAGAGAGACAGCGCTCTCTCTCTCTCTCTTCTCTCTATCTCTGTCCCTGCCTTTTTTTTTTTTTTTTTTTTTTTTTTTTTGAGACAGTGTTTTACTCTTATTGCCCAGGCTGGAGTGCAGTGGCGTAATCTTGGCTCACTGCAACCTCCGCCTCCTGGGTTCAAGCGATTCTCCTGCCTCAACCTCCCAAGTAGCTGGGATTACACGTATGCGCCACCACACCAGCAGATTTGGTATTTTTAGTAGAGATGGTGTTTCACCGTGTTGGTCAGGCTGGTCTCGAACTCCTCACTTCAGGTGATCCACCCGCCTCGCTCTCCCAAAGTGCTGGGATTACAGGTGTGAGCCACTGCGCACGGCCGTCCCCGTCTTTTTATAAGGAAATTAATTTATCATAAGGGCCCCACTCTTACAGCTAATTGTTTGTTTTTTGTTTTTGTTTTTTTTTTTTGAGACGGAGTTTTGCTCTTGTGTCCCAGGCTGGAGTGCAATGGTGTGATGCCAGCTCACCGCAACCTCTGCCCCGCGGATTCAAGCGATTCTCCTGCCTCAGCCTCCCAAGTAGCTGGGACTACAGGCATGCGCCACCACGCCTGGCTAATTTTTTATTTTAAGTAGAGACAGGGTTTTTCCATGTTGGTCAGGCTGGTCTGAAATACCTGACCTCTGGTGATCTGCCTGCCTCAGCCTCCCAAAGTGCTGGGATTACAGGCATGAGCCACCATGCCTGGCCAGCTAATCTAATCTTAACCTTCCAGAGGCTCCATCTCCAAATATCACATTAGGGTAATTAGGGCTTAAAAGTATGGATTTTGGTGAGGTGGCACAAACATTCAGTTCCTAACAGTGGCATTTAGTGCACTCACAGTGTCTTGCAGTCACAACCTCTCTCTTGTCCCAAGATACTTTCCTTACCCCAAAACAAAACTCCATATCCATCATTCCCTCCAGCCTGTGGCAACCACCAATCTGCTTTCTGTCTCTTGGGATTTACCTATTGTGGATATTTCATATAAATTGAATCATGTATGACTGTTTATAACTGACATCTTTCACTTGGCACAATATTCTTGAGATTCATCCACCTTGCAGATGTATCACCTTACATCATCCCTTTCTGTGGTAGGGGGACTTTGAAATTTTTTTTTTTTTTTTTTTAAGATGGAGTCTACTCTTGTCACCCAGGCTGGAGTGCAGTGGCACAATCTTGGCTCACTGTAACCTCTGCCTCCCAGCTTTAAGCGATTCTCCTGTCTCAGCCTCCCAAGTAGCTGGGATTATAGGTGCCTGCCACCATACCCGGCTAATTTTTTTGTATTTTTAGTAGAGACGGGGTTTCACCATGTTGGCCAGGCTGGTCCCAAACTCCTGACCTCAGGTGATCTGCCCACCTCAGCCTCCCAAAGTGCTGGGATTACAGGTGTGAGCCACTGCACCCAGCCAGGACTTTGAACTTTAAGTATCAGAATAGAGGACACCGTTTCCTCTGAAATTACCAAAGGTGAGCAAGGAAACCAATACATACTTGCCCTCTTTCATCTCTAATCGCTGACTACAGTATGTGAAGGAAGTCTATCTAAAGCAGTGAAGTCCAAACAGGAATGTGGGAAGAAGCCAAAGAAGGATGCTCACAGCTGCAGATCTCAAGGCAGAGTGAGAAGTGATGGTTCTTAGATGTGGACCAGGGACTGGCATGCTGCACAGGGTGGCAATGAACACTCCCCTGGCCGGGGTTGGTACCAAGGAGAATTGCGTGAGGCCGACACAGAAATGAAATAGACACTGCTGAGGATAGTAAGGGACGCGGATGATGGGATTGTAGAAAATGTAGAAATAAAATGGACATAAACAAAGTATTAGAGAAAAAATGATAGAACCGAGTAATCATTCTAAATTTATAATTGATGTATCAAAGAAGGAAACTGAATAATGGGTTAGAAAAAATTGTTGACCGACTGTGATCTCTGTAGGGATAAGGACACAGCTTGTTCTTCAGTGTGAAAAGCTCACCTTTAGCTCTGCTTTGAGAAGTCTTGTTAGAATACAGGACTCATCAGCACAGTTATAAGACAAGGGGAAGGAGGGAGAGAGGCAGAGACTCATGGTCCAGAAGAGAGGGGGTTAATTCCTAAGGCAAGCTCATGGGAAGAAGGGAAAGGATGGAGTAACAGGGAAGGAAAGGAGTCTGGGTAGTGATGTAGAACTGCTAGATAAGGGTCTTTTAGAAACAGTGTTTGGCATGGAGGAGAAGACACAAGCAGAGAGGTTAGGCAAAGGGGGTTTTTATTGTGCTCATTAACAAGGACACAGAAGCTTAGGGAGTTCTGAGTTTGGGTTTGTACTACAAGTTTCAAATACACTGGTGAGTTTTCCTTTGAAAAGAGTATGTTGAAAATCATGAGCTTTCATAGTTGCTGTGTTCCTTGTCTGAAGTAACGTTTGAAGATAAGAAGAGGGAGAACTTTGAACGTGGCAACCTGGAACTGGAGAAACGAAGGCAAGCTCTCCTGGAGCAGCAGCGCAAAGAGCAGGAGCGCCTGGCCCAGCTGGAGCGGGCAGAGCAGGAGAGGAAGGAGCGTGAGCGCCAGGAGCAAGAGCGCAAAAGACAACTGGAACTGGAGAAGCAACTGGAAAAGCAGCGGGAGCTAGAACGGCAGAGAGAGGAGGAAAGGAGGAAGGAAATTGAGAGGCGAGAGGTAAGCAGGCGAGAGTGGAGCCACCCCGAGTTAGTGTGCAATTACCCCCTTTCAGAATTATCCAAGTGATCTATTCATGCCATCTTTGTCTTTTTACAGTTCAGTAGTTTTAGTATATTCCCAAAGCTGTGCAGCCATCATCCCTAATTCCAGAACATTTTCATCACTCCAGCTCCTTACCCATTAAGCAGCTACTCCCCATTTCTTTCTCCCTCCAGCTCCTGTCTATCATTAATTTACTTTCTGTTTTTCTAGATTTACCTATTCAGGACATTTTTTATAAATGGAATCATCCATATATGGACTTTTGTTTCTGGCTTTCATTTAGCATGATGTTTTCAAGTTTTATCCACATTGTAAAATGAATCAGTCCTTTATTCCTGTTTATGGCTGAGTAATATTTTATTATATGGGTATACCATGTTTTTTAATTCATTCAGCAGTTGATGGTCATTGTGGCTGTTATAAACAATGCTGTTATGAACATTAATGTACAAGTTTTTGATGATACAATTTTGTAACAAACCACTGATACCAGTTACGTGTTTTTCCGAACTGTTTTCTCTGTATACACCTATATAAAAATATAAAGGTTTATATGGTGGAGAGTATAAGGGTTGTGCAATTTTTTAAAAAACCACTGTAATAGTGTCATACCAATTACATTGTTCTGCAACCTTCCTTTTGTTTGTTTGTTTGTTTGAGACAGAGTCTCACTCTGTCACTTCCAGGCTGGAGTGCAGTGGCGTGATCTCAGCTTACTGCAACCTCTGCCTCCTGGGTTCAAGCGATTCTCCTGCGTTCAAGCGATGCTCCTGCCTCAGCCTCCTGAGTAGCTGGGATCACAGGTGCCCACCACAACACCCAGCTAATATTTCATATTTTTGGTAGAGATTAGGTTTCACCATGTTGGTTAGGCTGATCTCGAACTCCTGACCTCAGGTGATCCGCCCGCCTCAGCCTCCCAAAGTGCTGGGATTACAGGCATGAGCCACTGCACCCGGCCTGTGCAACCTTCTTTTTAAACTCTTTTAAAAATATGTGTGGGACATCCTCCCTATATTCTATGGAAGTCTTCATAAATTTAGCACCATACCTGGAAAGGGACTAAGCCAATCTTGTCTCTCTTTCCAATTTTAGTACATTACTGCAGAAGCAACACATAATTCTCTCATGTTAATGGAATAATAAAAATGAGGAATTTTTCGATATAAAAAAATAGCCTGAGTGCCATGCCTCAAGCCTGTAATCCCAGCCCTTTGGGAGGCTGAGGAGGGATGATCACTTGAGGCCAGTAGTTGGAGGGCCACTGCATTCCAGCTGGGGTGACAGAGCAAGACCCTGTCTCAAAAAAAAGAAAGAAACGAAACTTATAGCCATAACTCCTTTTTTTTTGAGACAGAGTCTCACTCTGTCGCCCAGGCTGGAGTTAAATAATAATTTCTCTTTTGGTGGAGTAAAATCAACTTTTGTTTGTTTTTGTTCAGGGGTGTTTTAGTTTGATTTTACTACATAAAGAAATTTTCCTTCTTGGTGTGTCAGTAAGTAAGAAGGAGCACTTTTAGTTAGTACATCAAGCATTCTTGAAGGTATAAAGAATGGAATTCTAATGGGGAAATGATCCTGTCATCTTACATAAATATAATATTACATAAATATAATAGCCAGCTCTGTATATTCCCTTTATTCCCATAGAAGGAATACCGTATTTTTATAAGTTACTTTTTGTTTTGTAATGTGATTTCTTGTAATGTTTATTTTTTAATCCCTAAAAGGAAGGACTTACTAGATGTCACTTTTGTGAAGAGACATTGTGTAGTGTAAGAACTGAAAAATTAGTAATTTGTCTTTGTAAATGTCACAGGCTGCAAAACGGGAACTTGAAAGGCAACGACAACTTGAGTGGGAACGGAATCGAAGGCAAGAACTACTAAATCAAAGAAACAAAGAACAAGAGGACATAGTTGTACTGAAAGCAAAGAAAAAGACATTGGAATTTGAATTAGAAGCTCTAGTGAGTGAAGTTTGGTTATACTTTGGAAATATACTAAGATGGAACCATTAAAAACAGTAATAATTTTTAATTACTCTTTCATTTGTTCAAGAATGATAAAAAGCATCAACTAGAAGGGAAACTTCAAGATATCAGATGTCGATTGACCACCCAAAGGCAAGAAATTGAGAGCACAAACAAATCTAGAGAGTTGAGAATTGCCGAAATCACCCATCTACAGCAACAATTACAGGTGAGGAAATATGCCTCTTAAATGCTATTAAACTGGCATCCTTTTCTCTAATTCATTTCATTTACTTATTTATTCAGTAAACATTAAGCAACTATCTTGTATTAGGCACTGGGAAGCAAAAATGAAGTAGACAGGGTCCTTGTGTGAAAAGTAGCCTGTCAAGGAGACAGACTCAGCAGATGTTTATTGAGCACTGCTTTGGGCCAGATGCTTTTGCAGTTTCTGAGGCTACAGCAGGGACAGACACTCTGTCTTCTGGGAGCTTACCCTCTCTGTTTGCCGGAGGAACAGAGACTAACAAAATAAAGTGTGTACTGTATTAGAAGATGAAAAGTGCTAGGGAGAGTGAGTAGGGAAGGGAATAGAGAGTCCTAGGGATAAGAAAGGTTGTGATTTTAACTAAGGTAGCCAAGACAGGTCTTTCTGGATGGTGACATTTGAGCAGAGACTTGAAATTAATGATAGGCTAAGCCATGTGGGTATCTGGCAGAGCAAGATCTAGGCAGAGAAATAGCAGTGCCAAAGTCCTGAGGCCATGGCAGGACTCTTGAGATGCCAGTTACAGCAAGGAGACTACTGGTTAGAGCAGGTGGGAGCTGGATCACACAGAACCTGTAGTCCAACAGGACTTTGGCTTTACTGCGATAATTATAATAAATAAGTACACTTAAGTATTTTAGGGGGTCATATGAGAGCTATACGTATAGTAAATAGTTGGAGACGCACAGAGCACTATTAGTAGTTCTGTCTTCATTTTAAACCCTATCCAAAGTTGTTATGATATAACCTGGTTTGGTATCAAGTGTTGAACATCAAATTCATGTAAATGTTGCCTGCAGATGATCATATTTGTCTGTGACTCTTTTATGTCAGACTTTTTCTCAGCATGATGTTTTTGAGATATATCCATGTTATTGAGTGAATGACTCCTTTGTTTCTTTTCATCACAGAGTAGTGTTTCCTTATATGTTCATTCACCTATTGGTTGATATTCAGGTTCTTTCCAGTTTGGAACTTTTATGAATAAAACTGCAGTGAGCATTTATGTACAAGTCTTTATGCGGAAATGGTTTATTTCTCTTGGGTAAATTTTTAGGAACGGAACTACCATGTCATATAAGTATATATTTAACCCCATAAGAAACTGTCAGGCCGGGCACAGTGGCTCACACCTGTAAACCCAATACTTTGAGAGGGCAAGGTAGGAGGATTGCTTGAGCCCAGGAATTTGAGACCAGCCTGGGAAACATCTCTACATTAAAAAAATTTAAAAATTAGCTGGCATGGGGGCATTCACCTGTAGTACCTGCCTGAGGCAGGAGGACCACTTGAGCCCAAGAGATGGAGGATGCAGTGAGCTATGATTGAGCCACTGACAGCCTGGGCCACAGACTGAGACCCTGTTCCAAAAAATAAAAGAGAGAAGAGAAAGAAAAGCAAGAGAACTGTCAAACTGCACAGAGTTTGTACCATTTTACATTCTGATCATTTAATTTGTATTTCCCTGAAGGCTAATGATGTTGGGAATCATCTTACATGTTTATTGGCGAGTATCTTTTACTGTGTATCTTTGTTGAAGTGTCTGAACAAATCTTTTGCCCATTTTTTATTGGGCTGTTTGTCTTACTATTTATTTGTAAAAGTTCTTTTTATGTTCTTAACAAGTCATTTGTCAGATACATGTTTTGCAAATATTTTCTCACAATCTGGATTGGGTTTAATTTTTGTAGTGGTATTTTTTAAAGGGCAGAAGTTTTAAATTTTGATAAAGTTCAGTTTACCATTTTTTTTCTTTTGGTGTTCATGCTTTTTATGTTCTATCTAAGAAATCTTTGACTACCCCATGATTGCAGATATTTTATTTTCTTCTAGAAGTTTTTGGGGTTTAAAAAAATTAGTTTTAAGTTTTTATAAATTGCAAAAAAACTTTAAAATTTTAAGTTTCATAGTTGTATCTTATATGTTTAGGTCTATGAGCTATTTCAAGTTGATTTTTGCATATAGGGTAAAGGTTGAGGTTTTTTTTTTTTTTACATACTGATACACAGTTGTTATAACACGATTTATTAAAAACACTGTCTTTTCTCCCATTGAGTTACCTTGGTAGCTTGTTGAAAATCGGTTAAACATATTTGTAATGGTCTATTCTGGACTCTATTCTGTTCTTTAGATCTGTCTGTCCTTTACCAGTATCTCACTCTGTCGATACCTAATTTTTGAAGTCAGGTGATACGAATTCTCTGTTATTGTTCTTCTTTTTTCAGAATTGTTTTTGGTTATTCTAGGTCCTTAACATTTCCATGTACATTTTAGAATCAGCTTACCAGACATGCTTGGAATTTTGTTGGAATTCCATTGAATTTATAAGTCAATTTGGGAAGATTTGGCATCTTAGCAATAGTAAATCTATGGCATAAATCTCTGTTTAGGTTGTTATAAATTTCACTCAGCAATGTTTTGTAGTTTGCCGTGTCTAAGTCTTGTACATACTTTGTAAAGTTTATCCCTGAGTATTTTGTGGCTTTCGATGCTATCGTATATTGCATATTTTTATTTTAGTTTCCAGTTGTTTGGTGCCAGTATATGGAAATAGAACTTATTTTTGTATATTGACCTTATATCTATGATTGCTTAACTAACTTTCTTTGTGTGTCTTACTTTGTTGACCAGAACCTCCCATACTGTATTGGATAGAAGTGGGAAGAGCCTTGTTCCCTCTCGATGAAGGAAAGCTCTCTCACCATTGAGTATAGTGTTAACCAGGGTTCTTGTAAATGCCTTTTATCAGGTTGATGGACTTCCCTTTTTGCTGAGGGTTTTTATGATGAATGGGTGTTGAATTAGATCATATGTTTTTTCCCGCATCTATTGAGATAAGTATTATGTTTTTTCTTTCTTATTTTGTTAATATGATGAAATACATGGATTGCCATTTGAATGTTAAATCAGCCTTCCGTTCTTGGGATAAACCACTTTTGATCATGGTATATTACCCTTTATTAAAATATTTCACTACATTCCTTTTCTCGTTTTTTTTTTTTTTTTTTGAGGATCTTTTTAAGTCTATTGAATTCAATTCAACAGAGATAATTGGTTTTTAGTTTTCTTCTAATATTCTTGTCTAGTTTTGATATCAGGGTAATGCTGGCCTAAGAAAATGAGTTGGAAAGTATTCCTTCCTCCTCTGTTTTCTAAAAATGTTTGTGTTGAAATAGCATTTCTTCTTTAAATTTTGGTGGCATTCACCAGTGAAGCCCTCTGGATCTGGAATTTTCTTTGTGGTAAGACTTAATTATAAAATTTATTCAGTAGGTATAGGGCTATTCTGATTTTCTTTTTCTCCTTGAATCTGTTTTGATTATTTGTATCTGTCAATGAATTTGTTTATATTATCTAAATTACTAAATTTATTTGTATAAAGTTGTTTCTAACATTCTCTTATTGTATGCAAGTCTGTAGTATCTGTAGTGATGTCCCTTCTTTCTTTCCTGATATTGGTGATTTGTGTCATCTCACTCTGTCTTCCAGCTTCCTCCTCCTTTTCCTTCCTAATCCCTTCTCTCCTTTCTCCTACTGTCTCTCTCCTCCTTCTTTTCTTGATCAATCTATCTGGAGTTTGTTGATTTTTAAAAAATAAGTTCTTGGCTTTATTGATTTTTTTTTTTTTTAAATAAGCTCTTGGCTTTATTGTTTTTCTCTGTGGTATGTCTGTTTTCTGTTTTATTTATTTATGCTCTTTTTCTCTTGTTTCTTCCAATTACTTATTTGGGGTTTAATTTTCTTTTGTCAGGCTTCATAAGGAGGAAGTTTAGATAATTGATTTTGGACCTTTCTTCATTTTTGATACAAACATTTTAAGCTTTAAATTTCCATCTAAACACTGAAATTGCCATATCCCACAAAGTTTTAAAATGTTGCATTTTCATATTCAATTCAAACTCTTTTTAAAATTTTCTTTGTAATTTATTCGAATTCTTTCACATTTATTGAGATTTATGGCTCAGCACATGATCTGTCTTGGGGAATATTCTATGGGCGCTTGAAGAGAATGTGCATGCTGTTATAGTTTTGTAGAGTGTCCCCTAAATGTCAGTTAGATCAAGTTGATTCATGGTGGTCTTCAAGTCTCCTATGTCTTGACTGATTTTGTGACTACTTTTATTAGCTACTGAGAGTGGAACACTGAAATCCTGGTCATTGTGGATTTGTCCATTTTCCTTTCATTTCTGTTCTGTTCAGTTATTGTTTCATGTACTTTGAAGTCCTAAGAACGTTCTTATACATTTGAAATTTGAGATTTGTAAAGTAAAAAGTATCAGAAGTTGATTGCTGGAAATTATTTTAAAATATTACAAAATGCATGCACCTTTTTAAAGTGTGTGTGTATATATATATATATATATATATATATATATATATATATATATTTTTTTTTTTTTTTTTTTTTTTTTTTTTTGAGACAAAGTCTCACTGTTGCCCAGGCTGGAATGCAGTGGCGCAATCTCGGCTCACTGCAACCTCCGCCTCCCGAGTTCAAGTGATTCTCCTTGCTCAACCTCCCCAGTAGCTGTGATTACAGGCAAGCGCCACCACACCCGGCTGATTTTTCTATTTTTTGTAGAGATGGGGTTTCACCATGTTGGCCAGGCTGTTCTCGAACTCCTGACCTCAGGTGATCCGCCCACCTTGGCCTAAGTATATTTTTCTATGTGTTAACTCTCTTTAAGTGTCTTTCATTAACTCTTGAGGTGAAGTTCCATAAAATATTCTCCTGGAAAATTTAAGGATGAAGGCCATGGGTTTATTTATCTGAGTATTATCACCTAATACTATATGACCAAGTATAATTTTTATTATTTAAGATTGATGCTTAGAATGTTCACTTATTGATAATATGATAAAAATCAGGATTCCCCAAAATGTAATGAAGTGAAAAATAAAACATTCTTTGAAGAAAGAAAAGTATGTAGTAGGTAATGAGATATTGGTTCCCTTTCTGTACAGGGATTAGCAGATACTTGCTTTGGAGATAAGTCAGATCTGATACGTGTATTCTGTTTTATCAAGTTTTTTTTCTGTTATGGATTATTCATAGGAGAAGATGCTTCTAAATTCTTGCTATTGAGTTAACTCTGTCTATCATTTAGACATATATTACACAGAGATTTATTCCACGTAAACCAGTCTGTATCTAAAGGTAGTTATTCCAAAATGGACTGGTTTTTAGCTTCTGATGAAAAATTTTAATTAAGGCGTTTTTAGTTTTTCAAAGAAAAAGTCAATACATAGAGCTCATTTTTTATCAAGGTAAAAATAAGAGTCAAATATTCTTTATTATAACCTGGGAAGGCTGCCATTTACTGAAATGTGCAGAAACTATACAGGATATTTTCAGCTAAATTTAAGCAAATACTATGCTTGGCAAGTTAACCACAAAAATTCCAAACAGCCTGTGCAGTGTGGCTTAACTTTTTTCTTGTGTCAGTTAAAAAATAGTTGCTTCAAAACTTTTGTGTACCTGTTTAAAATTCCATCCAGTGTGGTGGAAAAATATATACAGCAGCTAAGATTCTAGTTGTTAAAAATCTTTGATTTCTGTTTCCAACTTCAGGTATATGGTAAACCTAAGTTCAGCCTTAGTAAGTATCAAAGTTCAGGACAGAGTAATAAGATAACTCCTATTTAGACCACTGAGTTAGTTTACAAACAGTAGGATCACTGCATTTGCATTTGATCCCGGTGCCATTGGAAGATCATTACTTCAATTTATCTCTGTGGAGTGGTACTTAATGTACATTTTTTGAAGCTTATAAATATCCAGTAAGTCAACAAAAATATAAGAAATATCAGGGAAGCTATAGCTGTCTTAACTTTATTTTAGGGAAAAGCATTTGGCAAACAGTTAATTTATTAGCAAGAAAGCAGGAGCCTCACCTAGCTAATGATTAAATGCAGCTTCACCGTACAGGATTTGGGAAGAGTCTGAGAAAACTGACTTAAGCTCTGCCTGGATCTTAATGTAGACATGGTAGCCTTCCCTGTCATTCATTACTGTTTTCCTCCTTCCTTCCCAGGAATCTCAGCAAATGCTTGGAAGACTTATTCCAGAAAAACAGATACTCAATGACCAATTAAAACAAGTTCAGCAGAACAGTTTGCACAGTAGGTGTTTTATTTTTAAAGTTGACCTTTACTTTTTTCTTTCTTTTTTTGAGATGGAGTCTCGCTCTGTCCCCCAGGCACACCACTAGAGTGCCGTGGTGCAATCTCGACCCACTGTAACCTCCGCCTCACGGGTTCAAGATTCTCTCGCCTCAGCCTCCCAAGTAGCTGGGACTACAGGTGCATGCCACCACATCCAGCTAGTTTTTGTGTTTTTAGCAGAGATGGGGTTTCACTGTATTGGCCAGGCTGGTCTTGAACTCCTGACCCCAGGTGATCTGCCCGCTTTGGTCTCCCAAAGTGCTGGGATTATAGGCATAGGCCACCGTGCCTGGCCTTCTCTTATTTTATAACCAGCAAGAATTTCCCTAAGTGAAAGGAGAACATTAAAAAACATTTTCCTCACTGCAAATTAAAGTTTTTCTTATCTTTGCAATGTTTTTCTAAAATAGGAGATTCACTTGTTACACTTAAAAGAGCCTTAGAAGCAAAAGAACTAGCTCGGCAGCAGCTACGAGACCAACTGGATGAAGTGGAGAAAGAAACTAGATCAAAACTACAGGAGATTGATATTTTCAATAATCAGCTGAAGGTAACTCTTCTATGTGTGCCTACATGTATGTCCTACCCTTTAATTTTTTTAACTGTCCAAATGATTAGTTGCTATTTAATCTCAGGCAGAAAAATTTATTATGCCATTGTGAGACAATCTAAATTGCACTTTTCTCCTTGAAAATACAAGAATGAATTTGGCATCTATAAATTAGGGCTCAATGAGTGGCCCCAGCATGACATCTATTTTTAACCTGAATCATATTTTGACACATCTCCATTCTTTTGTCTGTTTGCAGTCACATCAAGTTGATTCCAAAAGCTTTATCTTTCTTATGTTCTTTGAATACTATTAAAAGGGATTGTTTTCTTTTTTAAAACTAAGAATTTTTCTGCCACTTCTTATCTTCATTGCGCTTAAATGTAGATCTTTATTTTGTTACCTCACATTTTTAAATCTTACTGTTTTAGTGGAGTAATTGCTTTTGTCTCTTGTGGCAGAAGTGGTGTATGGTTTTGTCACATTTGCACAGTAAAATTGGGAAAATACCAAAACTCTGAGGAAATGTAAAATGGTTAGATCGCAGCCTCTTTCAGATTTGGTGTTTCTGATTTAACTTTACAACTGTATCATCTTAAGAATGTTAATTATTGGCTGGGCGTGGTGGCTCACACCTGTAATCCCAGCACTTTGGGAGGCCGAGGCTGGTGGATCACGAGGTCAGGAGATGGAGACCATCCTAGCTAACACAGTGAAACCCCGTCTCTACTAAAAATACAAAAAAAATTAGCCAGGCGTGGTGGCGGGCGCCTATAGTCCCAGCTACTCGAGAGGCTGAGGCAGGAGAATGGCGTGAACGCGGGAGGTGGAGCTTGCAGTGAGCCAAGATCGCGCCACTGCACTCCAGCCTGGGTGACAGAGTGAGACTCCATCCCAAAAAAAAAAAAAGAAAAGAAAAAAAAAGAATGTTAATTCTTAAAATCACAACACAGTTTATTTCTTATAAACAATCATATACTACTTTAGATGTATGTATGTTATTCTTATAAGAAATTGGATGTTATACTTTTTTCCCCTCTAAATATTTGTTTTCCTTATCTAACTTAAAATTCTTTATATTTGACTCTGGCCAATTCAGCTTTTGACAGTAGGAAGAACTAAAACTCCTATTCTTTAATTCTAAAAACAAAATTAAAAATTAGAAATCATATTTGAAACTTTTATAATAGTTGACCTTTGGATTGAGATTTTAGGCCAAATTGTCTAGACATCTGAGTTTGAGGTATGTGTGCTGTTCTTTCAGAGTATTAGGTAATGATCTTTTCTCAATTGTACAATTCCAGGAAAGTGCTCTTAGGGGAAATATTGTTTGAGCCAACTTAGTGTTTTTCTTCACTTTGCTTTCATGCTTACACAGTGTGTGTATGTGTGTACACTATATATGTTCTATATTCATGCATATATGATTATGTGTGGTATGTCAGTATTGGAAGTACAGCTATAAATTAACCATCTCAAGAATAAGTACAATTAAAAACAAAAAACAAAAAAGATTAAGTTCAATTAAAATATGCTCACATTAACTTTCATTGTCACTTGTCTCTTTTATAAGCAAAAAAAAGAAAATAGCACTGTTGCAAAACCTACATTGCTTTTTAATAGTCTCTTGGGATATAAACTGTTAAATATTAAGCTATCTTCTGAACCCAGGTAGTAGTCCAGATTTGTGCCTTCACATTAAGATTCTTTTTCTAGAAATTTGACTCCCCAAAACAAGGTTCAGGTATTAGAAAATGATACTCTAGTGAGACTTTTGATAAATGTCTAGAAGATCTGTAGATTAAATAATTTTGGTGATTGAATTGCTGTTGCCATTACTAAAGAGAACACCCTTAATATGTGGTGAGTCACCCCTACTTTGTTTAATTGACTATGGCTGCTTTCAGCATCACAGAGTTTCTTATATAAAGGCTAATTTTAGCCCCCCTTTCCACTAGCCCTTTTTCCAAATATACTTATTTTTAAATAAGAATATTTCTCTTGTTTTTTAATTTTAATTTTGGCTTTCTCTTATTAACTTTAAATTTAAATTAATAAGATGAGTTTAAAAATCACAGGTCAGACCAGGTGCAGTGGCATGTGCCTGTAATCCCACCACTTTGGGAGGCAGGTGGATCACTTGAGCTCAGGAATTCAAGACCAGCCTGGGCAAAAACTCTGTCTCTACTAAAAAAAAAAAAAAGAAAGAAAGAAAAAAAAATACCAAAATTAGTCGGGTATGGTGGCGTGTGCCTGTAGTCCCAGCTACTTGGGAAGCTGAGGTCGGAGAATCACTAGAGTCTGGGAGGTCGGGGCTGCAGTGAGCCATGATTGTGCCACTGTACTCCAGCCCGGGGAACAGAGTAAGACCCTGTCTCAAAAAACAAACAAACAAAAAAAACAATAAACAAATCACAGGTCAGTATAACTATATTGTTTTGTTATTTAACACACATTTGGAGGACTTAGTTAATATGTTGTGTTACGCTTATTATCTCTAGTATTCCTCTCAAACCTGGTAAAGCCAAAGCAAACAGTTAAATTGGAGAATCAAAAGATTTATAGAATTTGATTGAGACAACTCAGAGATGGATTTATCATTTAGTCTCT
Organism: Macaca fascicularis; assembly: GCF_037993035.2. Classification (NCBI taxonomy): domain Eukaryota; kingdom Metazoa; phylum Chordata; class Mammalia; order Primates; family Cercopithecidae; genus Macaca; species Macaca fascicularis. The sequence continues at coordinate 13,145,363 of NC_088377.1, read as the reverse complement.
TAAGTGTCATTTGCCCACTTTTTTTTGTTGTAGCCACACTGGAAAATGAAGTACTTTTTTTCTAACCTTAGAGCATGTGTCCGTTAGCAACTGTGTTTTCTTGGATGATGAGATAGACCAGGCAGAGCCAGCCTCCTGACCCTTGGAATTTCTTCAGTGTCCCTCTTGATCAGCAGTGCCTTTAGAGCATCCACACTGATGAAGCAAAAATTACTTCTACCTTCCTGGGATGTGTCATTTCACACATCTAACCTGGTGGTGTGAATTTGCTGTATCCTAAACCTTCCTTCCCTTAAAGGAAGCCAGCTGGAGAGTACAGAAGAGAAATTCGGGCTTCCGATTCTTTTGTATTTCATGTTCACATAGATTGTTCACCTGGAAGAAGGAAATGCAATTCCCTCATTATAGATTAGTACAGTAACACTGGAGGAGTACCTTACAGAGTACAGAATTTTAAAATTAGTTGATCAGGATACTACATCTATATTAAGTGGCTGGCTCCACAAAGGGGGATAACATTTAACACAAACTGATTCTCACTATTTTGGGTAAATTGCAATAAGTCATTCACTTACTTTGATGCATGTTCAGAGTTATGTCCAGTTTCTTAGGTATAAAGGTAATACAGGGAATAATCGTACCCTGGTTCAGCCCAGATTCTGAGTTATAAGACAGTTATTAGGAAGTATAGGAAGCATATTTAGTCAAAAAACTGAATACACTTATACTTGCCTTTTCTTTTAACATACAATCTGATTTAGTTCTTTCCTCTAGAATGTCTTGCTCAGATTAATTTGTCTTTTGTGGATTTCTCCCATTTTCTTCAGGAAGAATTACATTCCTCCCTTCCCTACCCAAAATCTGATAAGCCCAGATAGAAATTCTCCAAGCGTTAATTAAAGACGAAAAAGTTACAGGTTAATAGGTATTTGTTTCGTATAGGAAGCAACGTATTGAAAACATAAGGCATACTTTTAATTGTGGTCTTCTGTTAAATGGCTCCACATTCAAAGTCATGGGCCTTTAAGTTTCTACATAATCCTTGGAAATTGAAGGCTTATTTTTTGTTTTCCAAAAAGGCTGTTTTTCCATGCATTTTAATAGATATTTACCTTGTAGGTGTCACATTTATATATTCCAAAAAAAATCCTAAGGCGTAAATATCTTTCTATTTACCACCCAAACCAATAATTACTTGAGAAAGGAAACAGGAATCTTACTGTAGCAAATAAAGTTTGCTTTTGGGTTGTAAATAAGTCTGTAAAAACGGGGAGGGTGGGAGAAGAGAAACGATAGCACCCTGAAATATTGAAGCTCTTGCACTGCAAATTCCCCAACTGGCAGCCTTTGTACTTATGCTGCCCTTGATATGCATGGGAAATTTTAGGTTTTTGACTATCAGATGAAATATTTGAACAGTGAATTAATCAGGAATAATTAATTGTATTGTGATTATTGCTAGCATGAATTAGTACATCTTAAAATAGTTTGAATTCAGTGGATAAAATTTATTTACCATAAATTTCTGCTTTTAAAATGTGTTCTATATGTAACAAATACCTTATTAAGAAATCAGTTCAGTAGTCTTGTCAAATCCACATTCTAGAAACAACCATTTAAAATTATTATCTATGACTTTTACTTCAGTTTACACGAAAATTAAAACTCCCAACTTTTTTGGAGACTCTGTGTACCAAAAGGGTAGTTGTTTTTCTTACACACAGTGCTTACCTATAGGTATAAAATTATGATTCAAACAAGTGTTAACTAACATTACTGCCAGGACTTTTTGGACAGTGGCACCTGACTTTACCTTCACCTTGGTGATGTCAGTAGTTATTGTAGCAGTTTTCCTTGGCACTGACAGCCTAATGTTCCATATTTTAATGTCTTAGCTCTAACATGGAGCAGCAGCACAGAGTACAGCTTGTAGTTTTCCAAGCTCCTTTAAGAGGTCAAATAAGGAGAATCCAACACCCAACGGGGCTAGATTTTATGTTTCATGTTGAAAAGTTGAGTCCTTGTTGGTTCCTGTCTAGTCAGTGTGTACTGGACAAGTCCTAATGTGAATGGCCGTTTACATTTGAGCATTTCTTTCTTCCAGTCAGTGGCAATGGAGGAGGCAGTGTTGCAGTGCCTGGCAGTTCTCCTGGGCTGCGTCATCCACTTAGACTTCTTTCTAAAGGTCTCCATGCCCTACTCAGGCAATGCACATCTTTCTCAGACTAAGAATGATGAACCATCTCCAGCTCTGTGCTTCAGTTTCCCCTGCGCAGATGAGTGCTCAGTGTCTAAGATAGCATTTACCATGAAGTACTAAGCCTTCTTTATAAAAGTTAATTATTAGTTATTATTAATCGTGGCGTATGATTGATTCTTGCCTATTGACGAGTTGCATGTGTGTATGGTGGTGTAAACTGAATTACAAGCTGGACAAGGTACTGTATACTGTAGTCTTGTCTTTTTAACAAGCATTTTAGATCATTGAATTTGAGCTTGTCTGCAAAAGTGTGAAAGCACTCCGTTATTATTTGGGTCATGTGCATATTTCTATCATGGGAGACATATTATGGTCAGTATACTATTCCAAATGTCTATAGCATTTTATTTTCTAGCAAAATTTGAGTATTTAAGACTAATTCACAATTGTGATTTAATTCCTTAGTATACTTGGGAAATTCAGGCTTCTAAAATTAGACACAAGAGGCTGTTAGAAATATAAATTATCCCCATAATGCTACCTGTTCTAAAAATTGCTACTAAGAACTGAATCGATGTTGAAATGAGAAGGCCAGTTATAGTAAATGAGGTTGTTTGCTTAACTAAAGCCTTTATACTCTTGGTTTCAGACACTTCCTTTCATGGGAGGCTTATTCATTATGAAGGCAGTGAAAGGCAAAATGTTTAGCAAGAGAGGAAAAAAGAAAAGAATTGGAGAAAGAACTGCAGGACAGAGTAAGAAGTCAGGGGAAAAATGCTTGTGAAGAGAAACAATTGGAAGGAGAAAGACTCAGAAAGAGGAGGCATGGAAACAGCAAGAGAAATCAGTATGGATTCAAACAGCAATGTTGATTTCTCATAGTTAGTATTGTTTGGTTCTTTCATTTTGTTCAAGCAAAAATTTTATTTTTACATATATGATCCTTTGAAAAAGACCTCTTCTGCATAGAAGTAATAAAATTCTCTAACTCTCATTCTGTCAGATTCTGTGCCATACCAGTAAGCTGGTTGGTTGAGTTTTTTAGTTATAGCATGGGGTTTTTTTCTTTTTAAGGTAGTAAAAATTTAATAAAAGGTAATTTGGGAAAAGGTTAAGAAGAACTCAATCTTTTGAAAAAATCCTTTCTTCTCTTAATGGAATATTGCTTTATGACTAAAGCAGACACTTTGAGGGAAATTCAGATTTTTTAGGACAAACTGGAATCAGTTTTCTCTTTCTGGTAATACTTTCCGAGGGTACTTCCCAAAGCCTCACGGTGGAGGGTATCTAATTACCTATTGCTATTGCAGAGAGGACAGGAGCTTCTAGCTCTTCCGCCCACCCCCTTCCACACATACACCTTGCTCCAATCTCCCTTAGCACTTGTGGTATGTTGACTACCATTTTGTGCCATGGGAAATAGTCTTACCATTTTGTTAAATATCGACTTCAAATTTAAATATTTGAACATGTGTTCAAACATTATATCCCATTTCAGAATTTAAATAATCAGGCCAGGTGTGGTGGCTCATGCCTATGATCCCAGCACGTTGGGAGGTCGAAGTGAGTGGATCACTTGAGGTCAGGAGTTTGAGACCATCCTGGCCTACATGACAAAATCCCATCTCTACTAAAAATACAAAAATTGTCTGGGTGTGGTGGCACGCACCTGTAATCCCAGCTACTTGGAAGGCTTAAACAGGAGAATCACTTGAACTTGGGAGGCAGAGGTTGCAGAGAGCTGAGATCATGCCACTGCACTCCAGCCTGGGCAACAGAGCAAGACTCCATCCATCTCAAATAAATAAATGACCAATCAGTATATCTATCTTTTTCTGTGTAGTCCTCTCACTTTTAATGCATCAAGAATGAATAAACGTAGCCTGGTACAATGGCATGTATCTCTGGAGGCTGAGGTGGGAGGATCACATGAAGCCAGACGTTCAAGGCTATGATCGTGCCTGTGAATAGCCACTATACTCCAGCCTGGACAACACAGTGAGACCCTGTCTCTAAATAAATACATTTTTTAAATAAATGAATAAATTTATAATTTTGTGATAAATGGGCTATCAGTTTACCTTGATTTGGGTATATTTTCTGTGTTCTGAAATCGTTATTTTTCAAAATTTTCCATCCAGGCACAAGTTCTCACCTCGTGGGGTTTGTTAACTGGCTTTCTTTAATAGCTCTTGATTTGTTTCACAACCACCTAATTTGAAAAAGTTAATGTATTTTAAAACTCCAAAGGCCTTCTATAAATTTTGATATTGTATACTACATATTATCCCTAGGTAAGAAATAATGTTTATTTACAGAAAAGCACTTATACTTCGGACTTTTTATGGATATGATATTATAGATAAACACCTGAAATTTCTGATGCTGGTAGCTACATCATTTTTTTATGAGGTCAATATAAACAATATAATATTAACAGTATGAAGATTATTATAAATGGTATATGTGAGCTAAGTAATTTTATCTTGATTTATGTTGTTGAGCTCATGAATTTTAAGTAATTAAGTTATGTTTGTTTTTGTCTCTCATTTCCAAGAGACATCCTGAGGCGAACCAAAAGCAAAATCCTTCAAAAAAGTTAAATAATCTAAATTAGCAAATAAATTTCCATTAACTGCTAGTCTCCTTTCATAGACCCCTGTTGCTAGTTAATTTTTTTCTCTTCAAAGGACTCCTATACGTATTGTTCAGGTGCATGCTACTTCATATTTCAGGTAATATTGTTTCACATAATACATGTATTTTTGAGTGTCTCTAAGACCAGATGAAGGAAAAACAGTCACAGTTATTAAATCAAGTGATTCTGTGCCTTTTAGCATAGCAGCAGAACAACCATGTTCAGTAAACGTGAGCCACGTTTCTCAGGGGAAAAATAGTTGGATCTTCTTGGGTATTCAATTTGTCAAACAGATTGCTTTTGAAATACTTTGGCTCTGTGCCATAGGATGTCCAAAGATGTTTTATGGTTCAAATAACTTAGTTCTTTAGGGGAAATAAGTGACTTTTCCCTCTTTGGTCTAGGGAAGAAAATTAAAAGCAAGTTGATTTTCATTTATCTTAACTAATACAAAACAGAATCTTGATATGCCAATAATTTGTTTATTGTAGTTCATGAGCTGTTTTTGATCAAAGACCCCTTGATACTAATAAAAGCTGTGAGCTTTCTCCACTAGAAAAATGCCCATATTCCCCAAGACTGCGTGCAACTAGTATCCACAGGGCTGAAGCTTATTCATGGAACCTGGTTAAGAAATTCTGTATCTTAGTAATTCTGCATAAGTTGTTTGTGATTTTTTAAAAAAACCTTATTTTGGCCGGGCGCGGTGGCTCAAGCCTGTAATCCCAGCACTTTGGGAGGCCGAGATGGGCGGATCACGAGGTCAGGAGATCGAGACCATCCTGGCTAACACGGTGAAACCCCATCTCTACTAGAAAATAAAAAAAAAAAAAAAAACTAGCCGGGCGAGGTGGCGGGCGCCTGTAGTGAGCCGAGATCCGGCCACTGCACTCCAGCCTGGGCAACAGAGCGAGACTCTGTCTCAAAAAAATAAAACAAAAAACCTTATTTTAATATTTAATATATGTGTGTAGTATATATAGTACACATTTTATAGTTTTATTTTTTCCTGCATAAGTATTTGTTACATGCAGCTAAAATTTCTTGACTACTTAATAATTTCTTATTTAAGAAAGTACTGTAATTATGTTTTATTGGAAGATAATATCAAATTATTACATACTCTACCTAGTATAAAACATACCACACACTTGAATAGAATTCATAAAAGAAAAATCAAAGTTGTATACTCTGTGCTATATTGCTAGATTAATTCCCAGCCAAGAAACATGTTTTTGTAAGAGTTACTGGTTTTAGAAAAAAAATCACTTAATTTTAGGAAGAACCAAGTGAGATACTGACTTTTGATATGTGGTAATTTCTTGTTTGTTTTCTTTCTGTTGTAGCAAAATAACTGTGACAAATTCCATGTGGATTTAATAGAATTTGCAGAGTCATTTTAATCAATTTGCCTACCAGGAAAAGTTGATACTTTCAGTGTGATGAAATTTTCCTTAGCCATTTCCCCCAATAATTTGCTCATTTCCTAGATACATAATTTAATGATACCAGATTTGTTTGTCTCTTTGAATTTTTTTTTTTCTGAAAGAGTTAAAAGGATACTTCTTAATAACTGTGACAGTACTTGAGTCTCTTTAATAGTATGGAAAAGAATGAGAGAATAGTGTAGCCATCTGCTCCCCTGTGTGAAGGGACTGGGTGTTCTGCAAGGACTTTGTTGTGGCGAAGGAAGGAGAGCCATTCACTCATTTTTTTAAGAGTATATTTCTTCATTCTATAGATTGCCTTCTCGGAAGTTCAACTTTTTAAAAAGCTTATCAACTTAGAAATCATCCATGCTCTGCCTATTTTGATTAATGCCATAGTAAACTCCTAAGTCCAAGAAAAGAGGAGACCCAGAATGCCTGCCTCTGGGCAGCACGTTGATTTCCTTACAACTGTGTATCTCAGCAGTGTTTGACTTGGACGAGGAAATTATAGAAAAACCTCGCCATCTTTAAATCTGGATCATAAGGTGCCAGAGCCTTCTGTTAGCTTATTTGTCATCTATTTTTTACGGTTCCTGCAAGCTCCATTCCTTGGAGGTACTTGAAACTGCAATTGGCATAATCAGTTCCTAAGATTGGTTCAAATGCTGCTAAACTCAAAAAGAAGTGTTTTTAAAAAATTTAAACATCTTTTTTATGTATTTGATACATTTAAAAATTATTTTTGAAACTGTGCCATAGGTAGGGTTTTTTTTTCTGTATTCTTCAAAATCACTTTTTCTTACACGTTTTTCAATTTTATAGTGCCTCCTAATGTATTACTAGCTTTACTTGCATCTACTAGTCAGTGATCTGTAAATCCATATCCAGTTACAAGAGCCTAGTATAGAAAGGAAATGTGCAGTGTAATTCTTGGGGAAAAATGAAAAATCTTCATTTGGGCCTATGGGCTATCTATTATAGTATGTTGATACATCATGGCCAGGGTCCATTCTGGTTGTGCAGTACCTGTTGTTGAATATTTTGAATATCCCTCATAAATACATTTTTTCCTGGATGAAATAAGGACTTTTCTTTATTTAATATATAATCAGATTCCTGAACATCAAACTGAAATGTTATTTCTCTTCCATCATTTCTTACTCCTTTGTATTTAATTTCAGCTCAGGGTTATTTTGCTTATGCTCTTTTCACTCATTCTTGCAGTTAGGAATAAAATTCTAAATAAAACAGACACTGAAATAAAGAAATACTCATGTGATGAACAATGTCTAAGATTTAACAGATCCTCAAACTCGAAGAACACCTAAAGATCATCTATTCTGATTCATCTGCCAGCTCATGTCAGGGACCTGAGATTAGAATCCTGGTTTCTTGATTCCCAGTTCTGTACCTTTTAAGTATAGTCTTTTGCTGTAAATTATTTTTTCTGAACCTATTTAAGAATTTGATGGTATTGAAAATGAAATTTTCATTCATGTTATTACTGATTACTAGTTATTCTTGATTCTGGGTTACTAAGAAAACCAATACTGCTGATTTTTTAACACTTAAGTTTTACATCCCTTGGTATGGCAGTGAGAAAGGTGATGAAAAATGGACTTCTTTCTCCCTAGGGTTGATTTTCTGATCTCAGCACTTTAAACAGTCAGTGTGAGAATTCATCATTGCTTCCCAGTCTTAGCCTTCTTTTCCCCTTTCCTCTGTTCCACATGTCAGGTCTGCTGCCATAGGGAGCAGTCCAATTTGTGCCTTACAAAGGTACCTTTTCCTGATGTGTCCTGCCTGGATGTTCCTAGTGTCATCTGCTAGGTTCCCCCACTGAAGTCCCTTCCTCCCTTCTTTTCCCTCCTTCCCCCTTCCTTCCTTTCCTTTTTTTCCTTCTTTCCCCTTTCCCCTTCCCCTTTTCCTCCCATGCCTTCCTCTTCTAAGTACCTCCCCCAGCCTCCTAATCTCCAGTTAAACTTTTTCTTTTATCTCATTGTTCTCTTTTAAAGCCACTCAGCATCACTTACAGTTTATAAAACATTTGTATATGCATTTTAACTTTAACCTTAGCAAAATTAGTAGGAAAAGGTTAGCCTAACCCTTAAGAAATTTTTCCAGTAACAAGTGCATATTTTAATACTGACCTTCTACAGACAAATGGTCTATCTTTGTTTTTCAATCTCTGAATGAATCTAAAGGTAGGAATTTTAGGGCCTGGAAGAAACCTGCCCATCTAGTCTCGCCAGTGAGAAAAGTGATAGAAGACAGGGCAAATCTTAGTCCTTAAATCTCCCCATAGAGATCCCTGGGCCATGTACTGGGAGGACCAGCCCTGGTTAGATCAAGAAATCAACTGGGAAGATACCTTAGCTCTACTGGGCACTTTGACTCATCTGATTTATTGTTGGCCCAAGTAAGACGAGTTTCAGTGACTCAATCTGTTGGGGACCTTTTGATTTCTGTGGAATCAGGGAGTTTCTTCCTCAGCAGACGTTTCCTTGTTCGTCATATTTTCAGGTGTTTAAACTTGTGACTCAAGTACTTTAAATATCATAGAATGCATTTTATTTTCAGTAGCCTGCTAAGGAAATTACTGCTATTCCTGCAGCTAGTATCAAGTGAGGAAATTGGATCCAAGGTAGTCATCATCAAATTATAGCTTTTTACTTTCAACCTGATTGGTAGTTTAGTTTGGGGCAGTTAGCAACTTGAAGGATAGATTTAGTAAGAAAAGATGCTCTGGAAGAGGTGTAATTTGAAGAAAAATAGACCCTTGGGGGAAGAATTGAGGTCAAAGAATTGAGTAGCAAAGAGATGTCCATTTGTTCTAAGGCAGCTTAGTGAAAGGTGGAGGTGAGGTTTGAATGGAGGTAGTGAGTGAAGAAGAGGCATGTGTATTTTCAAAGTCAGTAGAGGTTGGTGTTGACTGATAATCAAAAGAAGCTTAAGTTTTATTCATGATCCTCACCATATCTTGGAACTGGTTACGTTCCATTATGATTGCTGAGCCTTATCAGTAGAGCTCCTCTCCTGCCCTTCGCTAGCAGCTTTCTTCTAGAGCAGATCATGGAAAATGGTATAATGTGTATGGCTCATTAGAATGTAATCTGAAGTGGCCTTTGGAAATCAGTCATGTCAAAATGTGGTGTGATTTTAGCTTTCCAAGTTGACTTTTTCCAACTCTGAAACATTATCTCCTAAGTGTCCTAGGCTTCCCACTATGAAATGTTGCATGCTGATAAATAGTTGATGTATTTGTCACTCATGTCGCTACATGAGCTGTTTCTCGGTTAATTATAGGAACTAAGAGAAATACATAATAAGCAGCAACTCCAGAAGCAAAAGTCGATGGAGGCTGAACGACTGAAACAGAAAGAACAAGAGCGAAAGATCATAGAATTAGAAAAACAAAAAGAAGAAGCCCAAAGGTGAGTCTTCTTTGGATTATGGACTCATCTGGAAGGAACTTTGAGGATTTACTATTCTTTGCCTGGCTTCTCCAAGTAGTTACTGCACCAGAAAGAGCTTTCAGTCTTTAGTGTGCGTGTGAAGTGTGAGTGCAAACACAAACGTGTATATATAAATCTTTGCATATATCAGTACCCCCTGAAGTTTTTGGTTAGTTCCCAGAGCTCTCTAAGCTACTACTATGTAGATAAATGGAATTATACAAGGAAATTGGGACACTTGGTGTGCTCATTTGCATGTTAATGGCCAAAATAACATTTCTAGTTCACAGCCTTTTACTAACAGCTAACAGGGGTTGGAATGCCTGGTTTAAAATCTAAGCCACTGAGCTAGTGCCCCACACAGGGCTTCTCCAGCAGGGTCAGGGTGGGCCCCTCTGTTTCCCTTCTGTTTTTCAACTGCAAATTAAACTTTAGTACAAAAGGGGGAAATTTGCTGTTTAGTGCATAGGATACAGACATGTTTGTATCTGTTTTTGAAGATTTGTGTTTGTGATGTTTTTATTTTTACTTGTAACTTACTGTGGTAAATTGTAGAAATTTGTGTCTGATTTTGTTACTGGATAGTTGCCTTTTAAATGTCAGTTAATTTTAGACTCCACAAAACAAAAATGACCAAATGTCCCAATGACAGCCTGTAAATTATAAAAGTTGGTAATTGAAATTAGATTAAGGCCAGGCACAGTGGCTCACGCCTGTAATCCCAGCACTTTGGGAGGCCAAGGTGGGCGGATCACAAGGTCAAGATATTAGGACCATCCTGGCCAACATGGTGAAACCCCGTTTCTACTAAAAATACAAAAATTTAGCTGGGCACAGTGGCACGTGCCTGTAGTCCCAGCTACTTGGGAGGCTGAGGCAGGAGGATCACTTGAACCCAGGAGGCGGAGGTTGCAGTGAGCTGAAATCATGCCACTGTACTCTAGCCTGGCAACAGAGAGAAACTCTATCTCAAAAATAGAAAAAGAAAAGAAAAAGAAATTAGATTAAAAAGACGACGAAATGGATACTTGAGAGAAGTCGTAAGTCGTTAACTTTAGTGGGCTGAGTTCAGTTAACCTGCGGAGAGCTGTGCCTACTTTCTTATGGGTATGTAGAGTCGTCTGTTTGTTTTTCAGTGCCAGTGGGGAGGTATCTGGGGTCCCAAACCAATTTACATGATTGTTTTATGGTTTTCTTGGAGGTCAGACTAAGGGTCTCCTCCTTGGATGTATTGATTAATTCCGTCCTTTTCTTACCTCCACAGTGTATAAAATGCTTTTATTATTCACACTATACTGCACTGAACTGTTAAATTCCTACAGAGTAGAAATAAACGTAAAATACAGAAAAATACATAAAATACATAAAATAGCATAATACAGAAAATAGCTTAATAAAAATATAATATGTAATATATATTCCAATTACATAGATAAAAACTACTCCAAATTAACTTCAGAAATTAGATGGTTGTACACTATATATGGTGACCTTTATTGGTAGAAAATATAAAGTAATTTTTTTTTTTTGAGACGGAGTCTCACTCTGTCACCCAAGCTGGAGTGCAGTGGCATGATTTCAGCTCACTGCAACCTCTGCCTCCCTGGTTCAACCGACTCTCCTGCCTCAGCCTCCCACGTAGCTGGGACTACAGGCGTGCGCTACCACGCCCAGCTAATTTTTATATTATTAGTAGAGATGAGCTTTCGCCATGTTGGTCTAGAACTCCTGGCTGGTCTAGAACTCCTGACCTGGTGATCCGCCCTCCTCAGCCTCCCAAAGTGCTGGGATTACAGACGTGAGCCACTGTGCCTGGCCACTGTTTTTATTATGGTTTTTTGTTGTCATGAATAACAGTGTCCTTACCCCTCCAAAAAATGTTTTTATACTTTCCTAAAAGACATTTTAAAAATTGTAAATAAAATGTTTAAGATTTAAGTTTGAAGACTTCTGCATAAAAATTTCACATTCATACAGAGTAGCAATAAATGTAATTTTTTGACAATGGAGAATAAAAGTATAATTTGTTTCAATTATGTTCCCGTGGCAAATTCCTAATTCTAGCCAATGACCTGTGTGCGTTAGCCATGTCACAGGATGGCAGTTCAGGGTGGAGACTCTGGGACCAGGCTGCCTGGGATTGAAGCCCAGGCACATATGTTTGTGTGATGTGGACAAGTCATTTAATATCTCTGCCCCAGCTTCCTTATTTGTAAAATGGGAGTAATACTAAGACTACCTACCTGATTCGCAGTTTAAAGGAGTTAATATATGGAGAGCTAGTTATTATTATATCATTTGTTATTACATATTAGTTTCATTTAAAGTATTTTCTGACTTTATAAAGTATTATAGAATGAGAAAAATCATTCTCAGTCTTTTACTGTGGGTTTCAGGTTGAGGCCATCAAAAATTACAAGGCCTAGATTTAATTACAATTATCTATTTGTGGTAGCTACTTTGAAAAACAAAATCAAAGTAGTTGAAGTCAATAAAACAATCCCTTGCTTTCAGCTTCAGGTTTGGGGAGCAACATGTATGCATGTAAATGTGTTGTACCCTTTGCTGGGGGGAAATTTTAATGATCTGATTGATCATGTACTTATTTTAAGTGATATTTCATTTACAGTGTTGGGTGTATTTTATTTTTATAGAAGTTATGTTCTCTGTGTTTTATGGCTCTGTTTGGTCAGTTTAATACCCGCTTTATTATTAAGTGTGTTTCTTATTCTTGTAACCACTTTATAAAATACATCAGAAATTTTCTGTGTTTTCCTAAATCATGTGATTTCTTCTCACTCAGAACTGAAACCCTGATTCAGTTGCCCCGTCTGAAGAACAATGTTCCCTTGATGTTTCCCATCCCATTTACTGGATGGAGCTTTTTTTGTGAAAAGAGGCAACAGTAGTGTTAACTTAGAGCTGCTTCCTTGCTGTAATCAAGTGTGTTTGTTGGCAGACGAGCTCAGGAAAGGGACAAGCAGTGGCTGGAGCATGTGCAGCAGGAGGACGAGCATCAGCGACCAAGAAAACTCCACGAGGAGGAAAAACTGAAAAGGGAGGAGAGTATCAAAAAGAAGGATGGTGAGGAGAAAGGCAAACAGGAAGCACAAGACAAGCTGGGTCGGCTTTTCCATCAGCACCAAGAACCAGCTAAGCCAGCTGTCCAGGCACCCTGGTCCACTTCAGGTATTAGAAGCCAAAAATAATTCTAGAAAATAAGTCATCTTCTCTCCCAGATCCTCCTGAAAAACGCCCATATCTCATCAGGACCAGTCTTGGCTACATTAACAGATGAGAACATCAGTCTCTTATTTTGAGCATGGCAGCTCTTCTTTCCCCAGGGTCAGTTGAGATCTGTGTAATTCTCCCATCACCATGCCAGCCTCTGGCCCACGTTACACCGGCATCCACGAGTCCTCTACAGAGTTAACAAGTGGCGTGAAGTTCCACTGGTCGTATATGCTGCAAAAGAACCTGCTGTTTCTCTGGTTTGTTATTTCCCTCCCTGGAATTTCTGGGCTGTTTCTGCAACAGAAAGTGGCACCTTTCACCCTTGCCTCCACTGATGGGGTATTCGCTGTCTTCGGTCTGCATTGCATAGAACTGCTTTTACTTTTTGAAAAGTGGCAGCGTTTTGTCCTTTGAACATAATTTGCTTTTTCTTTTCTTTACTTCTCTTTGCTTTTCTTTTTTCTTTGAGACAGTCTCACTCTGTCGCCTAGGCTAGAGTACAGTGGCACAGTCATAGTTCACTGCAGCCTCAAACTCTTGGGTTTAAGCAATCCTCCTGTCTTAGCCTCCCAAGGAGCTGGGACTATAGGTGTGCACCACCATGCCCAGCTAATTTTTTTTTTTGTAGAGATGGAGTTCTAACTTTGTTGCCCAGGTTGGTCTTGAACTCTTGGCCTCAGGCAATCCTCCCACCTTGGCCTTTCTGAGTACTGAAATTACAAGCATGAGCCACCATGCCTGGCCTAATTTGCCTTTTTTTTTTTAAAAAAAAAAAGGATAAATAAAAGACTGAACAAAAAGATAAATGAAAGACCGATCTAATTGGAATAGCTAGGAAAAGCTATCCTTTATAATAACAGATGTAAGCTAGAATGTATTTAAGATTCCTGTGTGGTTGTGTGATTGTACAGTTTTGCAAATAATGCTCAGCGGAAGCAAGTCGTTGCTTTTTCTTTGTGTGGAAAATTATACCAATTTTGCTTGGTCATCCGTGTGCTGCTTTAGTGCTGCGGTATACAGAAAGAAAAGAAAGAAAAAACACTTTCAAGCTATTCTGTAAAGGTTTACTGGTTCCCAGCTGCATAATGGGCTGAGATGGGCGTGAGGTATGGAGCTGCAGTAGGCACCTACCTGCCTTCAGATGCGTGCAGTCCAGGGGAAAGACTGGCAGGTCATCAGACCTACACAGTAGCAACCATGTCATAGTAGGGGCAAATCAATTTTTTGATAGTTTTTTTCTATCTGAAAATAATTTCACCATTGATCTTAGGCAGTTAGTTTAAGTTCTTCACGCGTCCTCCTAGTATAAAATGAAGATTTGTTTTTTCGCCTTCAGTCAGTAGGAAATCTTGCATGTCATACAGTTCAAAATCATGTGGAGATAATACTTTACCCTCATTGCTTTCTGGATAAGAGAGTTATATGTCAAAATACTTGTAGCTCTTGAGTAAAAATGCCCAAAGGTCTGTTATTAGTTGTTGCTAATCAGAATGCAAAATATCCTTTGCTCATGTGCATTTCTAAACATTTTGTTTCATTTAAAATCTAAATTATTTTCATCTAGGGTTCATCCTTAGGCTCATTATTTCCCAGAGAAATGTATAGGAAGAGTTTCTTCATTGGGGATTATCAGCACTTAGGTTTTATATGACCATGTTAAAGAGCCTAAAACATCTGCATTTTCATGTTTTGGTATGGAAACTGGTGCCTCTGTTCCCTCCCAAACAAATTTGCTCCTTGGCTGATTCAGACTTTGGGTCGTATCCTAACTGCTACATTGTACTCAACACGCTGGGTAGGGAGGAGGGGGTATTGATGCTTTACAGATCTGCACTGCTAGAGCCCAAGCCAAGAGGCAGAGACAAGGGACCTTTAGGCAGCCTGGCTGCACTCAGCCTTGGAATGACCTTTGTTTAGAGGGAGTCACCAATGAACTCTCTGATGGGTTTGAGTTGCTGACGTCAGATTTGGCTCTGCTTTGGCAGTCAGTATGTGTTTCAGAAATTCCTTGAATGGAGGGAAATAGTTCAGAGGTGAAGATAGGCAATAGAGGAGAGGTTAGTTGTTTGGCTTGTTGTCGTACATTTATGTTCTCTGTAATTATTTATTTTTGTCCCCCCACCTTTTTTGTAAACAGAAAAAGGTCCACTTACCATTTCTGCACAGGAAAACGTAAAAGTGGTATATTACCGGGCACTGTACCCCTTTGAATCCAGAAGCCATGATGAAATCACTATCCAGCCAGGAGACATAGTCATGGTAAGAAAGACTCCAGTGAGAGGGTCATTTCTGTTGAAGATTAGCCTCTGTCCTCTTGTTTCACTTTATTCAACAATTGTGAGATTGTCAGTGAGTATGAAACCCAATAATTCAGCATCTAGATTTTTAAAGTGTAAGCTCAGTCTTCTTTCTTTTTTATTAAAATGAAAGATGGCATTTAAAAAATGTATCCCAACATCACTTTAAAATTGAGTTGGTAAAGACAATGTGTTCTTATTTTTAAATCTATAAATGTCTGATAATTTCAGAGTTTAGATTACTACTTATATACTATGAGTAGAAATATATGAGTATAAATATATATGTAATACATATATTTTATATATGATGTATAGACTATATACTAGCATGCGTGTGTATATATATGTATAATATATGCTAGTGTGCATATGTACATATATATACACACACACTAGGATCCTCCAAAGTGGGAGGAGGCCAGGAGTCTTTAAGAAATAGTTATAAGTGCAGAACACCTATCATCATTCTCATAATTGCAATAACTTTTGTATCTTTGCATCAGAGCATCTTTTTTCCCTTTAATTATGTGAACTTTGAATTATGTAAAAAGAGTAATGAATTACACAGTTAATCTGCTTTCCTATTCTGAAACAGAAAATAATTTAAAATTTTACTTTGTTACTGTTTCTTTCCTTTAATTAATAACAATCTTATGATGTGACTGAAACTATAGGAACCAGTTTAAGAAAGAAAATCAAACAACATGGTTCATCTAAATCATTTTCTAAAAGAAAATAGTAGTTCCTTGTTCTAGTTACTCACTTTTAGAGTCTTAGAAGTCGTCAACTTTGCATTACTCTTAGCACTTTTTTTTTAAAAGATAATTTAGCTTTTTTTGTTGTTGTTGACACAACTTCTCACTCTGTTGCCCAGGCTGGAGTGCAGTGGCGTGATATTGGCTCACTGCAACCTCTGCCTCCCGGGCTCAAGCAAAGCGATTCTCCCACCTCATCCTCCCAAGTACCTGGAACCACAGGCGTGCACCACCATGCCCAGCTAATTTTTGTATTTTCTGTAGAGACAGGGTTTCTCCGTGTTGCCCAGGCTGGTCTTGAATTGCCTGGGCTCGAACGATCCTCCCATGTCAGCCTCCCAAAATGCTGAAATTACAGGCATGAGCCACCATGCCTGGCCTAGAATTTGTAAAGAACTATGAAAGTTAACAATTGAAACAACATGTTTCTTGCCCAAGGACTGTATGTCTCTGAAGTATAAAGGGTGTTATACAGGTGATTATACTATTACTCATGCATTCATCTTGCCATATACACATCATATCTGTGGATCTTTAATAGGCTAAAATACGTAGAAATAACAGTATGTTTAGCACTTAGAGAAATCAATTCTTATGTCCCCTTTTTTCCTGATAGCGCTGTTTTCTCTGTAATTACCATGGGCTAGAAGAAGCAAGGCCAAAAATCCCAAATTATTTTTTCTTTTCTTTTCTTTTCTTTCTTTTTTTTTTTTTTTTGAGACAGAGTCTCACGCTGTCACCTAGGCTGGAGTGCAGTGGCATGATCTTGGCTCACTGCAGCCTCCACCTCCCAGGCTCAAGTGATCCTCCTGCCTCAGCCTCCTGAGTAGCTCAGAGGTGTGTGCCACCACACCCAGCTAATCTTTATTTTTTTATTTTTTTGTAGAGCTAGGGTCTCCCTATGTTGCCCAGGCTCCAGATCTTTAAAAGTTAAAATCACCTTAACAATAGTGAAAACCTCTTCAAATATACTCCATGGCTTCATTCAGCACACAGTTATTGCCTGAAACATGCTGGGTGCCAGCCTTACTCATCCTTTACAGAAAGAACTGTGGGTTTGGGCACTCCACTCTGCGCACACAGACGGTAACTCGAGCCAGCAGGGCATGTTTGTCAGCTTTCCTCTGACTTCACCACCTGCTGTTTCCTACACCGTGGTTTCTAATAGCCTGAAGCTACTTTCCCACACTGCCTCGTATTTGAAGTAGTGTATCCTGTAAAGCAGATTAATTGTAAAATATGTAAATACCATGTAATAGGAATCTAACATTTCTGAAAATACATTGTCACATCAGTGAGGACCTCATTACAATTTTTTTTAATGTTAAACAAACCAGCCTAATATTTTTGAAACTGGATTTTCTTGCAACACAAGGTGCAGAGAAGCAGCTCGCTCTCATCCTAAAGTAAGGGAACGTTGTGAAATGTTATGATAAGGAAATGTTGCAGGTGATCTGTATCTTGATGAGAAAGTGTTGCTCTTTTTCGGTAACATATTTGGGCTTCACCTATAATCCTAGGCCTGTTGAAACCTTTTCCTCGAATTGGCTAGTTAACCACCAGCTTGATGAGATGCGTAGAGTTTAGATATGCTGTAAGAATAAAGCATGTCATTAAACATATATTTTGCCTTGCTTTCAAACCTTTGCTTTCCTGGTGGAGGTTAAAGGGGAATGGGTAAGTGTTGCCTAACTGTCAGGAAGTCTGCATCTTATTCAATGTTTTGTCCTTTTAAGTCACTTGAATTCTGTGTAAGTACACATATCTCTGGGTGTTGTTGTGGCAGTAAAAATGTGTTTGAGTCTGTGTAGTAGGTTGTGCTTAAAAAAAAAAAAAAGTAAGTCATAAGTCTTCTCAGTTTGTGTACTGGGTTTCTTTTTGCTAGATTCCTTTTAAGGACTAACTTGAATGCTCTGTGTTTGGCAAGGAATTGGGTCAAGTCTTCATCCCAGGCCATAGACAAAAAGGAGTTCCAAGTAGATTAAACATAAAAGATAACAATTCTGGAAAGCAAAAATTTTTAAGGAGACTATTGGAATAATTTTCTGGCTAAGAAAGGCCTTTTTAAGCTATAAAAACCAGAGGTCGTAAGAGGCAAAAATGGACAGTTGACAATATGCAAAAATTAAAATGTCTATATTTCAAAATATATGAGACCAAGGGTTACATAAAGGGTTACCCCTGTTACATAAAGATTCCAAACAGTTAACTTTGAAAGACACCCACAAGCCTTAAACAATTGGCAGAGGGTGGGAAGGGACATTCACAGATGAAGTAAAAAGTCAGTTATTTAAAAAATACATGAAAAGATGCTTAGCTTCTTGGGCGATCAGAAAAATGCAAGTTAGAAAACAAAATAGCATTGTTCCTCTATCAAATGAGCAAGTTTAAAAGTCTGGTAATATCCAGCTTTGTCAAGAGTATAGGACAGTGAATATAATATACATTGTTAGCATGGTTGTATAAATTGGTTAAGTGATTTGGAGGGCAATTTGGCAGTGCCTGTTTAGATTTAAAATTCTCATTCCCTCTGCCCCAGAAATTCTATTTTTCTGCTTCCTCTCATGCTTTTCCTTCCTCTTTTGGGCACATGCACAAATATGTGTGTACATGGATGTTCACTGCAGTGGTGTTGGTAAAAGGAAATGAACAGCCCAATGTCCATCAGTAAAGGGATGGTTTAAATAAATTATTATATAGCTAAAAATAATGAAGATTAAAACTTATATAGATCACATATACATATAAGATTTCCATCAAAAAAGCAGAATATGTGCAGCATAATTGCATTTGGTTAGAAATAAAACTATATATGTATTCATGTGTTTATGTATAGTTAACAATTTTGAAATACATATATCAAACTGTTAACAATGGTTACCACTGGGCAGTAAAGAAGGGGCTTTCATGTTGAATTTTATAGACTTCTATGTTATTTTCATTTTTATAAATGTATTTAATTTATAATTTTTAATAAAACTAAAAATAAATTAAGGACAAGTATAACAGAGAATATCTACCCAGGACTGTAATAGTGTTTATTTTATCTCAGACCTCCTAAATATGTAATGAAATGTAGAATGTACTACTAGGCATAATTAGTTGGCTTGCGGAAGGGACAGCGGTGTTTCAGTTTTGTACTACAAAATGCATTGTGATACTCCAGGTGCCATTCAACTGTGTTATCATTGTGAGGATAACAATCAATGCAAAAAGATAGATATTGACATCTAATAGCAACAGGTTTGTATTTTTTTAATTTAATGAATTTTGCAGGTAACAAACAAGGAGCATGAAACATGTAGTACAGCATTACTGCCAGTCTCTCTAGGTTGAAAAATCCGGGGTTCACTTTTACTTTTGTGGGCACAGTCATCATCAGATTCTCAGATTCCTCAAACATCTTTGGGACATAGGTTACTATAATATGTTCAATTTTTAGAAGTCTACCAATGTGACAGTGTTTTCTTTTTCAATGTAGGCAGTCTTAGCCTTAAAAATAATTTGCTTGTAGAAAAACTTAGCCCGGTTTTATCCAAAACTATAATTTTTCATGGTTAACAAAAATTTAATGTGATACCTTGTATATAGCACTATTATCAGTGCTGTTGATAATAGAAAATTATCAAGTCTACCATTCATATGGTTAAAATCTTTTTAGAAAAATCTAGAGGAACACATGAAAAGGCCAATATTTGATGAAGCTCTCAGTAAATATTCACTAACTCTGCTAGGAATTTAGAGGAGGAGAGGAATCCGTGTGAAGTGATGTGCTCCGCGAAGACTGAATGCTTTCCGATTGAGTTTGACCTTGATGGCTAAGGCTTAGATGCTTAGAAAATATATGGCCTCTCTTGATGTGGAAGTCTCAATTCTTGGAGGGTGAATTAAATCAAGTTTGACATCCGTCACATATTAGTAGAACATAAGAAACGAGAAGACCTATGCTCACTGCTGTTTTGTTGAAGTTTATCTGGAGAACACAGGCTGGGTGTCTAAATCAGTACAGTCTTTTGGCTTTCATGGGCCACATTGCAAGAATTGTCTTAGGCCACACATAAAATACACTAACTGTAACAATAGCTGATGAACTTTAAAAAAATCGCAAAAATATCTCATAATGTTTTAAGAAAGTTGATGAATTTGTGTTAGGCCGCATTAAAAGCTGTCCTGGGCCACATGCAGCCTGTGGGCTGTGGGTTGGACAAGCTTGGTTTAAATGCTATACTTGGACTGGTGCAGGCCTGAATGCATCCAGATTGCTGAGGGAGCTTCCAAAAAATAACCATGCCAGGGCTCATCCCCAGAGATTCTGGGAATGTTACTGCATATACAGCATTCAAAAGTCCGACCAGGTGGTTCTGTTAGGGAGTCAATTTCAGGAACCACTGATCTAACTTAATCTCTTGTTCATGTCAGGACTAATCCTAAAGCATTTCTAGAAAATATCTTCTTAAAAATACCCAAGGAAGAATGGACTTCTTTAGTAGTTATTAGTCATTAGCTAGTCAGTTCATTCTGGAAATTGTCTTAGTGTTACTCTTATACCAATTTTTAACTCATTGTTTTCCTTTTCTTCTCTTGACAGATATTTTTTAAAATGTAGCCAACAATACCTTTTTCCTCTACCTTCCATAGATTTCCGTAGATTAAACATCAGAATGCAGCTCATTTAGTGACAATTGGCCGTAATATCACTGCAGTTTTGAGGGACCAATATACACATGATTACAAGGTTGGCTCACATCTGGCCCAATCACTGCCTGTTTTGTAATAAAGTTTTATTGGAACACAGCCAGGCTCCTTCATTCACATATTGTGTGCTACAGTGGCAGATTTGAGTAGTTGCAACAGAGGCAAAATTTGCCAACCTCCAGGTTGGAGCTTTAGAAGGAGTTTTAAGGCCGGGTGCGGTGGCTCACACCTGTAATCCCAGCACTTTGGGAGGCCGAGGTGGGCGGATCCCGAGGTCAGGAGATTGAGACCATCCTGGCTAACACGGTGAAACCCCATCTCTACTTAAAAAAAAAAAAAAAGCCGGGCGTGGTGGCAGGCACCTGTAGTCCCAGCTACTTGGGAGGCTGAGGCAGGAGAATGGCGTGAACCCAGGAGGCAGAGCTTGCAGGGAGCCGAGATCACGCCGCTGCACTCCAGCCTGGCAGCAGAGCGAGACTCCATCCAAAAAAAAAAAAAAAAAGAAATAATTTTAATATCCTCATCTAGGAATTTGGAGGAGAAATCTTATATTTCAAAACCGCCGAATCCATGAAAAATGTTTTGCTACCTGCACTCCTCAACACATCCCATGCAGCCACTGTCAGCTGGTCTGAATACACAGGCTAAACCTGTTTGCTACACTTGTTTATCGTGTTCTGTGAGGGAAAAAGGAATTTCTGCTTCCCTCCTTTGTGACAGGGTCAGAGATTTTAGAAATATTAATCTCATCTAATGAAGATGGCAGCCACTGAGCATATAAAAATTGAGAAAAGAGGTGTAATATTATCAGCCTTTGCCAAACGGACTTGAACCTGAAGTGGCTGCTTTGTATATTTGACTGTTGCATCAGTGAGCTACAATATGCAGTGTGTAATTACTAACATTTTGTAGACCAGCTCTGTAACATAGTCCCAGAAATGTGAGCAATATCTGGTGTTTGTACTTCACTTTAATGATGTTTCACTAGAATTACCCCCAAATACGTTGGGGTGTTACAGTGTGGCTGATAAATGAAATTGTATTGAGACCAAGATTGTTAATAATAACATCTCCCTTATAGTCCCCCAGTAGATAAATGTACATTGTGTAAAAAGTCCACATTGGAACCAGTCATATTACAAAGCCATTTGTGTTCCTACTTCTTGGTCTGCCATAATCTTATGTTTTCCAGAATTGGATTGACATTTTGGGTAGTTTTCCAAATCCAGGAAGAAATGATTTTTATTTTCATATGTTGACCTTTCTAAGTGGTTAATTTAATTTGGGTGTTAAGAATCAATGTCTCTTGCATCCCCTGAACCTTAAACTGTAATAATTTATTAAAACTGATGTATACTTGTAAGAGTAAATTAAACTAATTGAGACTATTCTTTGGGGGGCTGTTGAGACCAGCAGATTTCTTTGTTTAAAGTGAAATGCTGATTTCACTGTTGTCCTTAGGGCTGGGAGAAGCTCTTGCTTATGGGGGGCTGATGTGGCCCCCCTCCTTCACTCCTAGGTGTACACTGCACCAGCAGACTTTCTATCATATCTGGGGACAGGCTGGGTGCTATCAGTTTAGTGGAGGGGGAGGACATTTCCCCAGGGCTTCAGATCACATTCCAGATGTCCACCAAAAGTCTTTTTTTTTTTGGAGACAGGCTGGACTGCAGTGGTATGATTTTGGCTCACTGCAACCTCCACCTCCCGGGTTTAAGCAGTTGTCTGCCTCAGCCTCCCAAGTAGCTGGAATTACAGGCATGCGCCACCACGCCCAGCTAATTTTTGTATTTTTTGTAGAGACGGGGTTTTACCATGTTGCCTAGGCTGATCTGAAACTCCTGACCTCAAGTGATCCACCCACCTTGGCTTCCCAAAGTGCTGGGAATACAGGAGTGAGCCACTGCGCCTGGCCTAAAAGTCTTATTAACCAGTCAATACCCTGTGTTTCAAGGGAGTGACAATAGATCATGGGACATAATTAAGCAAAGCAGCTGACCTTTGAGGAGATCCAAAATGAGCAGACGAGTAGGAGTTCCCATCAATCGAGGGATCCACTTGAGCCCCTAAAGGATTGCTTATAACAAGAAGGTAAACCTAGAGAAACCTAGAGGGAGTGGGGGACCAGGCAGTTAGAGTAGGGAACTCCTGAACAGAGAAGGATATTGTTACCTAGAGTGAAGGTAAAGTCAAGACCAGGCTTTTAGAACGGGACAGAATCCCAAGGAAGAGAACTATAGCACAAAGTCAGAGCCAGACAGCAGGAGAGAGAATGTAAAAAAAAAATCTGGCCTGGTGCAGTGGCTCACGCCTGTACTCCCAGAACTTCGGGAGGCCTAGGCGGGCAGATGACCTGAGGTCAGGAGTTCAAGACCAGCCTGGCCAACATGGTGAAACCCCGTCTCTACTAAAAATACAAAAATCAGCCGGGCGTGGTGGCGGGTGCCTGTAATCCCAGCTACTTGGGAGGCTGAGGCAGGAGAATTGCTTGAACCCAAGAGGCAGAGGTTGCAGTGAGCTGAGATTGTGCCACTGTACTCTAGCCTGGGTGACAAGAGTGAGATTCCATCTCAAAAAAAAAAAAAAAAAACTAACACTTTTATTCTGCCAGGCATTGGTGTAAATATTTGTTAGTCCTCACAGTGAGCATTATAATAAGACAGGTATTTTTATTATCCCCATTTTACAGATGAAAAAACTGAGGTGCCACGAGATTAAACTTGCCCAAAGTCAACCAGTTAATAGATTGTAGAACTAGCACTTAAATTGAGATGGTCTAACTGCAGAGCCCTGTTCTTGATCATTGCACTTCGCAGTCTTGACACTTAATTATTGTGTGTTTGGCTCACGCTCCTAACCCACTCCTGCCTGACATCATCTTTGGTCCTAGAACCAAGTTGGCTGGTCTTGACTATTGAGCCTACTGAGAAGTCTGGCAGCACCTGGCTATGTTTCCAGTATGGAGCAGCTGCAAAGTTATAGTGTGTCACCATATCACCAAAATGTAAACAAGGCAGGAAAGACATCTAGCCATTTGAGTTTAGCGTAAAAGAAGATCCAAATGGGGGAGAATTTATCTTAAATCCTCATCTAGAGAAACAGTTGGGGCTGCCCAGAAAAAGAACAGTAAGAACAAAACAATGACTGGAAAGTGGCTGGTGTGTTCATGTGGGCGTGAGTGCGAGCAGAAATGAAAGAGCTGTGAAGCCAAAAATTCAACCTTTGGAAGTGTTATTGCATTTTATGCAAGGGAATTCCTTTTTTGGTTGTTTGGAGAATTCTCAGCTTTAAAAATTGCTTTTATCTGTGATGATAAAGTTTCCCTAAAGTGGAGCAGCAATCAGGCATCCCCTACTTGCTGAATATTTTGTAAATAACAGGTAGAATTCAGTAGTAAGCCTTGCCTTGCATTCTGTTTTCTCCACCTCTACCCCAAGCATTTGTTAATTCAAATAAGCTAATAAGTAGTGAACCCTATTACTCACTCTCCACTGAGTACATGCAGATAGATATTTGGTTTCTTTAATGTAATCATTTTTTGCTTTATTTTTAATTCATTTTTACTGAATACTTGAATGGATTAGATAACTGGTATTTTTGTCAGATTTTTCCAAAATCATTGTTAAGACCCTACCTACTCATGTCTGATTTCTAAGAAGCAACTTTAATGTCCAGTGAAGTGTTTGATGTTTTACTCCTCAGGCAGCACAGGAAGGGGTAAAATAAGATATAAAGTTTCATAAAATAAGACCGTTATAAGAATTATAATAATGAAAATAAAATTGTTTTTGAGATGGAGTTTCACTCTTGTTGCCCAGGCTGGAGTGCAATGGCATGATCTCGGCTCACTGCAACCTCTGTCTCCTGGATTCAAGCAATTCGCTTGCCTCAGCCTCCCGAGTAGCTGGGATTACAGGCATGCGCCACCATGCCCGGCTGATTTTGTATTTTTAGTAGAGATGGGGTTTCACCATGTTGGTCAGGCTGGTCTTGAACTCCTGACCTCTGGTAACCCGCCCGCCTCAGCCTCCCAAAGTGCTGGGATTATAGGCATGAGCCACCGTGCCCGGCCCAAAAATAAGTTTCCTAATAGCAAATGTGATTGTCCTCCAAAGTCATTCTCCTATTGCTCATAAAATAGTAGCGACAACTCGTAAAGAAAAGTAGAATCATTTTGGCCATTTTGGGTGATCCATTTGAGTCAGAATTAAAATGTAAACCTTAAAAGCCTTTGTGAAATTTTTAAATTAGTAAATTAATAAACGGCCTCTGTGAAATTTTTAAACAGTATAATTCGGTATTTTCCTGTGCACTTTTGTGAATATGCAAGTTAAATGTATACGAAAGAAAACTACAGGACCTTAATAAAATTGATTATTGCTGTAAATAATCACTTCCTTAATTTTCTCATCATGTGTCTGTGGAGCTTTTAAATGCCTAAACACAGCAGCAGGCAGCTTTGCTTCCCGTGGAAACCGTTTAAGGCCATGGTTTTGAAAAAAATCTTCCTTGTCCCTATACTGAAATAAATACTACTTAGTTATTGGAGGTTTTAAGAGTACTGAATTTATATTGATTGCACCCTTTGCTTTCAACTTTAAGTAATAAACTCAAGTCAAATTATTTTTAATAATGACATGACTTTCTGATGAAGCCTGTCAAGTCACTTCCCAAATCATAATATTTAAATTCCATGCCTCAGGACTCCAGGCACTTTGTCTCAACTGCCATTATTAGGAAAGCATGGGGTAAGGCTTTTTAAAAAAGTACAGAGAATAAGAACTTGAATTATAGTGCATTTTTTTCAGCATTACTGCTTAGACTCTTTTCCCAGACACTTGGACTAAAATGAAGAAATTCCTATGCCATATGTCAATCTAAAGAGGGCAGAGGCTTGGGACTTCCCTGTAGTTGGGTGCTGGGTCTCTTCAGGGGTTGATTTAGTTCTACATAAATTAAAGTTGTGACTTTTTCTACAGGTGGATGAAAGCCAAACTGGAGAACCCGGCTGGCTTGGAGGAGAATTAAAAGGAAAGACAGGGTGGTTCCCTGCAAACTATGCAGAGAAAATCCCAGAAAATGAGGTTCCCGCTCCAGTGAAAACAGTGACTGATTCGACATCTGCCCCTGCCCCCAAACTGGCCTTGCGTGAGACCCCTGCCCCTTTGGCAGTAACCTCTTCAGAGCCCTCCACGACCCCCAATAACTGGGCCGACTTCAGCTCCACGTACGTGTTGGTGGGCTCTTTCTGGTGATTTTTGAAATCCCAATTTGGTCATTTTTTCCCCCCTCTTAAGTATTTTCATAGTCTTGGATTGTCCTTCTGTGTGAGGGAGCTGGCTCATTTTCGATACTCCTTTCTCTGGCTGCCAAATTGGAGATTACAGTCCCTGAACTGGATTTAATGATGTCATTGCCCAACAGTGACTTACCATGGTACAAAATGAAGCCTGTTATCTTGTTTTGTTCAATAATGTATTTGTATCTATCATTCTTGTGGAAGAAATGGAGAAATACAGTTTCCTAATAATCTGTTTTGACATCCATGTCAGTCAGCAAATTTTCAGAGTCATTTCCTGCATGCAAATAGCACTTTTTTTTTTGCCAGGCAGAAGCAAAAATTGAATTCAGTCATGTGGTTCTGAATAAGATAGAAAGCTGTTTCCTTTAAAGCTTTCCACTTTCGTTAATCTTATACAAATGTAGAACAGAATGAAGAGTTGTTTGCACTTGGCCATGGTTAGTTCTGTGCCCTGGTTCATCAGGGCATTTTAAAAACTGTGTGTAAGCAGAGGTTTGAAATGATAGATGAAATTGTTGTTCAAACTTCCAGTTATAGGGCCATGACCGAGATGAGCAATTGTCTAAAAATATTTTATACTAGGATAAAATTATGAGTGATTTGAATAAGAAGTGTTTAAAATTTGTTTTCAAGTCTAATCATCTTTCAGAAGAAACATATTGAAGGCAAGGAATCCAGATGTATTGCTGGAGAAGGATCAGATGGAACAAAAGAGGGAAGAAAGAATAATTACCCAGGGCGGGAGGAAGTGGAGGGAAGGATGTAAGGAATAGCAAGTTTTTCATACTTTATTTTCACATAAAAGGCTGAAGGTGTTAAAGAAGGTCCCCCCATCTAATCTCTGCTGTAAGAAAAAAAAAAAGCCGTCCATTAGCTTGACTTCCAAGTTGAAACTTTGCCTTTCCTCTTTTGGTCTTGACTGAAAAGTTCTGAGTTTTTAAAACTAAAGCTTAGGCTAAAATAGAAGACTAATGCCATATTTTCCAGGATTTGTTTTACTGGGGATCAAATCAGTATGCTTCTTCTTCATGAAATGTATGGTTTGCAATTCTCTTGCTGTAATTATAGGCACCTTATTTTCCAAATGAAAAATCAGGAATTATTTTGGTTTTCAGTTTTGTTTGTGTATCTTATAAAGATGTAAAAAGTAAATTGCCTTTAAATCTGCACTCACACAGATACATTTATCTAAAATTATTTATTATTATTATTATTTATTATTATTTTGAGATAGGGTCTCACTTCATCACCCAGGCTGGAGTGCAGTGGCACAACCATGGCTCACAGCAGCCTTGACCTCCTGGGCTCAAGTAATGTTCCTGCCTCAGCCTCCCAAGTAGCTGGGCCTACAGGTGCATGCCACCATGCCCAGCTAATATTTAAGTTTTTTGTAGAGATGAGGTCTCACTATGTTGCCCAGGCTGGTCTTGAACTCCTGAACTCAAGTGATCCTCCAGCCTTGGCCTCCCAAAGCACTGAGATTAGGTCATGTCACCATGCCCAGCCTGTTTATCTAAAATTATTAAAATCACAAAACTAGAACCGTCCCTGGGACCCAGGACAACTGGGTGCTGTCAGGATGCCATTTGTAATTGCTGTGGCATCTAGGCATACAACCAGGTACTTACTATAGGATGCATGGGTCTGAGAAGTGGTGTTGAGAAGCTCCAGCTCCATAGGTGGCAGGTAGCTTCTTTTTTCTCATTTAACTATTGTTATTACAAATGATCATGTGAGGATGTTTCTCCAGTGCTTTACAGTTACAGAGTATTTCCCTGGCCCGTATTTCATGTGACCCTCACAACTAACCTTAAGTGGCACAGTATTGTTCCCATTTTATACTGAGGAAATCAAGATTCAGACAAATGCCTTTTCCTCTCCTCCTTGCGCTTTTATTTATTTTTCTTTTTGAGACAGAGTCTTGCTCTGTCACCCAGGCTGGAGTGCAGTGGCGCGATCTCGGTGGCTCGCTGCCACCTCCATCTCCCAGGTTCAAGCAATTCTTGTGCCTCAGCCTACCAAGTAGCTGGGATTACAGATGCCCGCCACCACACCCAGCTAATGCGTTTTTGTTTTTTTTTTTCTTTTTGAGACCGAGTCTCACTCTGTCATCCAGTCCAGAGTGCAGTGATGCGATCCTGGCTCACTGCAACCTCTGCCTCCCGGGTTCAAGCATTTCTCCTTCCTCAGCCTCTTTAGTAGCTTGAATTACAGGCGTGTGCCACTACACCCAGCTAATTTTTGTATCTGTAGTAGAGACGGGGTTTCACCGTGTTGGTCAGGCTGGTCTTAAACTCTTGACCTTAGGTGATCCGCCCACCTCGACCTCTGACAGTGCTGGGATGACAGGCATGAGCCACTGTACCCAGCCTCCTCATTCTTTAACTGTAGAAAGCCACATAAATATACTAGGTTTGTGTTGCACAGGCTCATCAGTTACCATCTTTTTCTTTTTCTTTTCTCTTTCTTTCTTTTTTTTTTTTTTTTTTTTTTGGTACTTTACTGTGGGTAAAAAGCTGGCATGTTAGGGAGTGCTTGCTATTCATGGTGTTGTGCTTTTCCCTCCAGGTGGCCCACCAGCACGAATGAGAAACCAGAAACGGATAACTGGGATGCATGGGCAGCCCAGCCCTCTCTCACCGTTCCAAGTGCCGGCCAGTTAAGGCAGAGATCCGCCTTTACTCCAGCCACAGCCACTGGCTCCTCCCCGTCTCCTGTGCTAGGCCAGGTAAAGGCAGCCAGTGAGAGTGTGAAGACTTAGCTTGCTATCTAGTGCCAACAACTTCAGCAAATGCTTTTTGGCAATGTCATCTAGAAGCAAGCCTTGTTATGCATGTCTTGGTTGGCTGACAGTATGGGAATCCAGTGCAGGAGCCAGAAATCTGCTGTGAATAGTTGGGAGTTGGGGATGGGGGTGGGGCACAGTCAACTTCTCCTGCCTGGGTTGATGAAGGAAACTTCATTGCAGAAGTGGCATTTGAGCTGCATCTTGACCAGTGGGTAAGATCTTACTAGAAAATGGAGAGAGCCAGCATATCAGACAGAAAATGCTGGGAGAAAGGCTTTAAGGCAGACAAGCAGAATGTGTTTAAGGAAAATCATGCACCACTCCATTTGTCTAGACCACTGAGTTTTTACAGGAAAAGGTAGACCAATTAAAGGTTAATGGGAGGCTCTGAAATGCCCTGCTCGGAAATAATAAGTCTGAAAGGATAAAGGTGGTTATTCTGAATAGCTGTCTTTTGCTTGATACAATAATGATAAAATGCTGAAATTTCTATCACTAATCATGCCAAACAGCAAGTGCCCCTCTGGGAGGCACTGGAGGTTCCAGGATCGTTTCTGATCTGAGAACACCCAGATGGAACACAGGCTCTAGGCAGATCCATCTGGAGGAGTGGTGTGCAGGAAGATTAGAGTAGAGGGCCGGCAGGGCAGTGCCACCAGTCAGGGGGCTGTTACTGTCACCCAGCTGAGACCCAGGGCAGGCCCGGACCCAGCTGAGTTCATGTTCACCAAGTGGGGAGGAGCCGGTGGAAGCAGAAGAGATGTGCAGGTGGGAGAGACTGCAGAGAAGAGCGAACAGGTTGGAGTCACAGTGCCTATGGGAGCCGAAGGAAAGGGAAGAGAGCTGGGATTGAGAAAAAGGGCCCACCTTAAAGGGGGAAAGGAGGAAGGCAGAAAATGCACAGTTAAAGGGAAGAGTTGGGTTTTAGTTGTGTTGAGTTGAAGGTGAATGTGGGACCCTGTCTAGCAGGCTGTTGGAACATAGGTCTGGAGGGTGGAAGAGAGCACGAGACCGGGATTATAGATGGGAGCCATTCCCGTAGAGAACGTTATCGGATCTCAGGAAATGTGTGAGGTCGTCCAAGGAGAGAGAATACAGGGAGAAAATAGCAAATCCACAGGCACGTACGTGTGTGTTCTGTGGCCTGGAAGAAGAAGAGGAGCTACTCAGCAGGAAATGGTACTTTCCTTTGCATCTGTCCTAGCTCAGCATTTGGCACGTGTCACATGCTCAGTTAACAGTGACTCAGTGACGGGGTGAGGGGTTGTTCCAGAAAGTGCAGGTGGGGGAGGGAGTTTGCTTATGTTATTAAGTACTGTGGTCAGGGCAAAGAAGAGACCATTCATTGTGACAGGTAGAGCTTTGTAACCTGGGAAGGAGAAGGATGAAACTACACTGCAGGGGCGTAAAAGGAAATGAGCAGCAAGGAAGTGGAAAGATCTGCAAAAGGAAAGAGGAGGACCAGAGTGGAGGGGCCTCAGGAAAGCAAGAACCAGCCATGTTGCCAGTGGAGATGGGGATGGAAAAGTGAAGTGTCAGAGGATATAGTTGGTATAAGGCAGACAACATTAAAGGCACAGAAAAGACAGGAGTCTTTTTCTTCTGGGTGAGGAAGAGTGAAAAGAGACTGGAGAAGATAAAGCCAAGAAAAATGTTCAGCTTGGGCTGTATGATACTGTTTTCAGTGAGGAAGGAGCCCGGAGGGGCTGCGGAGTGTAGAAGAGGTTTGGGAGCAGGCAAATGAGGGAGCCAACAAAGAAGAATGAAGAATTGGGCCGGCACGGTGGCTCATGCCTGTTATCACAGCACTTTGGGAGGCAGGCAGATCACCTGAAGTCAGGAGTTCATGACCAGCCTGGCCAACATGGTGAAACCTTATCTCTACTAAAAAAATTAATAAATGCAAAAATCAGCCAGGCGTGGTGGTGGGCTCCTGTAATCCCAGCTACTTGGGAGGCTGAGGCAGAAGTATCGGTTGAACCTGGGAAGCGGAGGTTGTGGTGAGCTGAGATTGCGCCACGGCACTTCAGCCTGAGCGACAGAGCAAGACTCAGTTCTCAAAAAAAAAAAAAAAAAAAAAAAAGAAGAAGAATTGCCTGGCTTAATTTAACCTGAGTCTGTAATAGATCATTGCACATTGCCTCAGCTTTCTCTAGCAATGCTTCACAGCTTGGGACTAGGAATAATAATAGTTATATAGCTCACCACCGTTATTTCTATCATAGCAATACTGTGCATGGATCTTACTAAACTTCCTGCCCCCTCCCCACCTACACACATCTTACATTACCGTGGGATTGCTACACTTTAATAGCCTTTTGGAGAAAGTATCATTTCTACTTTACAGATGTGGAAATTGAGATTCAGAGAGATTAAACAGTTGCCAAAGCCAGAAAATTAGTAAGTGACAGACCTGGGATTCAAACCCAGAGTCCACGTCCAGCCCAGGCTGGGGTCATTAGGGCCCATCGATGTAGAAAGGTCGACACAGCAGACACGGGGAAGATTTCTCAGGGGGAGAGATTCTGAAATGCCAGTGAGGGCACAGTTGAAAGGCCGACCCTGGGGTCCATATGGAGAGAAGTCAATGAAGGGGCCAAGAGGATTAGACAGTGCAGAAGGGCTGTGGGATGAGGAGCTATGTAGGTGGCAGGTCCGCTGCAAGGGGGAAAATGCAAGGTCGAGAATATACAATCTGAGGGGTGTTCAAAATCCAGGGAAACCCCCTCAGCTCTGAGGGACTTGAAGGAGTGAATGTACAGCTAAGTGGAAGGAAATAGGATAGGGATGTTGTGGGTTTAAGAAGGTAAGAACCCATGAAGACCAGGAATTAGAGGTTATCAGCATAGATGCTGAAACTGTTTGACCTGTTGTAAATTCTCTCTGCTTATCAGACATAATCATAACTTAATGTCAGTATAATATAAATAACTTCCGAAGGCAAGTACAAATTGGTTCTGAAGTAACTCTCTCTAGGCATTGTCCTTTGTTCTTGCCCATTCATATATATGATTGAAACTTGGTGTTTCATTTTTTACTAAATGCTTTAAAATATTGTAATGGTTTAATGCTATAGCTTCTTAAAAGATAATAAATGCCTTACCCTGCCTTTCCAGCCTGACCTCCTCCTCCACCCCTCCATGAGACTAGGCCACATGCAGCCCCGGATTGTGCTTCTCTTCCCGGACCCCTTGCAGTGTTCCACCTCGAGGCCTTTGCCCATGCTGCGCCCTCGGCCTGGAGTGCCCTTCCTCCGAAGCCCTAGCTGTCAAAGTCCTTCTCATCCTTCAAGGCCCATCTCAGATGCTGCCCCCTCTGTGAAATTTACCCTGATGCTCCCAGGCAGAATTCATCCCTCTTTCCTCTTTATTCCTGCAGTGAATAGTAGGAACTCCTTTTCAGTATATTGCATTCCGCCAGGTGGTACACATGGTTGTTTTTATCTCTTTCTTCCCCATTACTTGTGAGTTACTTGCTAATAATACTGCCCATCTTTATAGTGTTTTATGGTTAATAAAGTGCTTTTCCCTAAATTATTTGGGGGAGGCAGAGACTGTTTTTTTCATTTTTGTAATCTCATGGGGCAGTGCATGTAGATGTACAATAAATGGTAATTACAATGAATTTACGCTCACCAAATCCCTGTTTTCTCTGAAAAGGAACTAAAACAAGCATAATCCAGATAGGACCTATTTCCCTGGGTCCACCTAAACTAAAATGCCAGTTAATGATCTCATGATAGTTCATAAAATTTCTGCTCCAGTATTAATCCTCCACTAAAAACACCAGTCAAATTGGAAACGGGGAGGTATCCTGGGCAACTTGAGAGTGAAAATAGAACCAAAATTTAAAAGGCGCATAGATACAACAGAATAATTGTGACCTCCTGGCTTGTTGAAAGAGAGAGTTATAGATGGTCAGACAGTGACTTTGTGAGGAGGCTGGCAGGCTTTCGCCTCCACTTTTGGAAATAAACAATTGTTGGGAAACAGTGAAGCATCCAGCCCTCCTGCTGTGCTGCCTCAGGGTGCTTTGTGGCCGTGTGTGCTTGTCTGGCCTGTGCTTGTTGGAGAAGTGCCATGTTCACGTCTGCCCTGATTGATAACAAACTGCAACGTAACGAGAGGTCCTTTATGTCATTCCACACAAGGGTGAAAAGGTGGAGGGGCTACAAGCTCAAGCCCTGTATCCTTGGAGAGCCAAAAAAGACAACCATTTAAATTTTAACAAAAATGATGTCATCACCGTCCTGGAACAGCAAGACATGTGGTGGTTTGGAGAAGTTCAAGGTCAGAAGGGTTGGTTCCCCAAGTCTTACGTCAAACTCATTTCAGGGCCCGTAAGGAAATCTACCAGGTATTTTTGTATTTATCTGCTTGTATTTGATGAAAACAATATTAGGTGTTAAGTTACTGTTTGCACTAGTTAGGATTCACAGACAGGCGTTGCGGGATTAGTTTGTCTTCTAGATCTTTTAACTGCAAAAGTTAGAGTATAGAGAGTACCAAAAGGGAGCCTCTTACAGATAAGTGCATTCTTTCTTCCCTCATGAAAACCTATGTGCCTTGTTTTTCATTGCCTTATGCAAGAAGGAATTCAGCTCTGAGACCTGGAACTCTCTTAGAGTGCATTAGTTGGAGATTATGACTCTCTTTATGCTTATCACCCAGTGCTGTACCAGATATGTTTGAATACTTAGAAACCCAAAGGATTTGGGGAAATGATCAGAGGACTTAATTGTCTTTTTCATTAGGGTCTTATAGCATGGAACCTAAGGTGTTAATTCCTCCAACCATATTAATGTTCAAAACAAACTATGAGCTTTAAGAAGATGAATATAGCAAAAATATTCAATGAGCATCTCTCAGTCAGTCTTGCCTTGAAACAAACTAGTACATAAGCTATGTGTCCAGTATAGCAAAGTGCTGAAAAATAAGAATGCGAGCTTAGAGTCATGCCTCTGTATTACCTAATTATGTGTTTTTAAACTAGCTAAGTACAACTATTTCAGCTGTGAATTGTTTAAAGTTTTAAAAGTTAAGCAGTTTTAACAGAAAAATCAGTGTCAGTTGCACTATTTTCTTCGAAGATAAAAATTAAAATACTCTCTTCTTCCCTTACTGCAGCATGGAGTCTGGTTCTTCAGAGAGTCCTGCTAGTCTAAAGCGAGTAGCCTCTCCAGCAGCCAAGCCGGTCGTTTCGGGAGAAGGTGAGGGCCTGAGTTGTATTATGTTCTTCAGAAGGGTCAAGGACATTGCGTAAATGTTTGAAATTGGATTGAATTTCATCTTAAGATAGACTACATTTATGATCAGTATATTAAACTACAGTAAAATGAAAGTTTAGCTCTTTACAGAATCAGAGTACTTCATGGAAAATACTGTCAGACATATTAATCATCAAAAACTGAATTTTCTAATTATATTTTATTATGAGCCCTTTGACTTTTACAAGAGACCCATTCAGTTCACTAAGAATCAAGTTTTCCAAGCATCTCTATACCTAAATTGTGGTCATTGCTTCATCTAACATAGTCTAGTCTTGTCTGACTTCATAGATAAGTATTTCATTTTTAAAAGTAACTACGCAGACCACTAGAGTTCTCACAGTAACATGAATGCCATCTGTACCATCCCAAATGAAACTGAAACTCAATTTATGTACTCCATGAAAACAACCAAACCAGACAATTTAGGACTAAAAAAAAAATCATTTTGAGTGTTTATTACACAAATAATTGCTTTCTTTCTCAATCTCCACTTGCTGACATAATCCTAAATATTATATGGATGCCAACCGAACGAAACCTGTGTAATTCAGAACCTCATGGTAAAAATCTCACATCTTTTTTACATTCGGTACAGCCATCATCACATCCTAACTGGAGAGTGCTCCCTGAGTTAGATGGGTTTTCCGTGTAGACGTCTGAGCAATGTTGTAGTTAACAGATGCCATAACTAACCAATTCTATAGTAATTCTTTATGGGTTCCTTGAATACATTACATGACAATAGAATGTTTTATTTAGTTTGTCTGCCATAATGAGATTGTTACATTCCTTAGAAACCTTGCCCAATGAAAAATAGAATAATTAAAACAGCTGTTCTAGGTGGAGACAGCAAGGATTAAGGTATAGTGGTATTTCAGACTCACAGTAACAATGTTCTTTTTTCAAGAGGATTTTTTAAAGTAAAAATTTTTTTTAGTTCGTAGCATAGCTATAAAACCTTATCATCACCAAACAATCCAGCATCTCCTTTTTGCTATTACCGTGAAAATGATTAACAGAGTTCCCTTTATACACTGTCATTATCTTAATGACTTTTTTATCCACTGTTAGGGTAACAAGGCAAAAAGCTCCTTTAAACACAGCACATGCAGTTTAGTAAAAAGCAAATTATGCACCTCACCAAAAAATAAGAAAGAAAAAAACTTTGGTGTGTTATATCCAGTCAAGGCTCACTGGAGGGCTGGAGTTTGTATCTTGACTCACCCATCTAGTAACAGTACTATTTTGTTTATGCCTTAGCTTCCTTGTCTGTAAATTGGCCGTGATAACTCCCCTTGAGGTAGGAAATTATTACAAGGATAGTGAGATAATATGCAGAAGGTCTTTAGAACAAAGCTCAGTAAATGTCTACTACTTTTATGTCGTTTTTGCTTCATTCCCTGGATTACTGGTAAAGCCACGTAAAGTATGAGCATCCTCATCCAATAGCAGTGTGGAGGAATGTTTGTTTATTTGTTTTTTTTGTTTTTTGTTTTTTTTGTTTTTTGTTTTGTTGAGATGGAGTCTCGCTCTGTCGCCCAGGCTGGAGTGCAGTGGCGCAATCTCGGCTCACTGCAAGCTCCGCCTCCCGGGTTCACGCCATTCTCCTGCCTCAGCCTCCCGAGTAGCTGGGACTACAGGCGCCCGCCACTGCGCCCGGCTAATTTTTTCTATTTTTAGTAGAGACGGGGTTTCACCATGGTCTCGATCTCCTGACCTTGTGATCCGCCCGCCTCGGCCTCCCAAAGTGCTGGGATTACAGGCGTGAGCCACCGCGCCCGGCCTTATTTGTTTTGAGACATGTACTGAGGCCTCAATAAATAGGTCACAAGTGAACCACGCATATACTTAAAATTGGGCAGCATGATGGAGTTAAATTCTGATCTTAGTTTGTATTTATTACAGCCGTTTTGAAATGACTTAGTTATTAGAAATATTGGAAAGCTTGCTGGCTTTGTGAAGGGGTGGGAGGACATTAACCTTAGAAATTCTGAGAAAAGCTATTTTCGTTTATTAATGAGCCTCTTGTTAATACCACATTGAACATAATCAAATTTAAAGTAAACTGTAAACCAGATAAAATAGGTGATTGGCTTGGGTCACTTTTAAAATACTGGTTTGGGGATGGACAGTGCCCTCTGTGAAATGTCTCCTGAGAAGGGGTAGCTGAAGAGGAACCTCTGCCTATCCGTCATCACGTCTCTGGGTTTCATTGTCACCCTAAAGCCACTCTCAGATGCCTTTGTGCAAGGCAGGCAGGGCAAGGCCAGCCTCGGTCTTCCCAGTCTCCTTTATATTTTATACTGCAATACCAAGTTCAGCCAGAGTTCATGTTTCTGAAGTTTCTTAAGCATTTGGAAAGTTACTTCAAAATTTGGATCCATTTTAAAGAAAGTAACTTTGAAGCTGAGGAATCACTGGGGAAAGTATTGATGGCCAAGGATCCTGTCTTAAATGGCCAAATATGATCTAAAGAACAGTAACAGGGAGCAGAATGAAAAGGGAAGGGTGAGAGTATGGAGAAATCAGAAAAATGAGTCTGTTAATGAAGAAAGAATGAGCCTATTAAAGCCACCAAACTTTGATTTCCTTGTGTGGGAAATCGTTTTTCCAGTTTTCACTGTGGAGGTGTGTGTTACCAGCGCCTCAGGGCTAAAGACAGAGGGTCTTCTGTTTTCCCTGGGACGTTTGAATGACCTGTGTCTGCCATGGGGCCCAGTGCTCTCCACCAGCAATTGCTGCTGGCCTCGGCGCTGACAGGTCAACACTGGCGCTGAAGGAGGCCCTTGTTGCTCCAGGGGCTGCCCACGTGAGCACAAGGGTTAGAGGTTTTTGTGTTTTTGTCTGTTTGTTTTAGTTTTCATTAGTACCTCCTGCAGAGGCTCTGATAATTAACCGAAGGAGTTCTCCATACAAAAGTCCTGCCTCTTACTCAACACGAGGCTGGACATTAAAGGAACATCATCTGAGATTTAGAGAGAAACAGACGTTGTCCGTCATAAAAATGAACTTTTTGGGTAAATGGTGATTTTTCTGTTGCTTTAAAAAAATACAAACAAAAGCCTAGGATAAAATGGAGAAAAAGTGGAAACAAGAAGCGTGTGCATCTTTCTGTAAATCTTTTATCCTGTACCTAGAACCTCCATGTAGGATTTTGTGTCTGTTGATCTTTCTGAGAGTGTGATTTGGTTCTAAGCCTTAATAAAATCCACCAAGAGTGATGCAAAGTTCTACGTCTAATTAAAAAGAAAAGTTTCTTCTGTAATGCACACCCTTCAAATTCAAGACACAAAGGAACATTAGTTCTTATTCTTTAAGACTAAATGACATGGATAATAAAATATGATAAACTGGGATTTGTCTTTTTAACTTGTTGAAAGGCTTTCTGGGATTGGGTTGGACATTCCTTTTCTCATCAGTCCTCTCTGTGCTCTTGAATGACAACTAGATGCCCATTTTTAACTAAATAATATGTGTAACTCATTTTGTGTTCTAACAGCTTCCTATCATATTGTGTATATGGCACAATAGGACATAAGTTTTCAGGCAGTTGAATAATGAAAAGTATGTCTTATTTAATTTACGCAAAGGATTTATGCTGTCTAACAATTTTTTAAAACTGTGACTTGGTACCCTCAAAACTGAAATACACATATTTAAGATGCTTACCAAGAGCCTGCATCTGAATGCATCTGAACCAGTGCTCAGCACAGAGTAGGTATTGTGTAACTCTTAGTTAAAAATAAATGTAAAAACCATTTTCATTCAAAAAGAAATCATGACACTAAATGGCAGATCACTCGTAAATACTCCAGTGTCAGTAAACATGCAGTTGGGTTTTTTGTTCCTGTGTCTGGGTCTTCCCAGGAATTGTCTCCCTGTCTGCAGCTACTGAACTTTTATGTGCACTGGGGGGAATGTGGAGCCCAGGGTATTCTGCAGCTCTGTATTTTATCTGTGACTAGCCTTTCTCTTGAATGGATCTTGTCCTAACTTCCTTATTCGTAAACTTGCTTTTGCAAAGCTGTCTGGGATTTCTTTAAACAATCAAGCTCTCTCCATATCTCAATATTTCTCCCCACCAGAATTTATTGCCATGTACACTTACGAGAGTTCTGAGCAAGGAGATTTAACCTTTCAGCAAGGGGATGTGATTTTGGTTACCAAGAAAGATGGTGACTGGTGGACAGGAACAGTGGGCGACAAGTCCGGAGTCTTCCCTTCTAACTATGTGAGGCTTAAAGATTCAGAGGTAAACCCACATTAACTGTTTCCTCTCCCTTTCTGTGCGGTGATTCTCTTTGCAGGGAGTCACGATGTTTGACAGTGGAACTTTGTTGGGTTTTGCTAAGTTCTGGAATGTGACAGTAAATCCAGTGTGACCTGTCATTGTTTGATTTTGTTATTTGGCACTGCGGAGTAAGCATTGGCTTCCCCCAAGCAGAATGCATCAGGGCTAAGTGGAGGCTGAGTGTGATGGGGCTGGTCCACATCAGCTGGGAGGATCATGTTCAGTATTAAGCTCTCTTCCTGCGTGTAACCGACTTATGGTTTGGAGTAAACTTTCTTGATTAGATCATTATGGTCATTGATTTTTAAATGCCCCAAGAATGATAGCAATATTTTGCCTGTATGAACAGAAGTATTCTGGTGATAATCGCCCCAGAATATTGGGTATTAGAAAGTTTTTAGAATTTCTGGTTTTGCCCACACAGCAGAAAGACACAAGATCTAAGAGATGGGTACACTTTTGACTAGGCCTTAGAATCTCCGTGGATCAGGACTGAATTTAAGTGCTATTATCTGTATAAATTGGAAGGGCTCCCACTATTGTTAAATAGAGCCCTAAAAGTTTGATCGCATAAACTGTGGTCTTAAGATAGTGCAGTTTTAATGGAATGGTGGGGTGGACTTACCACAGAGTATGGGAGTCAGTCTTGTAGGAGCCACTTGCACGTTAGTGGAGAGTTTCAGGGTATAAATGGAGTCATTTAACAGATCCAGTGCACATTTTAAAAAGCCAACAAGAATTGACTCATTTTTTAAAGCATTGACAGTCAATTCACAGTAATTTTCTTTTTCTCCTCATACCTCGTAGGTACTGAGAGAGAAAAGGCTGGCAGGGAGCCTGCAGGGGCCGCTTTCTCAGGAGTAAGCAAGAGGACAAAGTTCTCTATTTCAAATGCCAGTCGTAGAGGGTATACTGGGCTCTTCCATGTGCAGCTCCATGTGCTCGGCGCTGCTCTGGGGGCGAGGCTGGGCCTGGTGCCCTGCTGTAGTAGTCCTGCCCTTGGCCTGCTCACCTCTCCTGCAGCTCCCAGGAACGATTTTATTTGCTTGGATTTTGTTTTTTTAAGGGGTGGCATTGTTTTGCTTTTTGGTTTTTCTTGCTGCGGTCTTGAGAGCAGCTAAGTGGAATTCCCATGGATGGATTTACTTAAGTCTGCCCACCCTTGGAGAATTTGGCAGAAGCCTGGAAGAAAATAATTTTGCCCTGTGAGACAGCTGGCATATTGGACTTTTCAGACCTGGAAACAGAGAATTAAATTCTTCTCCAGGCCAGCAAGCCGAGTCCAATGAGAGTCATATAGATGTTATTTCAGGGGAGTTGGGTAAAACCCTAAAAGCCAAACTTAATTTCTACTACCGTGCATGAGAACTCTTAAAGTGACTTGACTTTTTGGATCAGTTAAAATACAAAAGTTATTACTTGTAATGTATTTTAATAAGTTACAGTTCTCTACTTTAATAAAACCATCTGAAATAAATATTAGGAAAACACAGTGACCTTTTTTTAAGGTAAGTAGAGTTGTAAGCTACTTTCTTAACCACAGTCTTAAATTATTAGCCACAGAAGAACTAGCAGTACTAAAAATTTTTAGATATACATTTAGCGATACTATTCAATAATAATGAAAAAAAATCTGAAAACTCAGCTCTTTCATCCTACTTGAATGCAGAGTTCAGTGTAAAAGCAAAATATCTGACCAAACTTAACACCAGACCCAGCTTCAGATACCAGAATTGATGTCTGGGCATGGGGAGAGTTGTCCCATCCTGCTTCCCTTCTCTGTATGGGCAGGTCTGGGGCACAGTCTGGGGGGCTTTATAGGTGCTGGGAGGACAGAACATGGCCTTCTGAATCCATCCCAGCTTATGGGACTGGCTGGGGTTTTTCAAAGGGAGCACATTGAAACTACTTGAACTCTACTGTTGGGTACTGCCAATTGCCTTGTTCTTTTTATGGAGTATAGGGAGTCGATTCTAAGCCTGTACTAGGAAAGTTAAGTGGTCACTGGAGTCTTGTTTCATTGGTATTCCTTTTTTTTGATATGCAGCCTATTGAAAAATAGTGAGAGATTGCTATTGTATAACTTTGTTTGTTAATAAAGCAGAATCAGTGTAAAAATTTAACCCAAACTTTTCCTGGTAAATGGTTCTTAAATTTCAGTAAGCAAAATAAAGAGACTGTAAGTTGTGTTCCTGGTAGATAAATGGCATATTTTTATTCTTTCAGTAACTCATGTTTAGTTTACTAAGCCTTTTGTTTTGTTTTAATTGGAATACTTAATTTACTGCGAGATAGACTCAAGCATAAATTAATTTAGAATAAAGCACTTTGTAACAACAGATTCCGTTCTGGCTCCTGTCCTGCCTCTCGTGGTCTCTGTTGTTGGCTTACTTGGCTGGTTTAAAATTCCATGAGTATCCCAGAGAGGAATTCAACCCCAGAGCACTTTTTAAACACTTGATAGTTGGGAAGAAATATGCTCTGCCTCTCTGCATTGATAGAGAAATTTCAGTGTATAAACGCTGTGAAATTGAGTGGAAAGGCCACACAGGACAGCCACTGCCTCTTTGGATAGAGAGGGGTGAATAGGATGGGGGAAGAGAGGTTCCAGTTGTCCCTGTACTGTGTTAGTTTTTTAAAAAAGAAAGCTCCTGAAGCAAATGTGCAAAATATTAATATTTTAATGTGTTAAATCCGGGTGGTAGGCTCATGAGTTATATTCACTGTACTTTTTATAGGTGAAATACTTCATAATTAACCATGTGAAAATAAGCCCGAGCTTAGTATTTAGGACGTAAACTAACAGTCTTCCTATCCTGGAACCTCCTGTTAGATTTGACCAGGTCCAAGAAGTGCCTGTGCTCGGAGCCCTCTGGGCTCTTACAGGGCCCCATACTCTGCTGTTTTTTTCTCTTATAGAAACGAGTAAAAGCCACATGTTTTAAAGTACTTATTTTGTCCCATATTTTCCTGATCTATATCCTGTGTCAGGTGATACAGTGCTGTGTTTTCCCAGAATGAAAAGTGGGGCTTTGGGGCTCAAGCGGGTTTGTGTCATCATTAATCGTTTTTAAAGTTGCATGATCAAAACTTCAGCATGCAAATGAGACCTTTTGCTCTGTTTTAAGGGCTCTGGAACTGCTGGGAAAACAGGGAGTTTAGGAAAAAAACCTGGTAAGTTACAAACCCTGATGCTTACTTTTCAATGTTTTGAATGTAATTGATAGTTGCTCCCCATCTTTGTGTATTAGGGCCAGAAGCCTAAAATAAAAAGAATCTTTCCTAAGAGTGGTGAGAGTAAGTCCTTTCCTTGGAATCCATTAATAATTTCACTTGGTTATGAGATTCGTCTGTTGCTTCACACATGAAGAGTGGAGACGTCACCTGACAGAATGTTCTCTTGGGTTGTCGAGAAATAATTCAGGTGAGGCCAGGTGCAGTGACTCACACCTGTAATCACAGCAGTTTTGGAGACCGAGGCAGGTGGATCATTTGAGGTCAGGAGTTTAAGACCAGCCTGGCTAACAGAGGAAACCCAGTCTCTACCAAAAAAATACAAAAATTAGCCAGGCATAGTGGCATACACCTGTAATCCCAGCTGCTCGGGAGGCTGAGGCAGGGAAATTGCTTGAACCTGGGAGGCCAAGGTGGCAGTGAGCTGAGGTTGCACCACTGCACTCTAGCCTGGGCGACAGAACAAGACTGTATCTCAAAAAATAAAATAAATACATAAATAAATAATTCAGGCGAGATACTGGGAAGTTATAATACATGGAGCTGTAGGATTATGGGCTCAACTGCTTCTCCGTCTTCTCTTAGGCTTGGTTAGCCCTTTTTCATTTCCTAATAATGCATTCCCAGGACACAAACAATGGAGAAGATTAGAGGAGCAACAGATATTATGTGAGTGTAGGTCCTATTAATTTAGAAGCCATTGGATGGTTTTCCTTGGTACACGTTGAAGGTACAAAATTATAGTCACACCTCTGAATCCAAAGTGTTTTAGTTTATTTCAATAAAATCACATGTGCTATAAATAGCAAGAAAAAGAAAAGAAAGCGGATGTGAAATAATATGGTTTCTGTGGCACGTCTTCCTGGTCTGGGTCATTTGAGCTTTTTTGCTATCGTATCCTTAGGAAATTACAGGTTAAAACAGTCACTGAAATGCCAAAAGACGGATTCGCTTGTCTGTCTGGTGCCCAGCTCCAACTGGGCTTACATGGCCAGAAAAAGAAAGGGAAATTTCACATAGTCTAGGATTTTATTTTAGACAAATACAGTCAATGGAAGGAGATACATTGGACCACCCACCAAATCTCTGTTTTAAGTGTAAGTTTTCTAAGTTTTGGACATTTGTCATTCCAGAGGGTCCAGATATTTCATAGATGATGCCCAGGTGGGCTTTACTTTGCACTGAAACTAGCAAGAAAGGACACAAAAGACCTCAGAGAATGTTGGGGCAGATTGCTGGCTGCATCTGCCAGGTCCCATGAGGAGCAAGAACATCCAGTGCCAAATAGAACACTAGTTTGGTCTTTCTTCAAGCCATAAACTCTTAGAACCAAGAGTGGTCTTTGGTTAGTTGCAGGAGAGCCCTCATCCCAGTGCAGACATCCCAACTGGAGCTCCCAGTCAGAGCCTAGGCTGGGCCAGTAGACCGTGCTGTGGCCTTTCTTGCTTGCCCTGAGCTCTCCAAAGCATCAGGCAGGGCCAGGCCTGCACCGTGACTGCCGGGTGCTTCTGTCCTGGTGGCCAACCCCTGATAGCATGCAGAACAGGATGAGAGCGGCTTGCTTAAGGGCCAGAGTCTTACTCGTTCCCTGGAGTGAGTAGAAAAGTAGGCAGTCTCGTCAGAACCTGGGACCTTTTTGCGTTCTTCCTTTCCATTCTTCTTTACTTCATTCCCTCTTTCTTCTTTTCTTTCTGTCCTCCTTTCCTTCTTTTCTCCTTTCTTTCACAGACCACACTTGGAGAGCAAGGGTAGAGGAGTAGAACAGTTTGTTCTGTATTGCTTCTAGAAGTTCAGAAAGTGTAGCTGCAGATGTGCCAGAACTCAGGCAGAGAAGGGTTCTGTTTTTTCATACTCGATCTCCTGGGCCAGGGGAAATGTGTGTTTCAGAGCCTGGTCTGTGGTACTGCTGGAATTTTTCCCATGGGACTTTTCACATTCAGGAAAAGTACAGAATCGTTTACATTTTTTTCCCTGTGCTGAATTGTTTTTGCATAAGGTTCCCTTCTTAACTCCAGGTCCCTCCTATAATGTGAAATAAAAAGAAAGAAATTTTCCCTGCCATGATTTGCACTTGATATTCAGGGATCACTCAAAATGTGAGGCACAAAGAAGAAGGCTGTGTCGTTGGGAGTGAGAATCTGCAGCAACAACATAGAAATAAGCTCTTGCCGGGCTCCCAGTGGTTTCTGAGGAAAACAGGCCTCTGTTTCTGCTGTACTTGGCAGCTGGGAAAGCTATGGAGTCCTCTAGTCACTTTAAAGTGGCAGCTCAGCCATTGAGTGCTGCTGTGCTGGGGTGGGTGGCAAAGGAGTCTCCCACCTGTGGCCTCAGGGCATTCCCGGTAATTATGGGAGGGGTGTGACAGAAGGTGCCAGGAGTGGGCAAGGAGCGGACTTTGTGGAGGGAAGTTGGTAAGTTTCGCGGGGTGACAAGGGAGTCTGCAGCCCACTGAGGGCTCGAGGATCAGCCAAGCCCTTGAATGCCGCATCTGCCTGGTAGCTCTGGGAACAGGGGCGATTCAGGGAGCCTTACTCGTTGAGTAGAAATCCAGCCCAATACATTGGTTTTGATGTGTTCATCTGTGAACCTGGGAGGCGCCCACATCTTCTTGCCCTTTTCTCCTGCTGACTCTAACAGTGCACTGCCATGTTTGATCTTGTTTTTCAGAAATTGCCCAGGTTATTGCCTCATACACCGCCACCGGCCCCGAGCAGCTCACTCTCGCCCCTGGTCAGCTGATTTTGATCCGAAAAAAGAACCCAGGTGGATGGTGGGAAGGAGAGCTGCAAGTCAGTGTCTTTTCTCTTTATTTACAATTCTCTATCCAAGTTTCAATACACAAAATCTCAAAGGGACGCTATTTTATTGTAAAGTACAAACCACCCCTCACTGCCTAAATTCTGTATTTGGATAGTGAGAGATGCCAAATTTTCTGTATTTGTTTAGTTCCTAAGTTTCAGACAGCTGGTACCAGATTTCTGAGAGCTGGGAGCTCATATGAAAACGTTATCTGTTCCATTTCTGAGTTCAGACAGTGAGTGTCAGCACAGTGAGAACTCGTATCATCATGAGGGACGCCTGCATAGCATCGTCCTTGTGTGCCTTGGCATTAGAGAGTGGAGCTTTTCCTCAGTGGCACAAGAGCACGTTTCTTTGCATTCAAAGCCACATCCATACATCACAGTATTTTTAGTTCCTGTGTGTGTGTGCGCGCGTGTGTGTGTATTGTTAATCAT
Source organism: Macaca fascicularis (assembly GCF_037993035.2). Taxonomy (NCBI): domain Eukaryota; kingdom Metazoa; phylum Chordata; class Mammalia; order Primates; family Cercopithecidae; genus Macaca; species Macaca fascicularis. The sequence continues at coordinate 13,100,536 of NC_088377.1, read as the reverse complement.
ATCATCTTGTTACACATTTTACCATTCCAGAAACTTCCTATAGGTCTCATTTCCAGAGACAAAGATGCTTTAAAAAGATTGCTGTTACACAATTCTCGTGGTAAAACTTCCTAGAATCATCGATGGATGCCAAATCTGCAGGAAAATTTTCAGTAGGAGCAGTAAATGTGCATGGTTTTGAAGTGACCCCCACAGATCACTCATGATCTGCAGGGGAAAACACAGTCATTATAAAGTGGAGAGCTAGGACAACACCTGAATGAGGTGATCAGAATGATGAGCAGTGGGGAGACCAGAGGGCATCATGTGGGTGCAGCTGTGCCGGGAGCGAGGAGGGAGTGACTGTTCTTCAAAAATGTCACGATCGTAGAAGTCAAAACCTGTCGAAAGGGTGCTAAAGAGGCGTGAGGACTGACTGCAGTATCTAGACTTAGTGCAGTATCTAGACCGTGTGTGAAAGAAAATCACGCTGTAAAGGACAATATTGGGATAATGGACAAAATTGGGTTATGGACACTAGATTAGACAAAATTATTGTACCGGTGTTAAATTTACTGAAAGCAATAACTGTACGGTGGTTATATAAGAGAATATTCTTATTTTTAGGAGATACACGTTGAAGTATTTAGGGGTAAAGAGTTAAGATGTAAGCAACTTGCAGTCAGATGATTCAAAAAAAGAACTTACAGAGAAGAGGGTGGGGAGGGAGAGAGAAAGCACACAAATGAGGGAGCAGCTGGCACCCGCCGAGTGTTGACAGTAGGTGAATTCGGGTAAAGGGCCTACGGGTGTTCCGTGTGCTTTTCTTATTCTTGCCACTTTTCCGTGAGTTTGAAATCATTTCTAAATAAAAAGTTGCCTTTAAAAAGTTACTACTACAGCAGTTACTTGAGAGGTAAGCCGGCTGACTTTTCATATGGAAAGTGTGTCTCCCTCCCCGCATCCTCCCCCATCCAAAGTGAAGATCAGCCTCAGACCGCCAGGCGGGCACCTGGCCACCTGCTTCATAGCTTAGTGAAGGACGGGGCTTGCTCCCTGGCTTGCCCATGTGGGGCCTGTGGAAGAGCTGAATTTCCCAGCAGCCGTCCATCTCTCTGGCCTTTGTTGAACATGGGCCTCTGCGTAACACAGGGGGCCTCAGTAAGACTTGGCCAGATATAGGAAGGAATGGTTTCTGGAATGCTTTGTGAGGAAGGGGCCTGTGGGAACCCTTTGATGGCCATTAGTGGGCCTGTAGACTGACTTCCCCAATCTGCTGGTGTTTGTCTGCCCATGAGCAGGACGGTATGGAACTATGTAAGTTTGAGGGGGAAGAGGGAGGCAGGAAACCTTTGCCATGCAGTGGGCTAGCCACGGAAGACAGACCCTCGGGTGCTGAGGAATGGAGGTTAGAACAGCAGGAGCACGAAGGAAGAAGGCCTTGCTGGGGAAGGCCTCGGGTCTCACACAGTCACGTCTACCACTCTGTGGAGGTGAGCCTGAGGCCGGGACAGGAAGAGCCACACTGGAGAGCTGAATATATAAGAAATGCATCTTGGCCAGAATAGAAGGCACAACCTGGAGTGCAACTGAAGATGAAACTTCCCCTGGGGAGCTCGCTGGTGGACACCCATAATTGTCCTTTCCAGGAGTGCTGGCCAGATGCTACTCACTGGTTCAGGAATCTGACCTCTGGAGGCCTGAAAATCCACTCCTTTTTATCAACATGCCTTCTCCTGTGCTGGGGAGGGAGAGGCCTCCTTAGACCCTCAGGTCCCACTCCCTGCTTAGAGTTGTGCTGTGTCACCCATTGGCCCTGCCAGCATCATGCCCCATCCTGTTCTGGAGACATGGGAGACTCCCATCGCCTTTCCTCCTCGCGTGCCAGGGAAAGGCTTCCTGCAGGGCCCCTCTCCCCAGTGTAGCCTCACGTCTTACCGCTGAGCAATGACGTCTCCACTCCAGCGTCTTTGAAACACCAACACCCCCTGCTCTTCTGCCTCGCTGCCTTTGTTCATGACATTTCTCCCCAGGGGCCAGCCGACTCCCACCTCTCCACTTCCCGCAAGAGCTGGCAGATCCCACTTCTGGAAGCTCTCTGTGACCATCCCAACCAGAAGTGCCGTCTCCCTCCCCTGAGCTCCAGCGGTGGCCCCGTGCCAGCACCACTCTTTAGTATTTTATATTACTTTGCTTTCTGTGCACATTTCTTATTTCCACATGTAGCTGACTAGCCCCTTGGAGGCAGCAGCTGTATTTTTCAGTCCCCACACCTCTAGCACTGTGCTAAAGTGAGAGTTTGAGTGGTTCTTAGAATCCACAATAAAGAGGCTGAGTTGCCATGGCCCAGGAGAGCTCCTGGCGCTGTCACCAGAGTGACTCTCCGTGTGGATCCACAAATGAGGAAACACCAGCGAGGTCTGTGCTCTGCTGCAGAGGTGTGGGAAAGGGTGTCATTGCGAGCAGAATGGTGGACACTCGGTGGATAAATGTGGAAACTTGTAACCAAATGGCTTCAGTCATCGGCAGGTTCACTGTGAACGTAAAAGCTTTAGTCCTTGAGCCAAGGGAATGAAATCTGTCAGACCTCAAGGAAAAGTGAAGCCTGCTCTGTGTTCTCAAAGTGACCCAGAGGTATCCCTCTTGATAAACTGGCAGGTGGGAGGGCACAGGTAATGTGGTGGAAGTTTTCTTTTTGTTTTATTTCCTTATTTGGGGAATAGGTAATTATAGTCACATGGTTTAAAATTCAAAAGTTATGAGGGAATATAAATGTCTCCCTCCCACCCTTGTCCCCAGAGGCAGCTGTTTTGATCAGAGCCTTGTTTCTAGACGTGTGTGTGTGTGTGTGTGTGTGCGCATGCGTGTGTATGCACGAGTAGTTTTGGGTTCTCTTGGTGGTGTACAGAAGGGTAGTCAAAGCCCAACTCATGATCCCTAACTCGAGTATTTTCATGGGATTGTGTCCTAACTGCAAAACCTGCCTCACCAACTTGGTTGCAAACTCCCCTGGTTTATAGGGACAGTCATCTACTGTCCCTTTCTAACAGCATGGTGCAGAAACACTGCATAGATGAATCTTGTGTTGAATCAGATTGAATTAAGTGAGAAAGAAATGGCAGTGAAAAATGTGGCTTTAGCCATCACATGGGCCTATGGGTTTGTGAAAATAACATCGAGTCTCCTTGTGTTCTGTGTGTACTGCATGTGTGTCATCTTGATGTATATTACCCATAAAGGAGCATGCAGACACATGAGTGCATCTTGGCTTGCCACTAACTGCCTGTGGCCTTGGGGCTGTCACTCAACTTTTCATCTGGAAATTGGGAATAATGATAGTACTATCCTTCTGGAATTGTGTGCCTAAATGCACAGGGCCTGGCTCATAAAAAGTACTCAGTGAGGGCCAGGTGCAGTGGCTCACGCCTGTAATCCCAGCCCTTTGGGAGGCCGAGGGGTGCAGATTACGAGGTCAGGAGATTGAGACCATCCTGGCTAACAAGGTGAAACCCTATCTCTACTAAAAATACAAAAACAAAATTAACCAGGCGTGGTGGTGGGTGCCAGTAGTCCCAGCTACTCGGGAGGCTGAGGCGGGAGAATGGCGTGAACCTGGGAGGCGGAGATTGCAGTGAGCCTAGATTGCGCCACTGCACCCCAGTCTGGGCAACAGAGCGAGACTCCATCTCAAAAAAAAAGTAATTAATTTAAAAAAAAGAAGTACTCGGTATTGATGGCCATCATCATTATTATTATTATTGTTCCTAAAACCCATATACAGTGTTGGCATTAACCATAATGTCTGCATTACCTGAAATTAACAGCTGAGTGCTAGCATTACATGAGCAGAATTTTCTATCCCAGGCAATCCATGGTATATCCTGATTTTGTGATCCACACGGTCTAGCCCAAGCAAAAACATTCTGGGCTTTGCTAACCAGTGATTGCCACAATTTGAATTTTAGCTATGGTGTTTTACTTTTGTGACACAGTAATCCATAGATTTTACTCTTAATGTCGTTTGTTTTTCAGTTATATGTAAGCTTTACATAACTGCTCTGTTATAAAGTGAGCTGTATTATAAAAGATGAGCCTTTAAAAATGTTTGATGTAATTATTTTCTTACCAGGCACGTGGGAAAAAGCGCCAGATAGGCTGGTTCCCAGCTAATTATGTAAAACTTCTAAGCCCTGGGACGAGCAAAATCACTCCAACAGAGCCACCTAAGTCAACAGCGTTAGCGGCAGGTAAGGAGTTTCCCGTTTCTAACTGGAAAATGGTCTGCGTGTCACTTGAGTTTTTCCACTTGATTTCCTCATTAAATATATTTACGTTGTTTTTCGCATGTGCTTTAAAGCACTTCTTGTACTTGCTGGGACTGACACCCAACTAATGTGATACGGAATATGTCTTTCGAAAGGACCAGATATCTAAGTGGCTTTTCTGTGCTGCATACAACAGAACCCTTGTTGGAACGCTCTTCCTGCAGGAGTCATGAATGCTGTGGCATTAAGGCCACATTTTCCTCTTGATTTCCTTCCAGCCATTTACATTGGGGTTCAGGCTAGGGGGTGAGGTGACAGAAAGGGACACCCAAAAATAAATGGCTGGGGTCTCAGTAGGTCAGGAGATGGAGCTGGGGGCCACGGGGGTTGGGGGCTGTAATGTGGTGTTCACTGAAGACCAAAATAGCTCCCCTGTGACATTCACTGTGGGCAGAGGGGGCTCTGCTGGGCGGGCAGGATGTTGTACACACTTTCCTGGAGGACTGGAAAAGAACAGAGCACAGCAGTTGGCCCAGTTGGCTGTTTTCTGATTGAAGGGACCAAATTAGATGCTTCAGCAAGATCTGAGAGAGCTGAGGTCAGGGGAGCAGGTTTCTGTTTTAGGTCTTTAAGCTACCCATTCTTGGTTGGCTTTTGTGGAAAGTGTAGAATTTTTGTTCCAATACCTTGTGGTTAAATATCTGTGCTGTATGTGCCCAATGAGATAAGATTAAAACCTGGCAGCCTTCTCAAGAAATTAAAGGATGGGCAAACTTTGTGATGAACCCCAGTTCCCACTGGGCCTCTTTGCTTGAGCTGTGGCCTCGTGTAGGCTGAGGAATGTGGTTCCTGCAGGGTTTGCTGTCCCCTGGGGAGATGTGTCAGTATCCCTCCACTTCCGTGTACAGCCCCTTCCTCAGGCCCACCGAAATCAGTTGCTGAAGTGATTGAATTAGCTGGAGAATTTGAAAAGCCTAAACCTATTTATATAGGCTGGTTAAGAAAGATTCACAGGGACTGTGACCTGTTGGTGCAGACTCATCTGAAGTAGAAGTGCCAAAGAATGAGAACAGTTTTACCTCCTATAGGCTTGAGAGAAAATGAGAAAAGAAAAATTGTTCTTGAGGGTGGAGATTTCTTTCAAGACAACATTTTGAGACGCAAAGATACAGCAGCAGGAAAATCTTTTGAAACACTGGTTTTAGGCATGATGTGGTGGCATGCGCCTTGTAATCCCAGCACTTTAGGAGGCCGAGGCGGGTGGCTCTCTTGAAGCCAGGAGTTCGAGACCAGCCTGGCCAACATGGTGAAACCCCGTCTCTGCTAAAAGTATAAAAATTAGCCAGGCATAGTGGTGCATGCCTGTAATCCCAGCTACTCAAGAGGCTGAGGCCTCTTTCGAAAGGACCAGATATCGGTTGAACCCTGGAGGTGAAGGTTGCAGTGAGCTGAGATCGTGCCACTGCACTCCAGCCTGGGCAACAGAGCAAGGCTCTGTCTCAAATAAATAATAAATCAATCAATCACTAGTTTTAGTTCTCCCTAAGATTTGGGATTCTTGGAGGTCAAATGATGATTACCTTCTACTTTAAACCAAAAAGAAAAAATGATAGTAAAGTCCCCATGACACACAGCTGTCCTGTGCAGCAGAAGATGGGATGGAGTTGGGCCGGTCTTTCTGGAGTCAGCAGTAGAAAGGAGTTCCACTGCACTCGAAACGAAAGCCCTCAATTAGCATTGTACATTTTCTGCTGACAAGTAAACATGAAAAAGAGGATGATATTATAAAAACTAAAGACTGGCCGGGCGCAGTGGCTCACGCCTGTAATCCCAGCACTTTGGGAGGCCAAGGCAGGCGGATCACAAGGTAAGGAGATTGAGACCATCCTGGCTAACACGGTGAAACCCCGTCTCTAACTAAAAATACAAAAAAATTAGCCGGGCGAGGTGGCAGGCACCTGTAGTCCCAGCAACTTGGGAGGCTGAGGCAGGAGAATGGCATGAACCTGGGAGGCAGAGTTTGCAGTGAGCCGAGATCACTCCACGGCACTCCAGCCTGGGCGATTGAGTGAGACTCCATCTCAAAAAAAACCGAAAAACAAAACAAAACAAAACTCTAAAGACTTAGTGTGAAAATTTTGCTGTTGTCTTGGTTTTTAATTCTTCATCTTCCCCTATTGCCCACACTGCAAAAAGCCCAATAGAACGGTTCCACCTACTGTCACCCTCTTCTGAAAGTACAGAAAGAGTAGCTGGGAATGTTGAACGGCTGCGCGGTGCCCGTTGCGCGTTCTTCGGTGGGTGTGCAGCCGCTCACCCAGCCCTGTCTCCTGCAGTGTGCCAGGTGATTGGGATGTACGACTACACTGCGCAGAACGACGACGAGCTGGCCTTCAACAAGGGCCAGATCATCAACGTCCTCAACAAGGAGGACCCCGACTGGTGGAAGGGGGAAGTCAATGGACAAGTGGGGCTCTTCCCATCCAATTATGTGAAGCTGACCACAGACATGGACCCAAGCCAGCAATGTAAGTGCCCTGGTGGCTCTGTCGCCTTGCCTCTCTGGTATCTTCCGGTAAAACATGCAGCATTGCTCTGATTCTGCTGAGCTTTGTTTGCAGAACTTAAAGCTAGACCATTGCTGCATTCGCAATCGTCTCTTTGAAGACCTTCTGTAATGCAAGAGTTTAACTCGTGGGGTTTTATTTTTCTTTAATTTTCATTCCTTCTGTAGCATGTCCCCTCCCTCCCCTCCCTCCTTTTTCCTTTTTTTTTTTTTTTTCCCAAATCATTTTGGCACCATGCTGTTTACATGCCTGACTCATTTTCCTAGCTTGAATTTTGCTCATTGTTTTGTTTTGCTTATGTGTTGTTTTCCTCCTTTTTCTAGGAATCATATGTTGTCCATCCCCCCCTCAGGCTTGAAAGTCCTCAAAGAGACCCACTATCCCATATCACTGCCCAGAGGGATGATGGGAGATGCAGCCTTGATCATGTGACTTCCAGCATGATCACCTACTGCCTTCTGAGTAGAAGAACTCACTGCAGAGCAGTTTACCTCATTTTACCTTAGTTGCATGTGATCGCAATGTTTGAGTTATTACTTGCAGAGATAGGAGCAAAAATTACAAAAACACACAGGGTAGTGGGTCCTTTTGTGGCTTTCCTAGTTACTCAAATTGACTTTCCCCCACCTTTGCACAGGTGCTTTCAATAGTTTTAAAATTATTTTTAAATATATATTTTAGCCTTTTAATAAACAAAATAAATAAATGACTTCTTTGCTATTTTGGTTTTGCAAAAAGACCCACTATCAAGGAATGCTGCATGTGCTATTAAAAATTGTTCCAAATGTCCATAAATCTGAGACTTGATGTATTTTTTCATTTTGTCCAGTGTTACCAACTAAATTGTGTAGTTTGGGGCTTTCCCCCCTTGCTATAGAAGTACAGAGGAGTTCAGTATCTCTGTTTTAAAGACGTGTAGAATGAGCCCAATTAAAGCGAAGGTGTTTGTGCTTGTTTGTGTGTATCAGCTGTACCTTGTTGAGCATGTAATACATCCTGTACATAAGAAATCAGTTCTTTCCATGGCAAAGCTATTACCTTGTACGATGCTCTAATCATACTGCATTTGATTTGATTTTGCACAGTGACCCTGTAGCCACATGAGAAAGCACTCTGTTTTTGTTTGGTCTCAGATTTATCTGGTTGAGTTGGTGTTTTGTTTGGGGTTTTTAATTTTGCGTGTTTGCATCGCATAAAATCAGTAGACAACACCGTTGAGGTCGTTAGGATCAACGATCTCCACAATCTCTTTTTAGTCTCTGTTACATGAAGTTTTATTCCAATTACTTTTCATGGAATGACCTATTTTGAACAAGTAATTTTCTTGACAAGAAAGAATGTATAGAAGTCTCCCTGCAATTAATTTCCAATGTTTACATTTTTTAACTAGACTGTGGAATTTCTACAGATTAATATGAAATGGAGCTCATGGTCCGTTTGTGTGTTAGATATGCTGTAGCCGAAGCCCTGTTTGTCTTTTAAACACTAGTTGGAAGCTCTCAATAAAAATGCCTGCTGCTCACGGCACAGAAAATGGGGCAGGGGGAGCCTCAAGCACAATCTAGCTGTCCTCCTAAAGACTCTGTAACGCGCGCTCCCCTCGCGTTCTCCCAGCGGTCGGGAGGCTGTGCTGGTGGTCGTGTAGAGGTCCTTCTCCTTTCACATGGTGCAGAGAGCGAGGACCTCTCCTCCTCGTTCAGTTGCGCTTCAGTATTTTCACGGATATGAATGTAAAATATATAAATATATAAACCTGCGGCTTTAACAACTGTAATACAACCTTTTGAATTAGTTACGTGTATAGATAATTAAATTCTTCATATAAAAGTTAGACGGAAATGTCTCTGTGTTCTTGATGTTGGAACCTGGCAGTGGTGGTGAGGAACCAAGCAAACTAGATGTCAGCAGTGTGCTTGCTGCCCGCGTGTCAACCATGACCTGTGCTCTTTGAAATACAGACATAATCAGAGGCTCGCTGAGTCTTTGTTGAACAGCCCTCCCTGTCCCCTTACTCTCCACCCTCCCTGATCAATATGCAAATGATCATTCTTTATAATACCAGTTTCGAAGCATAGAACTCTACCACCCAGGTTAGCAGTTCACTGTCTCACCAGGCTTTTGATATAAGTTGTCGACACATTGAGGGTGTGTAATTGGGCTCAGGGTACAAACCATTTGTCCAAAAGATGTATCATAATAAGGTACTGGTGAACACCCCCAAAAATATGTGGGTAAAGACAGAAACTTGCACATGTCCCACGTTGTTGTCTGGGATCAGCTTCTGCCTGGCACACTTTGCAGAAATAAACCAACGTCCACATTGATGCCACTGTTTGCTGCGGTGACCACATGCTTGATTCCATCCTCATGAGCTTCACTTATTGGACCTCTCCTGCCATTCAGTGGAAAAGTGGTTTCCCTCATCAATTTAGCAGATACTTGGTGGGGGTGGGGATGTCTACCATGTGTTGGGTGCCCCATTGGCTTCTGGGAGGAGTGTGGTACTCCATGGAAACAGGGTCCCTGTCTTCATGGAGTTCATATTTTAATGGGAGGAGCAAACAGAAAACCAAACTCCTGCAATCCATATAAATATACACAGTGTGTGTGTGACAAGGTGACAAGTTCTGCACTAGAAGTTTGGATGCGAGGCATCACTGAGCAGACTGGCAGGGCCAGGGGAGGGTGGCCGCAGGGAAAGGATCAGAGAACCTTCAGGTGGTGGGGCGGGAAAGCCATTTGAGCTGAGACCTGAAGAGTAAGGAGGAGCCAGATGGAGTGGGGGAAGAGGTGTGGCTATCGTAGATGGAGTTGTCAGGACATGCAAAGGCCCAGAGGTGGGTGGCGAGATCCTTCTCACTGTCCCCCAGGCCACCCCCTTGCGGAGCAATGGTTGAGTCTGCAAGTCCCGTCTCTTCCCCAGGACCCCTTCAGCTGTGTAAGCCAGTGTTGCTTCTCCAGTCTTGAGTTTGGCTGGAAGGGATGCAGTTGTCAAGGTGGGTACTACTCCATAACACTCTACCTCACTCACTCCAGAGGCCCTGTGCCCTCACCATAGGCCATTCCCCCAGGCTTGCCTCCAGCTTTGTGAAGCTGACACGGGTTGTTCCCCCAGGAAGCTGTGCTTTCCCCCTACAAATCATTGAGTTTGCATTTGGTTGTATCCATTGGACCCCGTGATTCTCAGCCAGTGGAAGTGCTGCTGGGATCTCATGGGTAGAGTCAGGGATGCTGCTCATCATCCTGCAGTGCACAGGACAGTCCCCGCAACAAAGAATGATCTGGCCCCAGATGTCACCAGAGCTGAGGTTGAGAAGCTCAAGTCTCACCCCACTGGCCACTGTGGTTAATGTTCACCTGGTTATTCGCCACCAGAAAGGCTGCCCCAGTAACTCCTTTTGAATAAATTTAATCACTTAAGCTCATGTCATTTATCTGCAGCATCAAAAGTATCTCAGAACCTTTCTTTTAAATTTCAGAATCTTATTCTTGTTTATTATCTCCCATACTCTGCACTTTCGTACTGTATTAAACTACTTGAATCATATTCACAGAGAATCTGGTTAGCAGAAAATTGAGTACAAGGGAAAGAAAGCATCTTCTAATAAATTAGTGAAGGGATACTAGGTATCTCCTATGGTCTCAGAGTTTAAAGGTGTCAGGTTTTGGTTTGTTTGTTCTTTAGCTTTTTTTTTTTTTTTTTTTTTTTTTTTGAGACAGTCTCACTCTGTCACCCAGGCTGGAGTGCAGTGACACGATCTCGGCTCACTGCAACCTTCGCCTCCTAGGTTCGCCTGCCTCAGCCTCCTGAGTAGCTGGGATTATGAGCATGCACTACCACGTCCAGCTGCATTTTGTATTTTTGGTAGAGACAGGGTTTCACCATGTTGGCCAGGCTGTTCTCCAACTCCTGACCTCAAGTGATCCACCCACCTCAGCCTCCCAAAGCACTGGGATTACATGCGTGAGCCACCGTGCCTGGTCTAATTTTTGTATTTTTAGTAGAGATGGGGTTTCACCATGTTGGCCAGGCTGGTCTTGAACTCCTAACTTCAGGTGATCCACCCACCTCAGCCTCCCAAAGTGCTGGGATTACAGGCGTGAGCCACCACGCCCGGCCTCTTTTCGTTTTTTGTTTTTTAACTGATTATTAAATCATTTAATTTCATACTGGTCTGTGTAAATATATTTGCAAGTGAACTTTGGGTACAGTTTTGCTCCAGTAGCATTAGACAAGATGAGTCCAAGAGAGATTGTCTTCATTGCGCACTTACGAATCACTCTCCTCCAGCCGGCTGCCTCTCCGCACTGCAGAGCAGGGCCTGCAGAGTTGGGGAGCCATGGTGGTTGAGCTCCCCAAGTGGCCCAGGCCTCAAACTGCCTCTGCATAAAAGGGTGTCTGGGAGAAGCCAATTTAAAGCAGTAACTCGGCCCTATATTAAGTCACAAAATATCTCACCATTACATGCATGGTAGAAACTGGTGTCTGCCCTGTTTCTGGAAAGGAACCTGGGCAGACCCAGGCCGCCATAGCAGATAGTAATGATTGGGTTATCTCTGCCTTCATTGATGCCATCAGAAGAAAAAAAGTAACACTAACTTAGGAAAACACTCTAAATATTAGGTTTAACCATATGAAATTGTCAATTCTTACCTGTAAAAACAGCAATCTATAATTCATCCTAGTACAATATATCATCACCTGGCACATGGTAGGTTAGGTTAAAAAAAAAATGCCTATTGAATGAGTGAATGAAATCAACCAGTGACTACAGAAAACACCAGTCTCAGCTTTTGACACAGACCACGTCACCTCAGAGAGGAGACCATGTTGTCTCCAGTTTCCTTTTCCTTTAGATGTGAGCTTCCCAAAAGCAACAGTGGTCTTGGAAGGGGCTGCTCCTGGAGTCTTTTGCTCATTTGGTCTGAGAAGGAGGCTGAGGACCAGGGACGGTTGTCTGGGCCAAATCTCCACGCCAGCACAGGGCAGGGGCAGCACCCCACCCAGGTAACAGTTGGGGAATGGGCACAGCAAGTCACAGTCCTGCTTCATTAATCCTATTCATTCTCTGTTCCAAAAATACCCAAGAGAATTTTTATGGAAACAACATTGGATGCCAGTGGTTCCAAAAATGCAAGGAAAAATAGCTCCTTCTTTGAAATGTCTGGTATTTTGGGTCTGGTAGGATAGGGAGATGTAATGAAGTCCAAGATCACAGTAGCCTTATGTGAATGTTTCGCTTCAGCCAGAGTTCCCTTGGGCACTTTTTTTTTTTTTTTTTTTTTTTTTTTTTTTTTTTTTTTTTTTTTTGAGACGGAGTCTCGCTGTCGCCCAGGCTGGAGTGCAGTGGTGTGATCTCGGCTCACTGCAAGCTCCGCCTCCTGGGTTCACGCCATTCTCCTGCCTCAGCCTCCCGAGTAGCTGGGACTACAGGCACCCGCCACCGCGCCCAGCTAATTTCTTTGAATTATTAGTAGAGACGGGGTTTCACCGTGTTAGCCAGGTGGTCTCCATCTCCTGACCTCGTGATCCGCCTGCCTCGGCCTCCTAAAGTGCTGGGATTACAGGTGTGAGCCACTGCACCCGGCCGCTCTTGGGCACTTCTTCAAGAAAACCCCACATAGGAAAAACCAGACTTCCAGAGTGTCTCCTGATGTCTAGTGAGCTATTCCATTTCAGAGGGCTCCATAGACTTTCAGGAAGAGTCTATTCTTTAAATTGAAAGCTCCCCAGGCATTTTTGAGGTGTGTGACCTGATTCACAAAAATGTTTTGTTTATTAAAAAATGAGCATCAGCTATAAGCTATATATATAGTGTCCGTGCAACTCAATATTGGGCATACTACCTCTTAGAAGCTACCAGCTACCATGCTGTTTTATGATGTCAACTGTGTGTGTGTGTGTGTGTGTGTGTGTGTGTGTGTGTGTGTGTGACAGGCAGCAGCAACTTTCAGGGGACTTAAATGCCTACATCTGTAGCTTGGTAACAGTAGGTCAAACGGTGAGTTCAGGGTACAGCCAGAAGGCAGATAAATACTGCTGTATAGAAGATTCTGGCAAAGGCTGACAGCTGCTATTTCCACATCTGCTTGGCACATCACTTCTGAGTGATGTTGCAAGCCTCAAAAGAGATGTTCCTTATTTTGACTCAGCCTATCATGTCTTTAAAAGCTGAACAGTTCCTTCTCTTGGTTCGGTTTCTCTGAACTCTGACCCGGGAGAGGGGAGGACACCTGGTCTGCCAGTTTTCATCAAGGACGCTGTTTCCCTCAGGGAGAGACACCCCTGCTTTCCCTCCCATTTCCCATGCTGTCCTGTCCCCTTCTGATACCTGTCCCCACACACTCATGCACGCTGGTCCACTGCGCTGCTTCCCAGGCCCCACCCAGAAAGTAGGGAAAGGTCTGGGCTGGGGTGGAGTGCAGGATGTTCTCTGCGGATTATTCAGTGAAGTCAAGATCTTAGAGAACACTGACCACAAAGCCTGCGCCTACAACTGAGGGCACTGAGGGTCTCGGGAAACATAGTGATGTTCTCAAGTCAGCTTTTCAAACTCTCTAGCGAGTCCTTGTTCTAGGTATACCATTTGATGCATACATACATGGACAGGTGTGTCCATAGTCCCAGAGCTCCTGCCTCCACAGAACTGGTGGCTGCATCTTTGGAAAGATCAGGAAGGGGCCCCTCTTCCCTCATGTGATTCCCTCGATGCTGGGGTTGCCATGGGAGTTTGGAGCCATTGGTAAGGATTCCAACACATTTTCAATGCACAAGCTCCATGCTGACCCGCCTCAGCCCTTCATCCTTCTCGCCTCCACTGGGCGAGTTTGCCAAAGGCTCAGGCTTGCTTAAGACACCCTCAGTCTGAGCCAAACATAAGAACATGTGCTGCTGTAGCTTCTCAATTTTCATTCCTGGCCTCCAGAAAAACATGGTGCTGTATATAACAACACGGCTTCTCTACAAGCTCAGCCTAATATTTTACTCCATTTCTCTTATAATTTTGGAACATTCTACTTTCCTGTAGGCCACCTGCCTATAAGAAGATAGTGATTCAGAGGGGGGATCCACATAACTGCATCTGGGGACCTTATAGAGCCTTAAGAAGCAATCCAGGATGGTGACTCAGAGCACGGGTTCAAATGCCGGCTCTGTTACTTACTAGTGGTGTGATTTTGGGCAAGTTATGTAACCTCTTTTACATATGGAGAGATAATGATGACATCTAGCAGAAAATAAGCAGAGAATAGTAGCTTTGTTGCTGTTTTTTTATTGGAGAGAAAAGGCATTTGTGCCTGGTCAGTGAGCATCACGGAATCCAATCAAGTGGCTTCTTTCATTAAACCAAAACAGCAGGTAGGTTGTGTGCATTTTTAAGACTTTTTAGAAAACATGCTCTTATAGATTAGGAATTTCAGAGAGAAAAGATTGGACAGCTTCCCTGAAAACTTTGAGCTATCTCACTGCAAGATTTGCCGCACCAATCTGTGCACGAACCCTGGCCCCCTTTCCTGATAGCAGGAGGCCCACCGGTGGAAGCAAGCAGCTTTTTAAACACCTTCGCTGCACTCCTGCAATGTGCAGAGACCTCTGGACCAAAGACCAGAGCCTACTCAGCAGACTCTTGGTTGATGTGGACAAGCTGCCTGTGTTTCACACGGTCGACGGTGGGGAGGCCACCAGGGAAAATGGAATGTGCAGGGCTTTTAAATGTCACGTCTGGACTGTGTTGGCAGGCCCATGCAGCGCTCCACAATAAACCTGTCACAAATGCGTTGAGTCACTGGGTCCTTTATTTCTCATCACGGCATTCTGTGGCCTTGTGTTCTCTTGCCAGCAAAGAATGGAACGTTCAGCCCCCTAGAGATGCCGGCTGCTGGATTTTTTAAGCAATCATCCAGCTTAGATAAAGGGCGTGGGCTGCTGGGGGATGCTGCCCCAAAGCTCCGTCTCCAGAGCAGCTGCCCCAGGCACGCTTAATTCCCTCCCTGCCCACTGCGTGCACCCCCAGGATGCCTCTCAAGATCCAGACCTGCCGTTCCGCTCTGTTTGTTAGGCCCCCAGCCGAGCGAGCCTGGAGTCTGCCCCAGCAGAGGGGACCAGGCCAGGGGTGCCTCTGTCCTCTCTGGAGCGTTACCTTGGAGTCCTGAGGCCCCGTGGCAAGGCCCCACACAACTGAATCCTCAGTAACAGCCCTCCACTGACTTGATATCCAGTGGGATGCCTCACTCCATCCCATCCTCTAGGGACAGAAGCACATCTGCCAGTCCTGTCCGCCTCCCCTTCCATTCTGCATCCTGTCTTCTCCTCTCCCTGCCTCCTGCTGTGTGGGCCGTGAGCCCAGGAGGGGCCCGGTCTACCCTGTTTACCTCTCCCGCTGCCCATTGAGAGTTGTGGCCGAGGTATATGGAACCTTCCTGGTCATAGGGCTGTGCTCCGTGGAACACAAGCAGAGGAGATGCCTAGAACTTTCACGAGCAGGTGACAAGCAGCAGAGAAATGAGTGGTGTTTCCAGCTAGTGAAGGATGAGGTGGCATAGAGCGTGACGGGGGGCCAGGGATCCAGCCGAGAGGATGGCCTGGGAAGGCCCTCTGAAGAGGGGATGGAGACCTGGCTGCAAAGGAGGCATGTCCAAAGATCAAGGGGGAGGAGCTTTCTCGGCCCAAGGGACAGCAAGTGCAAAGGCCAGGGCTGAAGGAGCTGCTCCTGCTCCTCGCAGAAGGATGGCTGAGTCTTTGACCTGGTGTCTCTGCACCCACTCTCTCCTTCCGGCTTCCCCCAGGCTGCAGGCAGAGAGCTATTCTAAAAACGTCGCTTCTTATGCTTAAAATCATCCAGGGGATTCCCGGTCCTCCGAGATAAAAGACCCGAATCTACTTGGTCTGCAAGCCCTGCCTGATCTGCCCCCTTCTCCAGCCCTCTGGCCTTCCCTCTCACTGATTCCTATTTGTGCTGAATTTTAGCACGGCTCAGTTGTCACCTCCTGGAGGAAGCCTTCCCTCACCCCTGCATTCTTCTGTGCTTGCAGAGGGGAAACTGGGCTGGCTGGTTATGGAGCTGCTCTACAGGAGCCCGCTCAGTGTTCTTTTTTCTGCCACCTTTGAGTCACCGTCATGACCTGTCACGAAAGTCCAGGCTTTTGTTGCCCCCATGGATTTCCAAATGGCCCTGTTGAAAAAATCCCCAAACCACTTTATGGAAAGATCCACTTTCATCATGGGAGTCCCTCCTCAGAGAGAGTCGGAACCCACATCTGGTGCCCACTGTGGCATCCTGGGCCCATGTCAGCAGGAAGTGATGGGGGTGCAGGCAGGCAATGTGGGCAAGGAGCCTCCCCCAGCTTTAGAGACTGCATGACTCAACCCCCCTTGCCTACCTCCCAGGGATCTTGGGTTCCCACCTGTCCAATAGGGAGGTGGTGCTTGGGTCCAGGGACTTCCTTCATCATCTAGCCTCACTCTTCTGTGCAGTCTCACCCAACCCAGAACCTTCCCTCCATCACGTCAGCCTCCACCACCACCGCAGGATTCTTGAGTCTCATTTAAGCCACTGGTACGCCCCAGCTGCAAATGCCTTTGCCCCACCTCCCCTGCCTTTCCTGCCCACCTGCCTTCACCCCTCCTAATTTTGCGGCCACCTCTCCTCCTCCATTAACTTGTAACAACTCAGCTCTTTCCTGAATTCCTTATCACACAGAAAGATGACTAGATAGAAAGGCCGATACAGAAATACATAGACACTTTCACCTCCCGTTAGACTGTGAGCTTCATGGAGGCAGGGCCCAAATCTTGTGGATTGTTACATCCCATTAAGACCTCCATGGTAACAACACTTATGAACAGCGATGGTACCTTGCCTTGTATAGTTGTCTTATTGCAGGGCACCCTGCCTCCCCACTGATTATAAACCAGAGGGTAGGGCCTACCTCCCACACGTGCATATCCCCCTGGCACCTCACTCTTGCCAGTTGCTCAGGAAGTGCTGTGGCAGACAGTCCTGGGTTGCCCTTCTACCTGCCTGTTGTTCCACAGGCTTGGTCCTTCGTCCCAGCTAGGCTGTGAGGGGCAGAACACATCACAGTGTTGATTCTCCCCGCTGCGTGTAGCCTGGAACCCAACACAAAACCTGTGCTTGAGTTTCCCGCCCCAGGAGGAAAGGGAATGGTAAACGAGGCACCATCATTTAAAGAATAAATTCTCATGAAAAGACCTCAAAACAGGAAGTGAGCTTATGAAGCATAGGGATTGTTCTTCATCGTTCTTATAACCACCTTCAGTACTGTCTATTTATGTATGTATTTGGTTTTCTGTCTCCCCCACCAAAATGGAAGCCTCACAAAAGCAGGGGTCCCTGCGGATCTATGCAGCCGCCGTGAATGAGCAGGAAATGTCACGGCTCAGGTTGCCTCTTGAGTTCCTAGGGGATCAGTTTGCTAAGTTAGGAGAGACCGACCCCAGGGAGCAGGCCATGTGTGCTTAGACCCTTCTGAAGAAAGTTCCATTGAGATGAGAAGTCCATCTGCCCCTCTGGACAGCTCAGAGCTGGTCTGGCCTCTAGAACTTCCTGTGGGCTGGGGCTGTCCAGGGACCGGTCAGCCAATGGTCATTTTCAGAGAAGGCCTGACTGCCTTGGCCTAGACTGTCCACTGCCATCTCCCACCAGTCCCCACCAGCCCTGGGCTCCAAGGACAAGCACATCCTCTTAGCCTGACCTTGCAGGAATCTACTGAGAGAGAAAAGCGTAAGGACCACCCTCAGGCCTGCCCTTTGAAAAGCTGGTGGTTTCCTCATGATTCCATTTCCTGACGTATCACCAGCATAGATTTTATTCCTGATAGGGAAGGTCACCGTACATCACTGGGATCTGCTGTTCCATTCATAAAATGAGGGCATTGAGCAGAGAGAGTAGGCTTTGAAGCCATAGCCCCAGGCCTGGGGGTCAGTGGTGGCAGCGTGGCCTGAGGTGCAGCTTCAGAAGGCCCCAGGAGCAGAGTGTCGCATGGTCTCTGGGCTCAGAGAGATGGTGTTCTGTGATTACAGCCATTGAGCCTCTTGGACAATGGCTTGAGTGGCCTGCCATGGGCCGGATTCAGCTCAGCAGTTGTGGCAGCTCTCATGCTCCCTGAGCCTGGACAGATCGGGTTCCAAATCCCACTCCCTTTCCGCACCAGGTGTCTTGGTTTCCAGGCCATCTTTCCTCTGATCTCTCGGCTGCACAATGGGAACTTCACAGATAGCAGATGCCTGGGCCGCACTCCAGCCAGTCCGGTTTACTTGGTCTGGGGTACAGCAGGGGCACTGGGATTTTTAAAAACTCCTTGGGTGACCCCAGTATGCGGCCAAACTCCAGGGCCACAACCCCATCCATGCCACCCACACAGCTGCCACACTGATGCCCTGCAACCCAGCCAAGGCCTTCCCAGCTCTGCTGCCAGAGCATTCTTGACTGGACTTCCCCACCTGTTAGGGCTGAACTGTGTCCCTCCGATTCACACGTTGAAGCCCTAACTCCCAGGACATCAGAATATGACTTCATTTGGAGATAAATTGTTTGAAGAGGTGATGAAGTGAACACGAGGCTGTTAGGGTCTGATGGGTGCTCTTAATAACGGGGAAATGTGGACACACAGACGCTGGAGATTTGCATGCACAGAGGAAAGACCCTGCCAAAGAGAGGCCTCAGGAGGAACCAGCCCTGTTGTCACCTTGATCTTGGACTTTGTATCTTTAGAACCATGAGAAAAATACGTGTTGTTTAAGCTGCTGGGTCTGTGGTTCTTTGTTAACGGCCGCCTGAGCAAACTAACGCACCAGCGCACCAGCGAGGAGGACGAGGTCTCCAGGGAAGAGCCTGAGCTCTAGGGTCAGACACCCTCTGCCATTTATCAACTGACTTACCCTCCCTGTGCCTCAGTTGCCTTGTCTGTTCAGTGGGGAATAACAACAGTATAGCTACCGCATAGGATTCCTGGTGAGGATTCCATGAGTTCGCACATGGGCAGCACCCGGCATTGTGAGCTCCGAGTGGCATTCCACGTTAACGCCCAGGACTCGCCGTCTCGCAGAGCCTGCTTCCCTGCCCGCCAGGGCTCCACGCCCCCGACTCCGACTTCTGTTTACTCCCATTCTTCCTCCATTTGAATCCCTAACCAGCACCCCCAACAGCGATACTAGCCTGCTGAAGTCCAACTCAAATTCCTTCTCCCCTGCTAAGTATTTTCAAATCCTGCTCATCAAAACAACAGGCCCCCTTGAATAAGACGTAGTATTTGGCCGGGCGCGTTGGCTCATACCTGTAATCCCAGCACTTTGGGAGGCCAAGGCAGGCGGATCACCTGAGGTCAGGAGTTTGAGACCAGCCCGGCCAACATGGTGAAACCCCGTCTCTACTAAAAATACAAAAATTAGCCAGGCGTGGTGGCATGTGCTTGTAGTCCCAGCTACTCGGGAGGCTGAGGCAGGAGAATCACTTGAACTCAGGAGGAGGAGGTTGCAGTGAGCCGAGATTGCACCACTGCACTCCAGCCTGGGCAACAGAGCAAAACTTGTCTAAAAGACAAAAACAAAAAAATCCTAGTATTTGGCCGGGCCCGGTGGCTCATGCCTGTAATCCCAACACTTTGGGAGGCCAAGGCAGATGGATCACTTGAGGCCAGGAGTTCGAGACCAGCCTGGCCAATATGGTGAAACCCCATCTCTACTACAAATACAAGTATTAGCTGGGCATGGTGGCACATGCCTGTAATCCCAGCTACTCGGGTGGCTGAGACATGAGAATTGCTTGATCCTGGGAGGTGGAGGCTGCAGTGAGCCAAGATTGCACCACTGCACTCTAGCCTGGGCAACAGAGCAAGACTCTGTCTCAAAAAAAAAAAGAAAAAAAAAAGACCTAGTATTTGATAGCACAACAGAGGAACTACAATAGTAACTTAATTGTACATTTACAAATAACTAAAACAGTGTAATTGGATTGTTTGTAACACAGAGGATAAATGCTTGAGGGGATGGATGCCCCATTCTTACGATGTGATTATTACACATTGCATTCCTGAACCAAAATAGCTCATGTGCCCCATAGATATATATACCTACAATGTACCCACGAAAGTTAAAAATACAAATAAAACAAAAGCCAACAGCCTCCTCCTTCGTATTCCAATCAAAATGCATTTGTACTTTCATTATAACACTCCAGTCTGCCTTTGTACCAAAGAAACTTATTAACAGGAGCTACTCATACTACAGGAGAGGACACAATGAGAGCAGGAAGTCAGGAAGAAGGAAAACCCGGGGTGGGACATGAAAGGGGCCTGGAATGAGCTGAAGCATGCCTACCATGGAGGATGGAGAGCTGTGCCAGGAATTCCAGCACCCATTATAAAGCTATGAATGATACGCCCTTTCACTCTCTGAAATGTGCATATTTATGGAAAATTAAGAGATGATTTATCCCTAAGAAGAATTTGATCTTCACCACTTCTCAGCAGTCATTAAACTGCCTGGCAACCCCTGTGGACTGGATTCCCCTCCTCTGGAGAAAACAAAGCTTATTTGGAGTTACGTTGGCACTTTAAGCATCTGGGCTACATCTGAGTGGAAGCCTCCCGAGGACCCAGCTACATGGGGCAAGGGGGGTCCCCAGGACAGGCTGGGGTGGATGCTTGAGCTCTGCTGGACCCACGAGGGTCTCTGGTGCCATCGGCGGCCTTCCTTCCCCCTCACCTCTGTGCCCATCGGCTTCTCCAGACCCCCATAAAAATCACATCTTGAGGATTTGCAACTCCGAGGTCTCAAGGACTGAGAACCGCTTGGCGTGATACCCTGTGCGAAGTGCCTGCAACTCAGCAAGGATCCGAGTTGGCCCGGGACGCCCAGGTCTAGCAACCAGCAGGCTCCCAGAGGACAAGGACCCGGCCTGCCTCCTTCTCACCGAACCCCAGGGCCCAGCGCGGATGCTGCTGCCCAGCAGGACACGACTTCACGGCTTGGAGAACACTGGGATTTCAGACATCAGCTGCAGGGTAAATGGACAGTGTTTGGCCAGAGAACTTTCTTCACGTCACATCCACGTGGTTTCATCTGCTTTTCCTACACGACAGGCCACCCCACACCTGCCAGGAGAGGCCCAGGGTGTTGAAGGGAGTGCAGTTAGATTAATTTGCCCGGGAGAAGCCAGTGCAGCCCTGGGGTGCATGGGCTCACCTGGCAGGAGAGACTCGTGCCATGGGGAGAAGCCTGCAGTATAGACAGGACCTCCAGGAGCCCAAGTAGCATAGATCCTGCTGATCTAGGGCCATTTAGCTGGAGGATTTGGGCTGAACGTCCCCAGAGACGTTGGTGGATCCTTTCCCTTAAAGATGAAAGCCATCACCCAGGCTTGCTTATTGCTCTCTCTCCAGATCCTTCCACATGTTGTTTCTGAACTCTTGTTCTGGCATCACAATCCCCATCACCCTGTCATCTGGCCCTTCCCCCCTTTCCACCTTACCTCTTGCAGTGTCTCCGTGTTGACCTGGGTGAAGGCTTGCTCCTGCTGGTGCCATACCCCCCAGTACATGGTCTTGACCTCCCCAGCCATATGGAGACCCAGCCTCAGGAGGGCCCTCAAGGAAGCCTCCCCTCAGCACAAGGAGTTGCTCCTTTCTGAGGTCCTGCTGTCTCCACCATCAGCACAGCACACGGGCCTTTTTTTTTTTTTTTTTTTTTTTTTTTTTTTTGAGATGGAATCTTGCTCTGTCACCCAGGCTGGAGTGCAGTGGTGCAATCTCAGCTCACTGCAACCTCTGCCTCCTGGATTCAAGCGATTCTCCTGCCTCAGCCTCCCAAGTAGCTGGGATTACAGGTGCCTGCCACTATGCCCAGCTACTTTTTGTATTTTTAGTAGAGACGAAGTCTCACCATGTTGGCCAGGCTGGTCTTGAACTCCTGAACTCATGTGATCCACCTGCCTCGGCCTCCCATACTGCTGGGATTACAGGCATGAGCCACAGCACCCAGCCTGGGCTCTTCTTTTAATGCTTGCTATTTTAATTTCTTTTTTTTTCTTGTTTCTTTTTTCTTTTTTTCTTTTTCTTTTGAGACAGGTGCTTGCTCTGTTGCCCAGGCTGGCGTGCAGTGGCGTGATCATATCTCACTGCAGTCTCCATCTCTTGGGCTCAGGTAATCCTCCTGCCTCAGCCTCCCATGTATCTGGGACTACAGGCATGTATCACCATGCATGGCTAATTTTTTAAAAATTATTATTATACTTTAAGTTCTAGGGTACATGTGTGCAACGTGCAGGTTTTTTACATATGTATACATGTGCCATGTTGGTTTGCTGCACGCATTAACTCGTCATTTACATTAGGTATATCTCCTAATGCTATCCCTCCAGACACCCCCCACCCCACAACAGGCCCCAGTGTGTGATGTTCCCCACCCTGTGTCCAAGTGATCTCATTGTTCAAATCCCACCTATGAGTGAGAACATGCGGTGTTTGGTTTTCTGTCCTTCTGATAGTTTGCTCAGAATGATGGTTTCCAGCTTCATCCATGTCCCTACAGAGGACATGAACTCATCCTTTTTTATGGCTGCATAGTATTCCATGGTGTATATGTGCCACATGTTTATTGCAGCACTATTCACAATAGCAAAGACTTGGAACCAACCCAAATGTCCATCAATGATAGACTGGATTAAGAACATGCATGGCTAATTTTTAAATTTTTTGTAGATATGAGGGTCTCACTATGTTGCCCAGGCTGGTCATGAACTCCTGGGCTCAAGCAATCCACCCGCCTCTGCCTTCCAAAGTACTGGGATTACAGGCATAAGCCACCAAGCCCAGCTGCTTGCTATTAATATTTTAAATTTAATGTTCTTGTTGTGTCTCTCCCAAGATCGTGAGTTTGCCTGAGGACAAGGACAGTATCTTGCTTATTTCTGCATCTCTTGGACTTCAGAGGAACTTAATAAATATTTATGGACCAGCTTATTGTATATTTTGGCCCCTTTCATACAGGAACAAGGTCTGTTTATTTGCTTTGCTCAATGGGCAACTGGCTGCGGAGGCTGGCTTCGTTTTCAAAATTCTGCTTCTCGTTGGGAAAGGTAGAATAATTGGAGGTGTGGAGATGGGTGAGGTGCACTTTTTACCCTGAATGCTCTGTAGCCCTTGAAATTTTAATAATCAGCGTGTGTTTGTGTATCACTTTTATAATAAAACAAATTCTTGAAATGATGCTGTTCATACGAATATCAGTTGAGGGAAGCAAGATGACCTTTTATTGGTAAGATTTTTTTCCATGATTTCCTCCAGGGCCTAGACTCAAAAAATCCTTCCAGAAGGCCATCACATCTCTCTCCATTTCGTAAATGTGTCTAACTAGACAACATTCTAAGGGACGGCACATAGATTAGGAATTTTATGTGGGCTGTAATGGGGGATCATTTGTAACCGCCTGGAGTCATTTGCAATATTATTTCAGCTGCGTGTGGATTTCAGTTAGTTTTGAGAATCCCTCCGTCACACCAAGATGTTCATGGAAAACCATTTGATGTATTTTCTCCTCTCATTTTTCCCTGGGAAAGGGGGCGAGAAACCATGTTTATCCTAGGACCCAAAGGAAGGAAGGGCCACATCCCTCCACCCCTAAAGAAAACGCTTTTATTTGAAATGTCTTTTCCATTTACCCTACTTTGAATAATGGAGTTTTTAAACTCGTTTGTTTTTCTAAATATGAAATTTTCAAAGGAAGGATATTTTTGAGTTCAAAGTGCCTATTTCAAATCTTTAATGGTTCTCTGGGTCTGGCATTCACCAGCAGGTTTTGAAACAACCTCCCGTGGGTCAATCCGATGGGTAAAAAGACAATTCCAAGCCAACATCGTTGGCACATAATGAAGACTCTCCCCACAAAACCTTTGCTTTTCATTGTGTTCTGCAGAGGCCATCAGGACCATCCCCCTGTCTCCAGGCAGGGTGGTAGGTGGACTTGCGAGAGGTGGAATTTGGTGGGGGCAAGCAGCCCAGACTTGCCCTGAGCCTCCCCTGACCTCCAAGCTCCATCAACTCTGACTTGGGCCTTGCAAAGTGTTTGGACCAGAGGCCAACGCTACCTGGAGCAGGAGGCCACGCAGCAGCCCTCCACCTTGTCCCCAGCTGGCCCCAGTCTCCTAGGATTCTTGGACAAATGGCCCAAATTTACCCTGAGCCTTCTGCTGTTGCTCTGGCTCTGAGCTTCTTCGCAACCTGCGCCGTGTAAAACTTGAAGACTCAGAAGAACTTCTGAAATCCAAAGCAAGTCAGGACTTTTCCTCATAGGTCCTTCTTTCCAATTCCACGTCGTTCTATGCGTGTCTGCTGGCCCCTCGCACCTCCGTGCTGCAGACTGGAACTCTGGTCAGGTTGTCAGTTTCAAGTCACGCCAGTGTCTCTCTACAGGGTGCTCCTCGACTGGCATTAGGGATGGGCAGTTCTGTGTCCTGTGTGGTGTGGGTCATTTAGCAGCCCTGGCCAGCCTGGCAGATTCCACCGTGACAACCAAGAGCACACTCTCAGCCCTGGCGCTGGAGTGGGGTGCAGTGCAACCTCGGCCTTTGGGGAGTGGGGACAGTACTGACCTCAGCATGGTGGGGAGCAGTACCACCTTCAGCAGAGGGCGGGGCAGTACCACCCCCTGTTGAGGACCACCAGACCCCCAGGTTCTTAGCTATACCCTGGAGGGCAGGAGCCTCTCCTCTTCCGTCCTGAATCCCCAGCGCCCAGAGTGGTTAGTCCCAGCCTCATAGTAGGACATCAGTAAATATTTGCCCAGTGAATGAATAAGATCTATGAACAGTCTTCAAAAGGGCCTGTGAACCCGATAAAAGTGTGCCCTAAATGTATTCGCTGCAGCAAGAAACCATAACATCCCTCAGATTCTCCAAGGCAACGGTGGGACATCCTCAAAGGGACATTCAGAAAACTGGCCCAGCCAGTGGCCACCACTGGCCTGATGTTTCTGTAGCTGCAAACGTCACTGCACCGTGTGTGTGTGGTGACTTTTAGAGCTACCACTCTGCGCCAATATTCTAATCTCCCTGCAGAAGGGAACATCCTGAACACGCCAGGGACTCTGCTTCCGTGAGAGGGCATCAGGTGCCTAACGCAGGGGCTGCATTCAGCCCTTTAACAAGAAACGACCTGAGGCCTGGGCCCTTTCACTCCCTTACGGGAGAGTCGGGGGAAAAAGGGTGGGAACAAGATATATTTCCCCCAGACTCGAGTGTCTCTTGGGTGACCTTCCCAGTAAAAGTCAAAGAACTCGGAGACATCACTTAGCTTCCTGCAAACCTGAGCTCACACAGCAGCTCGGCTGAACGGAATCAGGGAGCCCCGTGGCCTGCCTCCTTCCTGAGAGTGCATTGTTGGCGCAGCTGTTTTAATAAAAGACAGTCTACGCCCTGAGGCAGGAAGAACTGTTGGGCCAAACCTGTGGCTGAGCAGACGGCCCAAGCTCACAGGCACCTGCAGACCTGTGCAAAGGTGCGAGCTCACCTCGCAGTCCTGCGGAATTCTGCTTGACCTCGGGGCAGGGGACTCCGAGTGAGGTCAGGGTGTTGATGTAAGGATGGCTCATTCCTGCCGCTTTCCCAGCATCCTCCTGCTGGTCCTGGGATGTTCCTGTCCCAGCAAGAGAAGCTACGGCATCCAGAAAGAACAATTGGCCCAGAGAAGGGACAAAACCAAGGGCTGGAAGCACCACAACCCGAGAGTTAACCTCTAAAGCAGCAAAGCAATTGCCAAGAAATCTCTGGTATCATTTGCCCCAGAGGGATCATACGATTTGCAGAAGCTTTCAGCATATAGGCTAGATTAGTCATGGCCTCAGATAACTCCCTCGAGGGAAGATGGAAACTCAAGGAACCCCTGCTAGTCCAGAGCAGGCTTCTCGAACATCAGTGCGCCTAAAACAAAATTCCCTGGAGAGCTTGTTACATCACAGATACCCAGCCCCCAACTCCAGAGTCACTTCAGCAGGGGCATCTCTAGCGAGCGCCTGGGTGACGCTGATGCTGCCAGCCTGGGGACCACGCTTTGACAGCCACTGGTCCCCAGCAGGGGTTTTTGCACTGTGCTCCATTGTGCCCCCTTGAGGGGAACAGAGAGGATGGGAAGAACCAGTAAAGGGGATTCAGCCCGGACCCTCCCACCTGCATTCGGGACACCTCTGGGTCTGTCTTCCAAGTCTGGCTTCTGTGATTAAATAAAGAACCTCTGACAAAAAGGAGAGGTGGGCCCAGGCCTGCACATGGGATGCCCCCAAGAACCAAGCCTCCCTCCTGCTCATTCCAGTGTGTCTGGGGCAGGAGGCTCAAACATTCAAACAAAAGCCCAGATAACAAGCTAAGTGAGCAGAGTCATGAGTTAGCCGCACTTCCAGTGCGGGCACTGTCTCAGGGCAGCGGAGTAGCCCTTCGCCCTCGGGCAGCCCTGGCCTCTGTGGTGGTCTCGTGCCAGGCTCTCTGCAGTGGGAGGGACTACCCTGTCTGTGGCAAGCTCGCCCCAGGGCGAGGCAACAGCCTTGTCCAGAAGTGTGTGCCCAGTGCTGTCAGGAGGCACCCTGCATCCGCCTGGTCCCCAGAACCATCAGAGCCTCAGCACAGTCACCTCACCCTCCACAAACCAACCTCGACAGAGATAACCCATGGCCTCCTGGAGCTCGGGGACAGAGCACGGCCCCTGCAGCCCAAGTCTCAGGGTTCGGCTCTTGCCTTCACCACTTCCCAGCTGAGAGACCTGGGGCCGGTCAACCTGTGTAAACCTCAGTGTCCTCGTCTGTAAAATGGGGATAATTCTAGTATAATACTTGAGCATTAAATGCAGTTCACCGCCTGACATGGCGTGAGCCCTCAGGAGTTTTGGCCAGTCGTCACTGAGTGTTTTGTTTTCACATTATTTTCGTGTTTCTGATGAAGCAGGAGTGTGCCGCCTGTGTCAGTTTCTAGGGTGCCCTAACAAACCACCACAAACGGAGGGACTTAAAACCACAGGTATTGCCACACATTCCTGGAGGCCAGAAGTCTCAAATGAAGGTGTTGGCAGGTGCCAGCCTCACTCTGAAGGCTCGGGGTGTGTCTTGGTTTGGAGACACATCACTCCAGGTTCTGCCTGTCTGTCTCTGTGTCTTCTTCTCATAAGGACGCTGATCTTATAGGGTCAGGGCCCCACCCTGAGTATGACTTTATCTTCATTTGATTATATATGAAAAGACTATTTCCAAATAAGGTAACAATCACAGGTACCGGGGGTAGGGCTTCCACACATTACTGGGGAGGACACACTTCAGCCCACGACCCTGCTGGACTGGAGCGAGGCCTCAGGGCCCAGCAGCCACAAGGATCTTCCGTGTGAAGTGTGGGCTTCCCGAGACTGTGCTAAATTCTCCCAAATGGTTGTGTTTTCCAGGGTGTTCAGACTTACATCTCTTGGATATGTTGACCCCAACTGAAAGAAAGCGACAAGGATACATCCACGAGCTCATTGTCACAGAGGAGAACTACGTGAACGACCTGCAGCTGGTCACAGAGGTAAGGGAGCTGGTGGGGCAGGGGGTGCGGCAAGGAGCGAGGAGGGAGGGAGTGGGGAGGGTTCTGCCGAGGAGGTCTGCGTCCTGTTCTGAGCTCAAGACACTTTCTGATGTTTGGGGAGCATCCGGACGGCCAATGCTATAGGAGATTCTGACCACAGAGACAGTTTGTTGCTTATCTATGGCCAACATTGAGTCATTCCCGTAGAGGGACAGAGATCACTTAGCCAAGGTCTAGTGAGTCCCTGGGCAGTTGATGGATGAAGTCATGTGGACTGAGAGCTGGAGTCCGCGCTTTACTCAGAGTGGCTGCAGCTCAGCCACCAACCAGGGGGTGCCATGGAGCCAGCCACGCTGCCCTCCTGGCCCTCAGTGTTGCATCTGGAAATGGGGGCTATCTAGCTGCTATCTCGAGTCATTCCTGCCACATATTACCCCGAGACAAACCTGTCACTGAGAATGGCAACGTTTCCTCCCAGGCCCCCACAAAACCCCCTGACCTGAGGTGATGCCTCCTCATCTTGTCAGTCCTCCCAGAAGGACCGTGGCCACCCCAGCCGGAACTATGGGGAGACGCGGAGCCAGGCGCTCCTGCTGCTCAGCAGGCCTTTTTCCCCACATCCATGGGAAGGTGGCGGAGTCGGGTGCTCCTGCTGCTCAGCAGGCCTTTTTCCCCACATCCATGGGAAAGTGCCATGTTAGGAGACAGGGATTTGCAGAGATGGACCTGCAGTTTGGAAAGTGCTGTGATAGTCTGGAAACCACCACCACCACCACACCAAATGGGTGTGAAACCATCTTGTCTGATAGTCTTCACATCCAGGAAAGACAGAGCAGGGCCGGCCGCTGTTGGAGGAGTACAGGGTGAGTTGTTGGCCGCAGGACCACCGTTAACACTTAGGAAGCATTGATGCAAATTCAAAAAGGTACTCTTTTCTCAAGGTGTTTGACTGTTATTAAATATACAGTTCAGGATGTCCAGGGTGCAAGTGTCACCCGTTAGATACGGCTCCTTTGTGCACTCTGCAAAACGCACCACCGTATGTGGCTGCCCTGGCACATGCCAGGTTCAACGCCGGCTTAAGGACTCCTGTGGAATAGGGCTCCCAGGGAGCAGCCGCAGCCCAGCCGAGTTTATGTCGAAGATGGGCTGTCCCCTTCCCTAAAGAGCCTTCCGAAGTGCCTCCTGTCTCCCGTGGGAGAAAATGACCTCCTTGCAGGCGGGGGCTCTACCACACGGGGTTCCACTGAGATCTGTGATTTACTGCGAGTTGCCCAACCACACAGAGCGTGGAGGGACTCACTCATTTTCCAGAGCCCAGGAGAAGGGCGGCACCCACCCCTTGTAGTGGGCCTGCAAGTACTGGGTCTGTCCAGGGTCAGCCCAGGAGGCTGAGGACGCAGCAATGGAGTCAGTCACCGAGGTGGCCACTGGCTTATTAGAGGACCTGCCGCCTGGGCTGCTCCTCTCAGAATGCCCTCGGCTTACCTGTGCAGATGAAGGGACTGCCCATAGCCACCGGCATCTTTAAGACCTGCTTTTCACACCGGCCCACCCCCTCCCAGTGGGCAGGTGAGACCGCCTAGCCTGAGTGCATGACTTGGTACCGGCCTCCCTGCTTGTCTGGTGGAGTTAAGTCCTGTCTCCTGGAGACTAGAGCTGGCCTCCTTCCCCTGTAAAACAGTGCAGGCCCTGCGGGGACCCCTCCAGCCTCCAGGGCAGAGGAGGGGCCCTCTGCTTCAGAAACTGCAGGAAAGCCGGCGTTCACCTCTGGGCCTCTCAGCCAAGGCACAGACACCTGAGCCCTCTCCCTGCTCTCAGCGGATCGGTGTGTGCGTGTGTGAGTTTTAAGCTAACTGCTTTCTGAACTGCTTCGTTTTCTGCATCTGTAGATCTTTCAAAAACCCCTGATGGAGTCTGAGCTGCTGACAGAGAAAGAGGTTGCTATGATTTTTGTGAACTGGAAGGAGCTGATTATGTGTAATATCAAACTACTGAAGTAAGCCTCTCCTCTAATCCCCAGCCTGGCTTGGCCTCCTCGGCTCTCACGCACTAGCACCTCTGTGGGTCTGTGTGTCCTTTCTGCATGCTGCCCTGTGTTTCTTTCTGGCTTTTTTTTTTTGCTCATTGCCAATCACAAGCACCATCACCCTTTTGTGCCTTCATGCTTTCTGGAAACGCACTCCGAATCTCTCATTGCGAGAGTAGGTCGCCTGGGCACCCCAGAGCCTGCTGTTGGGTGAATGACTGCGGTGGTGAATTTCCAGGGCTAGGACGAGGCTGGCTTCTGATGGCGCTGGCTCCATCCTGAGGCGTGGGGCTGCCCACTCCACGCTTTCCCTCGGACGCGGGATCCCATGGGGGATTATTGGTCTTTTGAGGCATTCTTGGCCCTGCAGATGGAAAAGTGTGGAACTGTTCACTGCCTGACGCCAGCAGTTCCTCAGGATCACTCCGGGAAGCCGACCCAAGGCTGCTTGTATTTTCTTCCAACTTTAGTTTACAGAGGCAGCTCCAGGGCCAGGAGTCAAGAGACCTGGGTTTGGATTCTGACTTACTCACTGCCTTTCCTTTTTGAGCCTTAGTTTCCCCATCTGTAAAATGAAGGGGTTGGATTCGATCATCACAAAGGTCTCTTCCAATTCTTAGAAAAAAAAAGTCAAAACCCAAAATCTGTATCCACCACGCTCTCACTGTAACATCACTTGCTAGAATACAGATTAAGTCACAGCCTCCAGGACGCGTGATACTCCCTGCTGGGAGGAAGGGCCACCCACTTCCTGGGCCCGAGGATGGAGGGTAGGCTCCAAGAACCTTGCGTCCATTCCTGATCTTCATCTGTGTCCTTGGGAAGCCACCGTTTCCTAAACGTGGTCTCTGCATTGTTCTTATAAAGTAATTTCAGGTCCCCGCTTTCCTGAGCGTGTGTTTGGGAGTGGATGAAGGGATGGAGAGGAGGTGTGGAGAGGTGGACACAAAGAAAGATACATAATGTCTGCTGGCTTGGTGCTCTAGAAGACGAATAATCCAAGGTGACATCAGGCAGGCTTGTAGAGAAGGTCTGGACTTCACTGGCCCCCACGCCGATGCTGTGGAAACCTTTCGAACTTCGGTCTGGTGTCAGTTTCGAACTTAGGTCTGGCGTCAGACCCCTGGGCTCACATCCGCTATTGCCTCTGGCTGTGTGTCGTCCGGCAGGTCACTTTGGTCCCTGGGCCTCAGTATTCTCATTTACATAGATGATAGCTGGGCACGGTGGCTCACGCCTGTAATCCCAGTGCTTTGGGAGGCCGAGATGTGTGGATCACTTGAGGTCAGGAGTTTGAGACCAGCCTTGGCAACATGGTGCAACCCCATCTGTACTAAAAATACAAAAATTAGCTGGGTGTGGTTGCGGGCGCCTGTAATCCCAGCTACTAGGGAGGCTGAGGCAGAAGAATCGCTTGAACCCGGGAGGCGGAGGTTGGAGTGATCCAAGATCGCACCACTGCCCTCCAGCCTGGGCCACGGGGTGAAACCCTGTCTCATAAAAAGAAAAAAAGAAAAGAAAATATACCTGTAAGTTAAAACCTTTTTCCTTGGGCAGCTATCAGTAGGGGCTGGGGGAGGCGGGAGAGGCGTCTGAGGTTCCCAAGCAGCCCTTAGAGAGGGCTTCCCGCGCTTCAGGGTTGGCCTGAGGGAAACTGGTGTTGGCCTCAGTTCCCAATACCTCTCTGTTGTCTTTTAAGTCCTGTCTGGGAAGCAGCAGCCTCTTTCTTGAGCTGTGCGGGGCCGGGCTTCTTCCTCCTGTCGGCTCTGACTTGCTCCACAGCGATGGAGGTGGGAACTGACAGCCCTGTTACAGCTGAAGCAGCGAAGCTCAGAGAGGCTGAGTGACTTCCCTAAAGTCACACAGCAGGGTGGCTGCTCTGTGGATGATGCCTAGGTCCCAGAACAGAGACTCTGCCCAGTCCTGCCCCCGTGGAAAAAAGCTTAGACCCAGAAGTCAGACATCCCAAGTTTTTGTCTGGGCTCCAGCCCCTCATAACTTGTTTTGGGCATTAAGATGGCAGTCATGGTGCTTGTCCTGCCTACCACGCAGGGTCATTCTGAGAGCAAGGGATCGGGTGTCCCAGGGGCACGCCGTCGATCAGGGCGCTGATGTGTATGGGGCTGCCGGCTCCCCTCCACCCCAAGGTTCTCTATCCCCGTTCCTCTGATTCCTGGATTAGCTAGTTTGGACTAACTGGCTCATGTCTTCATCCTCCAGATAAAATCTTGCGTTTAACTGGAGCTTTCTGGGGACCTGATTTCTTTTTCTTCTTTTCTACATTTTACTAGAAACAATCTCAAATATACAGAAAACTTGAAAGAATTGTAGAGTGAACATCCACATCATAAACTGGACAATGAACTTTGTGCTGTATTTGCGTGGCTGCACAGACATAATGTCTTCATGCCGAGGAATAACTGTGATGAGGGGAGACCGAGGCTCCTGGCAGCCGAGAGAGGGAGGCATTTGAGGATAAGGAGAAGTTAAGGCAGCAATCCCCGGACTGCGACCAGTGAGCAGCCATATATCTGCTACTCCTGATCCTACACGCCTTGTATTTGGGGTGGGGCAGGGGGCATGGCAGTTATCAAACGAGTCAACAATAAATAAATAACGTGAAAATAGAAAGGGCTAACTGGGACACATGGACTTCCTACTAGTGATGCTTCACTGAGGGTTACAGTGAAAGGCTGGCGCTCTCGCAAGGAAGCTGAGACCTAAGACATGTGCCTTTCATAGACAAGGTAGGATACACAGGTCTAGAACCTTTTTATATCCAGAGTCTGGAGCAGGGCCCTCAGGACAGCTGTCAGAAATGATAGCAGAAGGGCCGGGCATGGTGGCTAATGCCTGTCTGTAATCCCACACTTTGGGAGGCTGAGGCAGGCAGATCACTGGAGGTCAGGAGTTCGAGACCAGCCTGGCCAACATGGGGAAACCTCATCTCTACTTAAAAAAAAAAAAAAAAAAAAAATTAGCTGGGCGTGGTGGCACATGCCTATAACACAAACTACTCAGGAATCTGAGGCAGGAGAATTGCTCGAACCTGGGGAGGGAGCAGAGGTTGCAGTAAACCAAGATTGCGCCACTGCACTCCAGCCTGGGCAACAGAGTGAGACTGTGTCACACACGCACACACAAAAAGAAATGATAGCAGAAGGGAAGCAGAAGTGAGGTGGGGTGACCAACCCAGGTTTGGGGAACTGTTTTTTATCAAGAGCCTTTCCTGTCCCCTTGATGGAAAAAGAAAAAAGAAAAGAAAAGAAAAAAAAACTAGTCTCAAAAAAGTGTTTTTCTTAAATATTTGACTCATCTTCCTTTTAACTTAAGAAGAATGGATTCCATTTTATCTTGTTTAAGCAGAAAATGGAGGAAAAATAGAAAATAAAAATCAGTTTGGGGTAAAGACAGATGGTGAGAAAGAAGAAAAGGATGTGGGGCTGGGAGAAGGAGAAGAGGGAAGGAGAGAGGGCATGGAGCGGATGGTGGGAAGTCCAGCAGGGCGAGAAGTACAGAGGCCGAGGCTGGGACCAGCAGGGAAAGGCCCGAGGGCGAGATGGCGGGAGCAGGGCAGCCGCATCTGGGAAGATGGGCAGGTGCCCAGAGCAGCTTGGAGGCGGTCGTGGCAGTTGATGGGTCAGGGCCTCTGAGGCTGTGGTTCCAACCATGGGCTCTGGAGTCAGACCTGGGTTCCAGGGTTACCTCTGTCACCTATTAGCTCTGTGACTTTAGTCAAATCACTCAATTTCTGTGTGCCTCAGTTTCCCCAATAGGAAATGGGGATAATAATATATGTAAAACTGTGTCTGACACATAGGAAGCATTAATAAATGCTAACTTCATGACTGTCTGCTTGGGCTGCAGACTTCAGAGGGTTAGGGACACTCGTGTTCAGCAAACATAGAGCGCTCTTTGAATTGTTTGTTAGCCAGTCAACTGCCTTTTGTAGTTCAAGCCCTCTCATCTGTAAACCTTTCTAGGAGACTGCCAATCAGCTCACCACACGCAGCGCCAGTGGCCCCTCTCAGGGCTGTGGCTGCAGCAGCTGAGTCACCTGATCCCTGGGCCTGGTAACACCCTGCAGTCCTCATAAGTCTTTGCCTATACAGTAGACCATCCTGGATGAAGACCCAAGACTGAATCTAATAGGTGCCTAGTCCATAGCAAATCAGGCCTAATTTTAGGCCTGTCTGCTGGTTGGGTAACTCCAGTCTACAAGTGTGGGTCTGCAGAACCCAGGAACTAAGTCCTCAAGACAAATCACTGTCTGCAGATGATCTTTCTTCTTTTCTTTTTTTCTTGTCTCCTTCATCCTTTAAGAAAACATAGGCCAGGGGCTGGGCACGGTGGCTCATGCCTGTAATCCCAGCACTTTGGGAGGCCAAGGTGGGCGGATCGCTTGAGGTCAGGAGTTCGAGACCAGCCTGGCCAACATGGCAAAACCCCGTCTCTACTAAAAATATAAAAATTAGCCGGGTGTGGTGATGGGTGCCTGTAGTCCCAGCCACTCAGGAGGCTGAGGCGGAGGTTGCAGTGAGCTGGGATTGTACCACTGCACTCCAGCCTGGGCTACAGAGTGAGACTCTGTCTCAAACAAAACAGGAGAAGGAAAGGGTGAAAGTACTTTTTATTCTCTTGTTAAAAAAAAAACTACTCCTCATAGGAAAATGATGGAATGATGGAATTTCTTCCTGTTTCCATTCCTGGCAAGTTTGTAACACGGCTATTCAGGGCTCTCATTCCCCCAAATTATTGGTGACATCGCCCTTGAGCACATTTCTGCACGTTGCGGTATTTCACACCAACCTCTCAAGGGGACAGTGGCCTTTGGGCCATCCTGAGGACACCAAGCTGCCTCTGCTCCCCACAGCCCAGGCAGCCAGCGCTGATCTCCCCCTGAGGGCATCCACTTCAGGTGGAATCGCTGACTGCTCACACCACATCATTCATGGTCCCTAAGTTTGTCTCCTTGGCTTGCTGGGTCCAAGGGATTTTATTTTAGCTGAAAATGTGGGAGAAAGAAAAGAAAGTGATCTGAAGTTTTTAAAGCCTAATATAAATATTGCAGAGCTTCCTTGGAATTCAGTAGCCCACCCCATACCTCAAAGGCTTCTCCAACATGACCATGAAAGCAGCCAAAGGCATTCAGTAGGGACATCCTCCCAGCCTTGTGTTAAAGTCTTAGGTTATACCATTTTGTTCCGTCTACCCATCCATCCACCCATGATCACTGACTAGGATAGCTGAACACACCCATGGCTTCAGGTTGTCGTCCTGCCTGCAGTACATTGCTGTCCTTACCGTGTATAAGCTCAGTGCCGTGCCCTTCTTCCAGATGCTGGTGTTAAGGGTTCAGATGTTGAAGTTGGGAGAATGGAAGCACTGTCCTAGTTACCATAGCTCTGAGCACTCACACTGCAGGCAGACCCCGGAACAAACACTGCCCAGTCCTATCAACACCTCTCCTGGATTCCAGGAGATACATGTTTTGGGTTCACTGGCCCATTATCATAGCAATAGACCTCTTTTCTGAACTCCTCTTAATTTAGTTAACTTAGCTCTAGCAATGAAGCAGCAAATCGCAGGGGTAGTTCAAACAGTCATTTATGCCTGGCTTTTGCTGAATCTCATGGGGTTATTTTGCCAAGGCAGTTCTTTTGCCATCTTAATTATGTTCTTTTTAGTCCAAAAATCAACCTCCCCCATCCTCTGGCAATAGCAGCTTCCCTTGGGCAGAAGTGTCTCCTGGAAATAGGATCAGTGCTCAGGCCACATCAGCCTGGGGCTTTCACCACCGATAATCAGTGTAGTGAGGCATCAACACAGGGGACCCGTTTGAGTTGTTCAAGAAAAATCTCCATATTTCTGCACAAGAAAAACAAATTGTAACAAACAGCCACTCTGCCAAAGAGAAATGCCCTGGTGCTACCTCTCTGTAGCCCTAGACTCATTTCTTTCTCCATTCCTTGTCTCCCAAATAGATCCTTTAGTGGCCCTTGAGTCTGTGCCCCTCATACACATTCTGTTTCTGTGCAACCTAGAAGTGTGCCGTGGTGCTGTCAGACAGTGTGAAGGCGGGGGGCTCACCTCCTGTGTTTCCGTGCAGAGCGCTGAGAGTCCGTAAGAAGATGTCCGGGGAGAAGATGCCCGTGAAGATGATTGGTGACATCTTGAGCGCCCAGCTGCCGCACATGCAACCCTACATCCGCTTCTGCAGCCGCCAGCTCAACGGGGCTGCCCTGATCCAGCAGAAGACAGACGAGGCCCCAGACTTCAAGGAGTTCGTCAAAGTAAGGAGCCAGGCTGTGCAGACACTGGGCCCCAGAGTGGCGATCTTTGGGCAGCTGGACGTGTGAGGGGCTCATTCAAAAGTCTGCAAGGGTGTTCCCTCTAGAGGCCAACAGGGCCTGGGGTCTTGGCTAAGCCTTAGGGGACTGGCACTCACTGGCAAGTATGGTTGTCACCAAAGGGGTGGGCTTGTAGAGGAGGGGCGAGCCCTGGGCTTGGAAACTTTGAAGTGTCTTCAAGGATCTGTTTTCCAGATGCTAGTGGTGTTATTTGGATGCCTGTTTAAATCTTTCATTTCATTTGCAAGGCCCAGGCAGGTCTCAGATTTCCTCTTGTGTTTAATCGCCACATCCTCAGTTCTTTGTCAGTCTGTGCCCCTCACTTGCAGAGGGAATGGCCAGGACTCCCAGTGGCCCCTTCATTCTTTTTGCAGTTGGTTCTGCTTTATGGCGTCCAGCCCTAGGCAGCCCGTGGGAGTCAGTGTGGGATGCCAGGACCTCTTCCTTGGGGGTAGCAGGGGTCTGGAGAGTTGGGTGTCCACTGGGGGATGTTTGGGGAGGTAATGCGGATGCTGCTGGAAGACCTGCAGCTCTGGGACTTGGCCTTGGTCAGGGTGGGTCTCTGCTGGTCATGCTGGTCCATTCAAACAGCCCCCACCTCTCCTGGAGAAAAACAGGAGGAAAAGAATAAAATAGCTTCTATGAAACAGGTATCTTTCGATGGATAAACAGCAAAATAATAATAGCAGGCATATCTTTGGATCTCATGCGTTTTGGGGACAGGCCGTCCTCACCTGCCCTAGAACGGTGCTTGTGGACTTACTGTGGTGAGGCATAAGCGTGGCCTCTTCTTGGTCAGAGCCTCGTGTGAGCTGCTTGTTTCTGCCTCCCGTGGTGTTTCTCAGCCTAGACTTGCCAGCCAAGGCAGGGGGCACTCTGAGGTCATTCCAAGGGGAGGAAGATTGCTCAGAAGAAGGCCTTGGGTGGATGGAGACAAGAGAGCAGACGCTGAGCTGCTGGGCGCCATGGACCACCTGGGGTTTCAGCCAAGGGCTGGGCTCTTCCTGGGCCCGAGCAAGATGAGTTCATTGTTGGATGCACTTGAACTTCAGGGAAGTGCTGACACCAGTCCAGGGCAGGGGTCTCATTGTCCCTCCCCACCTCATCTCAGCGGGAGTGTGGCATGTCGTTGCCAGCTGCGAGGTGTTCCTGGAGTGATGGTGTCCACAGCTGGAGCAGGTCCCAGTGCTGACAGTTATCAGGACTCCGGACTCCAGTCAACGCAGCTGCCTGTTTCTAAGGCATTTAACTGGACCACAGCCATTGACAGCTAAGGGGCCAGACCCTGAAACTGGAGTCTTGACATCTGGTGTCTCAGCTCCTCTCTCTCAGCCCTGCCTGGAGCTCCCAGAGGCACGTGCAGGCTCCACCCAAAACTAGACAATGAGATTTAGCCCTTCCAGCAGCTCTAACCGTATAGTCTTGTGACTCTTGTTCCTGGGAATGTTATAAAGTTTTTGCAGACATCCAGACAAAATATTCTCTGTAAAGCCGGAATCTCATCTCTGTGCATAAGGAACTATGCATGCCATGGAAGGTATGCTGAATCTGGAGTGCAGGGCTTAACCCTGCTGGCTGAGTCACGTCTGTGGGTCTCCATTCTCCATCTGGAAAGTGTGTCATCCTGGACAGGGTAACTAGTCAGGCCCTTCCAACCCCAGGTCTCTCAGTTGACATCCAGATGAATGAGATAATGGGTGGAGAGTCCTCGCTGTCATTAGTATTGATGTCACTAACTTTGGATTTTGCAAGTTTCTTAAGTACGTTTAAAAACATCTCTTATTTCAGAGATTGGCAATGGATCCTCGGTGTAAAGGGATGCCACTCTCTAGTTTTATACTGAAGCCTATGCAACGGGTAACAAGATACCCACTGATCATTAAAAATGTAAGTACCTGTCTTGCCTTTTCAAGCAGGGGAATGCTTTCTCTGCACTGGAGGGGGCTGGGGTCATGGACAAGTTTCCCAGCGAACACACCTGGTAGCTATTGTGTAGAAAGCACAAGACAATAAGGTGTCAGAGAGGTCTGCTTGGTAACTCAGAAAGAAAAGCTGGTTTATCATGCAAAGAGCTGGCCAGGCACGGTGGCCCACACCTGTAATCCCAGCACTTTGGGAGGCTGACACGGGCAGATCGCTTGAGCCCAGGAGTTCAAGCCCAGCCTGGGCAGCCTAATGAGACCCTATTTCTATTTTTAAAAAAATGAGAGCTAATACTGCACAGCCTTCAGATGTGTGACCAAGTGGCTTCTACCTTGTAAATCAGAAAATGAGAGCTTAGTCCTTGATTCTTTTTTTTTTTTTTTAATTTTTTTCTCTAGAAGAAAATAACATGGAATCACAGAAACAGTCTGTGGTCTGTGCCTTTCTCCGTTGATTCTTTCTTAAAGACAGGCCCAGTGCCTCTAGGCCTTGATTTTCTTAGCAGAAAAGAGAAAGAAACATAAAGCTACGATCTGTCTTCAGAAGGCCATTGTGAGACACTGTATTAGTCCATTCTCACACTGCTATAAAGGACTGCCCAAGACTGGGTAATTAATAAGGAAAGAGGTTTAATTGACTCAGTTCCACATGGCTGGGGAGGCCTCAGGAAACTTACAATCATGGTGGAAGGGGAAGCAAACACATCCTTCTTCACGTGATGGCAGGAAGGAGAAGAATGGGAGCCCAGCGAAGGGGAAACCCCTTATAAAACCATCAGATCTTGTGAGAACTCACTCATTATCATGAGAACAGGATGGGGGAAGCCACCCCAGCGATTCAATTATCTCCACCTGGTCTCTCCCACAATATGTGGGAATTATGGGAACTATGATTCAAGATGAGATTTGGGTGGAGACACAACCAAACCATATCAGACACTGTGTGTTGATATTAGATGATTGTTATTCTCCTGTCACTTTAAGAAAGCCAATACCAAAAGAAAAAAAAAGAACAAAATTAGGATTTCAGTGTCCCCACCTGTAAAACGGATTTAGATGTCCTCTGAGCCTATGTTTGTAAAACCACACAGAGTATAGCTCCTGGAAAGAGGTTTTAGATCTGGTTCCTTTTCATGGAAAATGGTATTTAGACATTCAGATGTGGGCACTGGTGTGCTCATTGCTACTGGGGTGATTTTGCTTTGTGTTCCTCTCAGTGGCAGAGCTGGGAAATATATGAATGTCTTTTCATGCACACATATTTACATATGCAATGTATATGCACATATATTTATATTTATTTCTAGATCCATCTATCCATGTATATTAGAACTCATGAATTCACACCAATACCTCCTATTCTAATCCAATACTGCAGAATTTATTCCAGCCTTTCTCCTTATGCATTTGTAACTCCCTACTCTGTGAAGAGCCTGGCTCTCATTATCCTCAATATGTTTCCTTATTTGCTCAGTCTTCTTACATGTGACAAATCTCCCTCCCACATAAGCCATCTCCTCAGTCCAGCCCCAGCTCAACTCCACAAAATACACTGTAGATCTTTGGCTGAGTTAAATAATTAGCTTTGAAATAAGCTTTCAACCTACTGTTTTCTCTCTTCCAATGCCACAGTTACTATTTAATTAGCTCAGTACTTCTCTTTTTTCTCCCAGTGTTTAATTGCAAACTGAAGTTGAAAACAAGTTTTTAAAATAGGTGTTCTAGATCTAGCCAATGGGAGAAAAACTAAAACAAGAAAAGGACTGAACAGCACAAATATTAAAAAGGGAAAAAACCAAACTCATTATTTGCAGAAACACAATTGAAAATCTTCTAGAGCACCCAGAAGAATGAACTGAAAACCAGCTGAACTAAGAAGAGAACTGAAAACCGTGGTCAGCTATGAGCTATGAGATACGTATGAAATACACTAAAGTACTAAGGCTAAATAATTTTATGATACTGATGTGGAGAAATTCTTAGCATGGTCTCAAAGAAACTTAAAGGATTTAGATCATAGCAACCTAAAAAATACCCAAACTTTCACCTGGGCATGGTGGCTAACGCCTGTAATCCCAGCATTTTGGGAGACCGAGATGGGTGGATCACTTGAGGTCAGGAGTTCAAGACTAGTCTGGCCAACAGGATGAGACCCTGTCTCTACTAAAAACACAGAAAAAATTAGCTTGGAGTAATGGCATGTCAGGTTTGAGTCCCAGCTGAGGTCTGAGGGGAGTGGGTGGATGTGGGTCAGGGAGCTGAAAGAACACTTGAGAGGCAGCAGGTAGATGGGACATGGCTTTATTCAGCAGCTCTTTCATACTGTCAGTGTTGCCCTTATATACATCCCACACAATAGTGGCTTAGAGCCAGGTGATGAGCCTCCCATGTTATGGCTACATAGCTGTGATTATATAATGCATGGAATTGTGCACCTGCGCTCTAATCCTGCTGAGTCATGCAGGATGTTTACATCTGCCTATGCCTGCCTGGCTGCAGCACAGCCATGTTCCTTACATAATGCATACCTGTAATCCGAGCTGCTCAGGAGGCTGAGGCAGGAGAATATCTTGAACCTGGGAGGCAGAGGTTGCAGTGAACCAAGATTGCACCACAGCACTCCAGCCTGGGTGACAGAGTGGGACTCTGTCTCAAAAAATAAAAAAAACAAAAAGCAAAAACCCAAATTTTATTCCAGGGAACAACCTATATGTTCATTAATAGGAATGGTTAAATAATTATGGTAGATCTGTACTATGAAAATATTTTAAAAGATACAAGGCAACTTCTACTCTATGTATTAGCGTGGAAAGACACTGAGAAAATGCTGTTATGTGAAAAAGCAACACTAAACTCACTAAGCAATCCTACAGTATGATGCATTTTTCCA
This sequence comes from Macaca fascicularis, assembly GCF_037993035.2. NCBI lineage: Eukaryota > Metazoa > Chordata > Mammalia > Primates > Cercopithecidae > Macaca > Macaca fascicularis. Next base: position 13,059,979 of record NC_088377.1, on the reverse strand, counting down.
AAAGAGGGGAAAACTTTATATGCAACTATTAAATATATAAAGGGCATCTAAAGGAGTGCCCTTCAGTCTCTTGGCAGTGGTTACCTCTGGGGTAGGAGAGTGAAGGAAATTTTTACATTTAATGTACATATTTCTGTAATGGTTGAATCTTGCATACCAAGAATGTGCTAATGTGTTATTTACATAAAATTTTTTCTTAAAAAGTTCTCACCACAAAATATAATGAGCAAAGTTTAAAGACAAATGACAGGCTGGGTATGGTGGCACATGCCTATAATCCCAGCAGTTTGGGAGACCAAGGTGTGGGAGGATCGCTTGAGGACAGGAGTTCACGACCAGCCTGGGAAACATAGTGAGACCCCCCCCATCTCTACAAAAATTTTTAAAAACTCAGCCAGGCACGGTGACGTGTATGTGTAGTCCTAGCTACTCCAGAGGCTGAGGCAGGAAGATCCTTGAGCCCAGGAGTTTGGGGCTGCAGTGAGTTGTGATCACGCCACTACACTCCAACCTGGGTGATAGAAAAAAAAAAAGAGAGAAAATGAAAAGACAAATGACAGACATAAACTGGTTAAACATATTTTTAGCTGTACATACATAGCAACTAAAATATAAATATCTATAGCTATATCAAGTACCCTTAAAACAACCACAAATACTCTAATAGAAAAATAGGGAAAGGCCAGGCACGATGGCTCATGTCTGTAATCTCAGCACTTTGGGAGGCTGAGGCAGAAGGATTGCTTGAGCCCAGGAGTTGAAGACCAGTCTGGGCAACATGGTAAAACCCTATCTATACAAAAATAAAAATAAAAAAATTAGCCAGGCATGGTGGCGTGTGTCAGGAGGCTGAGGTGGGAGAATCATTTGAGTCTGGAAGGTCAGGCTGCAGTGAACTATGATGGAGTCACTGCGCTCCAGCCTGGGTGACGGAGTGAAACTCTGTCTCAAAAAAGAAAAAAAAAAAAAAAAAAAAGGCTGGACATGGTGGCTCATGCCTGTAATCCCAGCACTTTGGGAGGCCAAGGCGGGCAGATCACAAGGCGGGCAGATCACAAGGTCAAGAGATCAAGACCATCCTGGCCAACATGGTGAAACCCCACGTCTACTAAAAATACAAAAATTAGCTGGGTGTGGTGGTGCACACCTGTAGTCCCAGCTACTCGGGAGGCTGAGGCAGGAGAATTGCTTAAACCCGCAAGGTGAAAGTTGCTGTGAGCCGAGATCACGCCACTGCATTCCAGCCTGGTGACAGAGCGAGACTCCATCTCAAAAAAAAAAAAAAAAAAAAAGGTAGAATATAGAACTGGGAGTTGCTGAGAGGCAGTAGGCAGTATAGAATAGCAGTAAAGAGCATATAGCCTGGAGCTAGGCTGGCTGGGGTTTGAATCTGGGTACTTACCGCTGTGTGCTCTTGGGCAAGTTGGGCCTCAGTTTGGGCCTCAGTTTCTTGTCTGTAAAATAGGGACACTGATAGTACCTACTGCATAGTGATGTGAGAATTAACTGAGTTAATGTATGCAAAGTGGGTTATACTAGGCAGTATATAAATGTTTTATCATTGAGAACACTTATGTACTGAATGTACATAAAGTTCAAACTCACAGGCAATGAAAGAAAATACATAACAAAACAAGAACATACTTTGATTTGGGCTTGCCAGATGGGCGTATATTGAAAAGATTGTAGGTCCTCAGTGTTGGCAGAGATCTGGGTGGAAGTTAAATTGATACAGCCTTTTTTGGAAGGCGATGTGTAGATCAAACTATAATTTCTCTTTGGCTCAGCAATTCCACCTCTAGGAATTTATTCTAAGGAAGTAATTTAAGAAATACTGAAAAGTTGGAAGCAACATGAAGTTTCATGGGAAGGTAGCTACTTAGATGCATTGTGCTCCATAACGTGCTCTATCATTATTGGGATCGGCCCCAATAATAATATATTATAAACCCTCAAAAATGATAATATATATGAAATGGACATGGAACTATAGTACAATGGACATTGTACTATAAAGCAATGTACAAAACAGTACAGTGTAAAATGGTAGTTTTTGTAAAATGGTAGTATGATGCAATTTTTATTTTTATTTTTATTTATTTATTTTTGAGACAGAGTCTCACTCTGTCACCCAGTCTGGAGTGCAGTGGCACGATCTCAACTCATTGCAGTGTCCCCCTCTTGGGTTCAAGCAATTCTCCTGCCTCACCCTCCTGAGTAGCTGAAACTACAGGCATGTACAGTCATGCCTGGCTAAGTTTTGTGTTTTTAGTAGAGACGGGGTTTCACCATGTTGGCCAGTCTGGTCTCAAACTCCTGACTTCAAGTGATCATCCTGCCTTGGCCTCCCAAAGCAATTTTTATTCTTGAAATAATGGGGAGATTATTGGTGATTTTTAGGTTCTTTATAACTTTTTGAATTTTCTAAATTTTGTACATTGTACAATATTAATTTTATAATTAGAAAAATTGATAAACC